>NW_006791698.1:198213-206472 GCF_000442215.2 Lipotes vexillifer
GGGGGATTCCCACTTGGGAAAAGACACAAAATATTTGGCTCAAAACAAGAAACCCACACAGAGATTTTGGTTTGAAGCTTTGGAAAACATTTGTTTTTGTTCCTCGTAAAAAGTGGAAGACGAACCGAATTATTTGAAATGTGGTTTGAACAAGAAAAAAAACTAATAACATTTCATTAGCATTCTCTTACCAGGCTGTTACTAACAAGTCCAAAGACTGATTTTAAGAGTTCTGGTTCTGTATCATCTCCAGTGAAAACCATCAACACCAGGAGAGAGTTTGGGGTTTGTTTGTTTGCTTTTTTCCCCAACATTCTTTCTTCTTATGAGTGTTTTACTTGATTTGTATTTTTGAAACCATATCCAGTGCTTTCAGAGCTTACTAATGTGTTTAAAGGCACTTAAAGCAAGCGTGGCTAGATTGAATGGACGTGGGCATTCCAGTCACACAGAGCTTAATTTGAATTCCAGATACAGGCTCATTAACTGCATGATCTTGAGCAACTGACTTACCCACTCTTGGCTCCAGTATTCCCTGAACTGGGACAAGATGCCATGTCACATATTGATGTGTACATTATATTAAAGAACAGAAGTAAGGAACCAAGTAGGTGCTCAGCAAACAAAAATCATTCTTTCTTTACCCTAACAACATACAGAAAAGTACCCAAATGCTAAGGACTTAAATATCCTTATCTTAATTTCATCCTAGCAGAATTTCCTACATTCACCTGTACTTTAAGAACTTCTGGGAAATCCTTGTCAAGAGTGATCTCACAGACATCACAGACTGAGGGCAAAAGCTTCTGTGAGAGCCTTAGCATTCAGTGACCATGCCCTGGCCTGGGATCTGTGGTAAAACAGGGTCCAACTCGCTATTATGTCTTCAGGCTCCAGCTCATCCAAGTCCTGAAAAAACTAAAAAATAAAAAAGGCAGCCAGCTGTAATGCAGAGGCAGATGCTAGGAAAAGCAGTCCAGTGTGAAAATGTGATGGGAACAGAGCACAGGTCCAGGAATCCAAACATCCAGGCTAATTTTGGTCCATTCCTCCCTGTGCAACCTTAGGCAAATACCCCAAACTTTCTGGCCCTTGGTCTCCTTGTTTGGCAAAAGGGAGTTATAACTCCTGCTTTGTCAGCCTCGCTGATTTGGGGTGAGAGTCTACAAGAGGAGACTGCAGCTGGGGGACATATCTGTGTGTCTTTTCCCCCGGTATTTCTCCTCCTCTCTTTTCTCTCCCACACTGGCTGATGTTGCGGCAGGGGTGGGCAGGAGAGCAGGAACCAAGCCTCAGGCTTTCTGGCTTCTGAGTCCAGGAACCTGATAGTAGTGGTGAATTTTGAGACCTTACTAAGTCCCTGTCACTATTCCAAATATGTCACATGCATTGACTCATTTAATCCCCATACTGGTCCCATGAGGCAGGAATTACGACACCCATTACACAGATGAGAAAACTGTTAACTAGAGAAGCAAACAAACATGCCCAAGTTCACATGGCCAGTTAGTGAGCAGCCAGCACTTGAACCCAAGCTTCCTGGCTCCAAGAATGGCGCTCAGCTCCATCAACATCAACTCCATGTGCACACCAAGCCAGTCCCTCCTTTGAATCTCAAGGTGTCCTGCATTCACTCTGGACAGGGACGTAGCAGGATGTGAGAGCTGCCAGGCCTGCATGGAAATGATGACCTTTTCCTCCTTTACCATTTTCCCCTAAATCTGTGTTTCTGGGGCTGTCAGATGGGAAGCTGCTGACTTCTCAGCACCCATCTTCCTGCCTCCTGGGTATCCAGGTTTCCCAGGGCCTCCTCTGAGAAATGGGCAGCAGTGTGGGCAGAGACCAAAAACCGGGCTCATTGTTCAGGGGCCCAGTTTGCCAGCCAGCTGCTCCCCCAGACCTGCAGGGCCTAGAGCTGCCCACAGAACCTCTCAGGGCTCCTCCTGTGTATGAGACGAGAAGTCTTCATTTAATTAATAAATACTGAAGCCTTACAATGCACTGAGCACTGTCCCAGGTGCTGGGGCACAGTCACTGCCTCATGGTGTTGAGAGTCAAGTTGGGAAGAGACAGGAAATACATAAACATGTAAACATACACTTTGCTCTCAGGTAGTGATTTATATGAAGAAAAACAAAGCAAGCTTAATCATGATTATGCAGTGAAAACAATGCAATTTTAGACAGGGGGAGTAGGAAAGGCTTCTCTGAGACACTGGAGCAGAAACCTGAGAGAGAAAGAGCATGCAGGCATACAAATACCCCGAGAAAATCACTGCAGGCAAAGGCAACAGTAAGTGCAAAGGCCCTGGGGCAGGGGTATGTGTGCTGCGCTTGAGAGACATCCAGAAGGCCAGAGGAGTTACCATTGCAAGAGTAATTGGGAAAGTCATAGTGGGCAGTGGGGCAGATCACACAGGGCCTTGTAGGGTAAGGACTCTGCACCTCACTGTGAAGGAGATGGGAAGTCATTGAGGCGTTTAGAGCTGGGGAGTGAAATGATCAGATTTCAATTTTTTAAAGATCCCTCCTGCAGCTGCTATGGAGAACTGGACAGGATGGACCAAGCAGCAAGCTAAAGGGTCTTAGAAACCATTATATCAAAGCTCACTGAAGGCAGGGGGACAGCAGGGATGTTTGCTTTGGACTTAAGCTGGACCAGATGACCTGAGTGCCTGGCCTCACTCTGCTCCTCCACCCAGTGAGACCCCCAGACTGTCACCAACTCTCTCTGGGCCTCAGTTTCCTCCTATGGCCCATCAGGACCTGCACCCATGACTGGCTGTCTCTGTGTCTAGCTAGTTCTCTGATTCTGAGCCTGAAACTCCCAGGACATGGCAGACACATCACCCCTGAACCGAAGCAGCAGTTCCTGCTGGTGTGCTGCCAAGAGCACCTCCTTGTAAAGCTGGGGTTCATGTGCGAGCCGGGCATCCCATTTTACGAAGACTTGATTATGAGCTGAGACGTTACCTCTGCCCAGACCCCTGGAGGAGCAGCTCTGCGGGTCGGGTGAGCGATACTGAGCCTCCAGCAAGAAAAACCCACGAGCCGCCCCGCACACAGGGGCAAGACTGGCTGCATAGTTTGTGGGGTCCAGGTCAAAGCGAAAACGCACAGCCCCTTCTTCAAAAAGCAGGGGCGAAAGTGTGCTAAAGGGGCTCACGTAGAAAGTGTTTGCCTCTCCCTGTGGCCTCATTCTTGCCCTGTAGAGGGGTTTCCTATGTGGTGTCACCCCCTTGCGTTCACAGGGACACTGGCATGTGTCTAGGGGGCCCCACGTGTGACCTGGCTGCGAGTGCCCACTCCACCAGCTGCCTGGCTCCCCGATCCTGCCAGCCACCAGACCTAACCAGCGATGCGGAAGTCGAATCAGTCAGGTACCTCCTCTTCCCTCGGACCCCCTGCCCTGACCCTTGGCAAACGGGTGATCCCCAAGGGTGTTGCAATCTCTATGCTGGAATGTGCTGGGCTCCTGGATCAGGGTGGACAAGAGGCTCACCCCTTCCACGTTGCCCATGGAACACGTTCGCCCACCATGCCCCACCTCCAGATGCCCTGGCATGTCTGCGCACCCTGGCACACTGGCCCCTGCCAGATGGAGAGAAGCAGCAGCAGTCACTGGGAGGGAGCAGAGGAGGAGGCTGGGTGGGTCCTGAGTTACCAGGAAGGAGCGGAGCAGACAGCCAAAAACTGTCCCGGGGAGGCAGCTGGAGGCAGGTCCAAGCCCCCAGCACATAAGGCATCACTTACAAAATGTAAACTCAACTATCAAATTACTAAGGACTTTGTAATTTGGTGACTGCAGCATTAAACCCCCAGCCCGGGACCCTTCTGAGAGTGGGTCCCAGTGTGACCACACTGGTCACAGGCCCATGAAGCCAGCTCAGCATGAGAACAAAATCAGAATGGCCCCTGCAGGCAGGGGTAGGGGGTGGGCTTCATTCCATCAGAGAATTTCAGAGCTCCCGTTCAATCCTGGTGAGGCGGGCCTGAGTGCAGTGCTGGACCCACCCAGCTGCAGATGGAGACCAGTGGTAGGCACACCCTCCCAGGTGGAAACAAGGACTCCCGAGGCAACTTAGAATTCCACCCAGAAGAGCAGATTAGACTCAGGAAAATGAAGACCCCTAAGATCAACGAACATCTGTAAAATTGTAGATCTTCAGGCACCAAGGTTTCCTGAGCCTCTCCAGAGGCCACTCAGCAAGACAGTGCTCTCTCTCTCCCTCTCTCTCTCTCTCTCTCTCTCTCTCTCTCCCTCTGCTCCATGCTCTGATACCTTCAGCCGGCCCATCCAAACTGCATGCCTTGTCCTTCCTTAAATGGATGTGCTCGTGGGAGGCAGACGTAGATCTAAGCAATCACCTGAAACCAGTCCATCTGGAGTCAGCTGGGGTGTCATGGAATGACTCAGCTTTGCTTTCTCACCCCAGATTTATCCTCTCATGCACTGAGGGGCCATGGCAGGGCACTGGGCCTCAGTTCCCTCATCTGTAAAATGGGCACAGTGAGAACCTGTCCCAACTGCACGCTAGATGATGAAAATCAAAGGAGACCAGATTTGTGAATTCGGTTTAAAAGCAGAGATGTCCATTTTCCAGGCAAATCATGCCAGTGCCTTTCCACTGCTAAAGGATGCTCGAAGCAGTAAAATTCTACCCATGTCAGTGATGGGGGACCTTTGCATTTCCTGGTCCCTTAGCCTGGAGGTCCTTTATTCTATTAAAATGTTCCCTACATCCCCCGTCAGGGATCCCATGCTCCCGGTCACATCCTCATCATACCACCTGGCTTGACAACATCTGTTTTCATGTCATTGTTAGTGCCAGCAGCCTCCACTCTCATCCCGAGCTGCTCAGGTACCAGCACCTTGTCTTGTCACAGCATTGTCCCCAACACCTCTCCCGGCTTGCCTGGCACAATGAACACTTATCAAATGAGTGGGTGGCCCAGGGTCTCTAGTGGTCACTTCACACCTTTTAACATAAGAAATGATCTTAATCACATTGAAAATAAAAGGTGGGAAAGGGAAAAGAATTGGGGCGGGGTGAAGGAAGGGTAAGAAGAACGTCCTTTCAGGGTCCTCACCACCCTTCCCTGCCTCCTCCACCCCGGCTCTCAGGGGACCTGTGGAGTCAGCCTGAGGGCTCCCCTTCTAGAAATCGAGGCCAGGACGCAGGCGGTGCACCTGCCCCAAGCTCTCATCCACGAACCCGGTAGCGTTTACTGGGCCAGGGGGTGCGCTGACCGGGCCTCTCGGATCCACTGCCCCATCCCCGGACCCTGAGCAGTTCGATTTGACCTGGAAGAGCCTCAGATATCAGCAGACAGGCGTTTTAAGAGAGCAGAAATATTCGCAGGGCGCCTCCTTGCGGCCCCGCCATGAAGTTTCCAGCTCAGGCCTCACCTCCCGAATTTCTCCTTCGAAACCACCTCCCGCCCCCGACCCTGCCCGGCCCCAGCGTGGAGGAAAACTGGGTATCCCGGTCAAGAGTCCAGGTTTCTGAGGGTTCACCCGGAAGCTGCTTAGTGACCTTGGACGGGTCACTTGACCTGTGTGGAGCACAACTGACGTGTCTAAGAAAGGGAGTAAAGACAATAAAGTCATAGGGTGAATTAAGTGAAATAGCGCGTGTTACGAGCCTGGCACAGCGTCTGGCTCAGAGTAAGCGCTCATTTAGGGGATGTGGCACTTGCTTCCCCACCCGGGGCTGTACTGGGCGCTGGTATAAAAAAATCTATCAAACCACAGCCTGCCCTCAGCTCACAGGAGGAAACGATGTTGACAGATGTACTTGGTGCCAGGCTTGAAGCATGAATAAAGTGGGGGTCAGGGCAGGGAGCTCAGGCTCCACCTTTGTTAATAACACCAGAGGAGCAGATATTATTCAGATAACTGAGGGGGGGTATCTTCACTTTCTGGACATGTAGTCCTTCCCTCCACGTGCCCACCCTGCACTTACACAGCCCCGAGAATGAGTGCTTCCCCAACTTTTGCGCCCTGGGCACCTGGCTTGACTTCCCGGGTGTGGGTTGGAATCTTGTCTAGCCACGTGGCCCTGGGCAAGTAACTTCACTTCGCTGGGCAGCAGTGTGCTGCTGTGTGCAAAGCGGTAACGATAAGAATCCTGTCGTCGGCTCGTGAGGATTAAAGGGGACTGCGCAAGGCAGGCGCTGGGCGCAGAGTCAGGTACCCGCCCCTGCCCAATAGCAGGCAATTCTCTTCCTTCGCTGGCGTCCAGGCCTCAGTTTCCTAAACTGCGAGATGGATCCAGGGCAGGCCCTGGAGGACGGCTGAGCTCCGGGAGCGCACTCCGGGGCGGGACCGCACAGCTGGCGCACAGCTGGGCCTCGGGAGCCAGGCCGGGTGTCAGAGGGAGGGGCGGGGGAGCGTAGCTGTGAGCTGCGGTCGCCGCGGGGGGTGTCCGCGGCGGACTCCGCCCCACAGCTGAGGCCCAGCTGGCTCCAGGGCTGGCGCGGCCGGGTTCCAGGGACTCCAGGGCGGGATCTGGGCGCCGGGGGGCGGGGTCTCGAATCTGAATGAGCTCCGAAGGGAAGAGAAACTACAGTGGGGCCTGGGGCTTGCCTCACCCCGCCGGGTTGCCAAGCTTCTCCAGAAACTCTCTCCGAAGGTGTCGGAGGGGTGGAGAGGCGCAGAAGAGAAGGAAGGTTATCAGGAAAAAAGCATCTCTTCAGCGGTCACCCTGGTCCAAGTCGCCATCACTTTCCCTCTTACTGGGGCCCGCGGTCCCTCCTATTCCGCCCCCACCGTTCTCCTCGCTAACATCTCCCAGAGCTTCAGAAACTGCAAAGCGGACCCTGTAGGCCTCCTACACTTAATTCGACAGAGACCAGTTCCAGCCTTGGCTCGCCTCTTCCCGCCTCAGGGCCTTTGCACTGGCTGGTCCCTCTCCACGGGAGATAATTCCCTTGGCTCCTCTTCGCCCTTTGGGTCTTAGCTCACAGGTCGCCTCCGTAGGGAGGTCCACCTTGACTGCTCCCATTGTGCTTCCTGTCGCTGTCCTGTCATCTTCTCCCTTCAAAGCATCCATCTCTACCTGAAGTTCGTATTTGTTAGTGTGTCCGTCTTGTTCAACCATTGAATGAATTAACGAAAGTACACTGGACACAGACTGAAAGTCTGACCTTGGCCAAATAGCACGACCCCTTCAAGCCTCAGTTTTCTCATCTGTACATGAGGACATTGATCCCATTGGCGACAACGGCACATCTCTAAGGCAACGTCCGGAATGGTTTCTCCAAATCTGACATGGGTTTAGGGAGGCACCGAGCACCTAGAGCAAGGCAACCTGGTCAGTTCTGACTGTGGTCCGAGGGGGATTCTGCCAAGCGCTCTGGCCCAGGTGCCGGTGCTTCCGGGTGGCTTTGTTGCCATTCGGATGAGTTTCTGCGTTCACGCTGGAGGTATCGGCAGTGGTTGGTAGAAAACACTGATCCGATCTTAGGCACTTGTGTGACCCTTGGCAAGTCACATACCCGCCCTGTGGCTTGTTTTCCTCACCTGTAATATGGGTTAATAGTGTGTCTGAGTCTTAGGGAGAGGATTCAAGGATTAATTCTGGGTTCACAGTGGTACAGAATCTTCCATCCTTCCCACCACCATCCGAGGACAAGAACACCCCTGCCACTTTTCACCCACTCATCCCCCACCCTTAGGACCACCCACCCATGCCCTTGGGGGATCCAGGCATCCTGACTTCCAATTGGCCAGCCATAGCAGCCAAAGAGGGTATCAGCACGACCAGTGCAGAGCGTGATCACGGCCATTCCTCCACTGTGCTGCATGCTCTCCTGCTCCCCAGGCACGTTCCAGGTCGAGTCATCCCAGCTTCCTTTGCATTAGCCTGTGACTGAATGTGACTCCATTCCCCGGGCCAGAAAACTGAGGCTCAGAGAAGTGAGAGGCTAGGTGACAGCGCCCAGCAAAGGCTGCCTCGTTCAGAAGCTCTGCTCCAGCTCTCATTAGCTGTGTGCTTTTTCCTGAGTCATTCGATCTATGCCGCAGTTTCCTCGTCTATGAAATGGGGATACCAATGGTGCGTGCCCTCCTGGTAGTGAGGATTCGCTGACATAATCCACGTGGAGTGCCTGGAATGGTTCTTGTACATGCAAGGGCTCTACACGTGTTACCGCAGTCACATCAGGAAGGATAGGTCCATCGTTATTCCCAGCCCCAGCTTGGGAACGCAGGTGATATAACAGACCAACAGACCTGGGGAGAGCTCTTTCCCTTTAG
>NW_006791698.1:206547-235809 GCF_000442215.2 Lipotes vexillifer
TAGCTCTCTCCAGCCCTCCCAGGAGTCATTGTTGTGCCCACTTAGCAGACATGGAGCCTGAGTCTCAGAGAATCGGGGGGTGGGGCGTGGGGTGTCACTCAGCCTGCCCCAAATATTCACTTCCAGTAGGTGTGGCCCTGACATTGGCCACTTCTTTGGTAGAAGAGCCCCAACTGCCACCGGAGGACAGAAGCAGGGAACTGATCATCAGAGAGAAAACGGGGTATCTTTTTTTAAGTAGCATCCCCAAACGCAGAGTTCAGCCTTCCCTCGGGGTAGCTCACCTGAGTGTGGACAAAGTGGCAGGGGCCGAGGAGTCCTGAAGGTGCCTGGCTGGGGAGGCAGGAAAGTGGCCCCGCGCAGAGGAGGCTTTGAGGTCGCGGCCCCATCTACCCAAACCTACCCCACCCAGCTCCTGGTAAACAGGGCAAAGACAGCTTGCAGCGCCCCTCGTGCACGCACGCACAGACGCGCAACGCCGAGCACGGAAAACCTCACCCAGACCGCAGCCCCGCGCGTCTGCAAAAACCCGCTTCCCATGGGTGGGGAAGGAGGCAGCCCCTGCGGTCCTACAGCAGCGAGTTGGGATCCAGCCACCGCTCGGCGCCCGCCTGGAGCCATAGTTTCCTGGCCTAAAAAATGGGCAGCAAAGGGAGCCGCGGCGGGGCTGCTGCCCGGACCCACTCAGCCTCCCGTCGGGGCCAATCATTCTCTCTGCTCCCAGTCAGGCCGTTGAATTCGTTTTTACTACCCGCAAACACAGGTCTTTATTACATCCCCGCCACGATGCTCTAGGCCCTGCGAGCCAGGTTTTAGGGGCAGATTCCATAGGTTCCGAGAGGAGCAACAACTTGCTAGAATTCACCATCCAGAAAGGCATAAACCTGGATTCCAGCCCCCATGCCTGAGTCATCAGCCCCGACTCTTTCGGATTCTCTAGGAAAGTACACACGCACACACCTCTTTTAAGTACTCATAATCAAGGGTAATTGCTGGCAGTGCGAGGCATCTCACAAGCACTTTATTTCATCTTATACTCTTAATAATTCAAAGGGATTGTTGCCATATTCCACACTTTCTCTACGGGGAAAGGCTCAGAGAGGTTAAGTAACTTGCCCAAGTTCACACGGCTAATAAGTACCAAAACCAGGATTCCTAAGACCAGATGGTGTGACTCCAGCGGTAAACTGGCTGCTTCTAGATGCACCGCCTTCTCGGTTGGGGGCAGGACGGGGGTGTCTGAATGGCTATTCCAGATCTTGGGCCTGGGTTCAGCGGAGCACGTGCAGGATGTCGGATCTGATTCCTGGGAAGGTGTTGGAGACTCTGCGGAGGCACAAGGCGGGTGTGTGAGATGGAGGGTTGGGGGGAGGGGGTTTCCAAGGAGGACCCCCAGGATGAGAAAGAAGAGCTGAAGTCGCCCCGGGGTTCTTGGGAGTGCCTAGCATTCCTGTGGGCGATTCTTGATGCCTCCCAGGAAAAGCTTTTACATCCTGGGATTGATCCCACGCACACGCGCTGGGCACGTTCCCTCACGGTGTCCTCCACGCAGCAGATCTCCCCCCAACCGCATCCGCTGTGCTCTAGGCTATGCGGCTCGCTCCTCTGTGGAGCCCTGTGGCCCAGTCTCTGAGTGGCTTCTCTCGGCCTCTGCCTGAAGTCTTTCTGAGGGCTGGAAATCTCTCAGTACATCATTTCTCACAGTTTATCTCCCCCAATCAATGTCTATCAGTGGGTCTCCCCCCGCCCAAGATTATGTGTAAATATCAGTGCCACCGGGTCCTAAGTGACAGAACTCCTGTAGGACGTTGGAGCGTAGCCTTGATGTGCCTCTATGAACTGGAGCCGTGTTCACTGGAATGCGTGTATGTTGATTGTGGGCATTGGGTGTGTGCTGTGTGTGTTTGGTTGGGTATATGCGTTGGTTTTATGTGTACACAGTGTGCGGCATATGTTGGTTTTGTGTGGTTGGGTGTCTGTGTGGCTTGGTTGTGTATGTGTTGTGTGTGTCGAATTGCATGTGTTTGGGAAGTGCCGTTTGTGTGTGTGTGTGTGTATTTGTTGACTGTGTGGGTCTGTGTGCTGGGTGTATATGGTTGGTGATGTGTGCTGGTTCTGTTTGTGTGTGTGATGAGTGTTGATTGGATGTGTGCTGGGTATCTGCGTTGGTTGTAACGTGTTTTGCATGTGTCAGTTCTGTGTGTGTGCGTTAGTTGTATGTTTGTTGTGCTGTGTGTTGGTGTGTTGTATATGCGTTGATGATATGTGTTCGTGTGTGTGTGTGTGTGTGTGTGTGCGTGCGTGCTTGCGCGCGCAAGCGCAAGCGCTCTCTGTCGCCGAGGGAGCCTAGTCCAGCGTCAGGCTCCAGCGCAGCAAGGGGCAGGGGCTGGCGAGAGCAGGGGCTGTGGGCTTGTGGGGCCGCGGGAGGGCGCTGTGGAGGAGGCAGGCCAGTGTGATGAGAGGGTCGCCAAAGGCGTGGAGCGGGGGTGCTGTGCACGGCAGCAGTGGGAGCTGAGTGGAGCGGAAGGAAATCCAAGAGTCTGGGACGGGCGAGCTGGGGTGCTCTGGAGAATGGACACCGGGCGGGGATAGGTTAAGGTGTTTGCCCCGGCGGCGGGCGGCGGGGCTGGGGGAGTGTCCCGGCCCGGCCGCGGTGTGAGCTGCTGAGCGGGCGGGGACAGAGCCGGGGAGGCTGCACGGCCCCGGGGGCCAGGCCAGGCCGGCGCCAGCCGCCTACTTGAAAGGCGGCCGCGGCCTCTCCTCGCTCCTTCCCGTTGCGCCCCCGAGGGCTCCAGGCTGGGCGCAGGCCGACCTCACCTCCGCGCCGTGGGTCACTAGGGGGCATCGGTCGGCGCGTGGCCCGGGGCCAGCCTCACAGCGGTAGGATTCTCACTCACGGCTCCCGCCTCGTGCCTCGTGAGTAACTGTCTTCACTGGGTCTCCTGAGAGAGCTGGGCCTTCAGCCCCGGGTCATCGAGCAGAGAAAGGAACCCTAGAACTAGGCCCTCTTAGCGCGAGCTCTCCAGCCCCACCCCAGCCTCGCAGGTCCCTGGCCGCCCGGGCCCCGCCGACCTGCACCCAGAGCTAGGAGCGCCCCAGGTCCCCCGCCGCCCAGTAATCTCGGTTCTCCGCGGGCTTCCACGCCATGGGCTTTGGTCTCGCCAGAGTGGTCAGAAGCTGAGTTTTGCAGATTGAGACGTCCGCCTCCTCCCCAACAAAACGAAAACGCATTCACAGACAGCGTGCAGGGCAGGTGAGATGCCCCTCTTGTTCCCCAAGGGACAGCGGTTACTTGTGGTCAGGGCTGGAAGGAGTTAAATTCGTAGAGCTAGGGCCTGAGTTCTGAGCGGCCGGTTTTCCCAGCCCCAAATTGCTGGCCCAGACTCTGTGACCCTCAACGAGAGGGAGCTGGGCAGTACCGGGAAAGCGTGGATCCCCGAGTGGAATCTGTGTTCGGAATCCTTGCTCTCGCCCCTTATTGGCTGTGTGACCTTGGGAAAACCGCGTAACCTCTCTGAACCGCAGTGCTCTCCCTTGTAAAAAATCTCCTAGGGTTGTTGGGAGGCGCGGGAGAGGTGGCGTGCGCCTGAACTCCAGCGCACAGTAGGCTGCGTTAAGTGCTAGCTCCTCCTCCATCACAAAGTACAAGCGAGGTAGGTGGCGACTCCGCCGTGATTGACCCGACGTTTCCTGCCAGGCAAGGAAATCGATCCTTAAAGGACCAGACCCGGGAACCCCTGCCCACTCCGCCCTCGCTTGATAAACAAGCAACTGCGTTCCAAGGACTGGGCTGGACAAGAAGCAGTGCCCCAGCCGCGCCTCGAATTCCCGCAGGACCCGGCTGAATCTGGCTCAGGGTCCTCACCCCACAGCGGCGCGCCGCCCTGATCCAGCAAACATTTATTGAGCACCTTATGTGTGCACGCCCTATCGAGGGAGGGAATTCAGAAACAAAAGCCGGGAGGCAAAGAGAAGGCTGAACGAAAAGAAACAAAAATGGGGAAACCAGGGGACATAGGAGAGGAAGGAGACCCGGACCCAAGGCTTGCAGAAGGGCTGGGGTGGGCGCGGAAGCGGGCTCGGGCGGGGGTCCCAGGGCGGTGGCCGGTTCCATACTGGCTGAGGCGCTGGGTGGGGGAAGGGGGCGCGCCCACTTCGCCTGCAGCTACCGCCAAGCTGGAGCCTCGGTGCGTCTGCTGAGCGCGAACGTTGCTCATTACTGCAATTATGTTGCTCTAAGGTTGCCTGGACCCTAAATTGCCAAGTTTCGAGGAGCCAGGAGGCCCGGGAGCCCGGGCCGGAGGAGATACCCGATCCTGCCCCGCCATTCCCCTGTCCCGCACCGATGGAAAAGATTCCAGTTTGCCGACGCACCGTGAGCTGAGAAAATTCAGACCGCCCCGTATAACCCGGGCGCCCTCCCGCGCAAGGGCTCGTTGACGCTTCCCCAAAATCCTGGGGGCGGGGGAAGGATTCCCAGGACCTTTTTGCAGATGAGAAAACAGGAGTGGGGAGACAGAGTGATCTTCCCTACCCAAAAAGTCAGGCAGCCAGGAAGTGGCAGGGCTGGGATCAACCACATGGGCTACTCTGACTTCAAGTTCAGTACAACCCCCAAGACAGGAGAGTCGCCAGGGGTGTTCCAGAAAGGAACCCGGAAGATTTGTGGAAGCCAGGGTGTCCTGCGCGCGGTCACTCGGGATGCTGTTTATAGAGGAGGGAAATATCCTTTCAGTGTCTGCAAGACATAGCGATGTACCTAAGCCCCTTTAAGGGACCGCGTGGGCATACGGAGTACAAGACATTTTAAAATGTTAACTCCCCTATCTTGGGGATGAAGAGGCCCAATTCGGGTTATGGCTGTGCTTGTGCCAGCCCAGAGGCTGGGGACTGCCTGGTCATCGGAACTGCACTCCACAGCAAGCTTGCTTTCTTTTCTTAGGGAAGGGAGTTATGACAAGTTCAGGCTGCAGCGCCAGCCGCGGGGACAGAGCCTTTGCCAGAGCTACCTAGACTGCAGGATCCGAGACCCAGGGTACCCCGGAACTTGCCCGGCACTAGCCCAGAGCCCACCTGGGGTGCGTGCGCGCAACCCTGCGCTCTCTTGGAATTCCAGGCTGACCTCCCCTAGGGCTAGAAGCCGCGCAGTGCGCCACAGACTCGGTTTCCACGTCGTGAGACGGTCTCTATCCATGGAGCCGGCCACCCTCCCCGAGTCCAACGCCAGGTACTTCGGGGTCTGACAACCCTTGGTTTGTTGGCTTCCCGTCGCAAAGGCTCCAGCAAAGGCTGCCGGGGGCGGGGGTGGGCTGCCCAGCGTGGAGTTTGGAGGCGCCGCCGCTGCCGGACAGAGGTGGAGAGGGGGGAGGGGCGCAGATCTGGTGAGAATTAAGCCAGGGCCCCCAACTCGAAAGAGAACAGAGCGGGGCCTGGAACATAGTAAACTTTATTTGCTGGAGGTCATTTTCTGCCTTCAACATCCTCACAGAATTGCCCCCAGAAGGCTAAACTTGGCGCTCGTTCAAATATATTCTCCTGGTAACCTGAATATAACCTACTATATATAAAAGAAAAACCAAGTTTGTAGGCAGGCCTCATGCAAAGGACACACCAAGGCGGGAAGGGTATGGTCGCCCTGGGTTTTCAGTAAAGATTTTTTTTTTTAAGGGTTGTAATAGGAAGTGTGAAGGCGCTCACATTCTGGGAGCTCAAAAATTAGTTCCGCAAACCGCGTCTACACTGGCGCGGCGATCTAGAGAAGCAAAGCAATGCCTCTCCATCCCCCACTTGGCCTCCTGTGGGAAAAACAGGTTTGCGGGGGTGGGAATTGTCTGGATTAGCTGTCTGCAGTCATCAAACCATTTGGGTGATTCGCTTTGTTTTCATAGACAGGTTAAAAGGGGAGAAAAAAGAAAGAGTCGGTTATGGGTCGCCTGAGCAAGTGTCGATTTCAGCTTAAAGTGAATTGGAAAATTGAGCCTAATTATCCTAGGTAATTGCTTCAATTCTCCACTTGACTTTGCTAACGCAGATCGGTCCTGTGTGTTCAAAAAGACACCCCCCCCCTCTGTCCCTGAATATCCTGTTGTCACCTTTGAAAAGTTGCTGGCATCAAACTACCATCAAACTGAAAGCAACTGTACATGTGAAGAGATGGCAAGAAGTAAAATTAAAAGACTAAATCAATAAGGAGATAATTTCTTGTAGCTTAAAATTAATTTATTTAACAAATATAGCTATAATATAAATGATAATAAAATTTCAAATATACAGTATATTACAAAAATCCCTTCCAAAGGGAATCTTGAGAGCCACCCAAATGTACTGTTAAATAGAAACAGAATTTTTAATTTTTATTTTACAATTTCTTTCTGGTACTGGTAAGAGAGAGGTCCTTTCAACCTACCTTTGTCACGCATCTGTGTATCCCTCACCCCAAAAGCAAATGTTTTGCTGTTGCAGTTCTCTTAAGTTTTCCAGTCGAAGGACCTGGGATCCGTCTCCCCTGGAAAGTTCTCTTTCTCTCCCACTGTTCTCATTTCCGACCTCTTCAGACATGAATTTCCCTGTGCTTTTTCCTGCCTGGTGCAGGAGGCACGGCCTCTAGTTCTGGTGCAACCACTAACTCTGCTGGGGACTGTGGATACATTTCTCAGCCTCTCTGGCCTCGGTTCCCCCATCTATAACTCGAGGGGGTAGATCTAGCTTCTAGAAGAGCGTTATGGGGCCCTTCTAGCCGCTTTGGGGGAGGGGATCAGACTTCAGAGAGTGAACTCAGGGGTCAACCGAGAGGAGAAACCAGAGCAGTGTAGGGGTTAAAGGGAAGGAGCCAGGCGGGGCCGAGCAGGGGAGCGCCTTGGGGGAAGGCTCCTGCTGCTTGCTGGAGAGATCGGCTGGCACCACAGGTAGGCGACCCTGGGCCCTCTATGTCAGGTGGTACATGCTGTAGCCTACGTGGGCTGTGTAGAGTCCCACGGGCGCCACGGGCAGCGCGGCGCGCTGGAAGGGGCTGGAGGCACCGTAGAGAGAGGCGCCCGCGGCGGCCGCTACGGCTGCGGGGCCGCCGAGGGGGAAGGACAGACCGAAGGCTGCGGGGGGTAGCATGGGTTTGGCGGCCATCTTCAGCTTCTCCAGCTCTGCCTCCTGCAGTCTCTTGGCCTTGGCGCGGCGGTTCTGAAACCAGATCTTCACCTGCGTCTCCGTGAGGCTGAGCGAGCTGGAGAACTCGGCGCGCTCGGCGATGGACAGGTACTGCTTCTGGCGGAACTTGCGCTCCAGCGCCAGCAGCTGGGCTGTGGTGAAGGGCGTCCGCGGCTTGCGGTTGGTCTTGTGCTTGCGCAGGGTGCAGGCCGGGGGGCTCAGCCGCCCTAGGGGGCCGAGAGAGAGAAACGCAGGAGGTTAAGACACCCTCGCGGGAGAGTTATCGGCCCATAAATGGGAATAATATTAAATTACAACACCCGCTCTTCATTTGCGTGGAGCACCTCAGCGCCGGGCACCATGGGAAGCGCTTGGAAAATATTTTCTCCAGTTCCCACCGCAGCCCCTCAGGGTAGATGTTCTTGTCTACCTTTTGCAAATGAGGAAACTAAGATTCCAGGTGACACGTACCCATGTTCAAGGCCCGAAATAACTGGGAAGAGGCGGGACAGCCCTTAAAGCTAGACGGCCGCTTAAGAAGGCCTTTCTCAGTGGGGGCTTCTCCACTGCCACGCCATGCACATTGGGACGGTGGATGTCAGAACGGTGAAACTTGCGGAAAGAGGCCCTGCACCCAGCCCGGGATCACGTTTAGTTTTAGGCCTTGGCCGAACATTTATCTGTGCCCGCTAAATGGTCAGCGCTGGGCTAGGCCGTTCTGTGGCCTGGAATCCAGATCTCTGATTTCCACGCTTTCCCTTGGAATAATGCGTTCCTACAGGGTTCTAAGCTCGGTCCCTGCTGCCTGGAGGTGGAGCGACCCCGGATGTCACGAATGCAGCACCACGGCCAAGTCTCACATATAAAAAGTGCCATGGTTTGAGGAGGCGATTCGGCTTAACGCGGCCACTTCTGACTGTCTCAATTGTCTCCTGCGCCTCTCCCACCCCCAGTGCCTTGGCCTCTGGTCACTTTCAAATGTGTGTGTGTGGGGGGGGGTGCCTCAGTCCGCAGAGATCAACACTGCTGGTGCCGAGGTGTCTTTTTCTTACGGCTTCAAAATATACCTCAAGGATGGGCTGTGAGTGAGCACCACCTCAGAGGGCTCATGCAGGTCCGGGACAGGGTCTGCGGGGCCAGTCAACCCCTGCCACACCCAGCAGCTGCGGCCAGTTAAAACAGGGACCAAAATTATTCCCAGGACAACAGAGATCCCGTCGACTTTGGGTCGGGACCCAGGCCCTAAAAGAATCCTCAAGTCTTGGAAAGGATGCTTTGCCTATGCAGCAGCTGCTCTCGGGGGAGCAATTAATTCAAATCTAGAATGTTTCACCAGACGGGTTTTGCCTAATTATGCAATGTTTTCTGCACGCTTATAAAAAGAAAAAAGATCCTTTGGGCTCTCAGGCCACCAGGATGTGAGTCAAACGAAATCTCGTGTTAACATCCCTGCCTCTTCCCTGGTCGAGACCGTTGAGAGTCCGGGAAGCAGTTGGCCCCTGACTCGCTTTCCGCCGGGCCACCCGAGGGGCGGGCGCCGAGGGAAACGTCACTCCCTTCGGTAGCAACAGCCCAGCGCTGGGCCACCTTCTCCGGCCGTTAGGCCCAGGGAGGGGCTGGCCTTTCAAAGACGTTTAATCCCCAGATAAAAATCATTCCTCAGCATCACGCCATTGAATTCGGGTTGCTATTATGCCGCGCAAAATAATCAGAGGAAACGAGGAAAACTTGGGAATTTCCCGTGCTCCTGAAATATCTCTGAGTGTGTTCGCTGCGCAGAGAAGCCAGGGGGCCGGGAGGCCTTGGAACGACCCCGGAGGCGTCTTTGGCGGCTGGAGTCAGCTTCCGTGACCCAGCCCGAGACATTCGGGAGCTCCCTACCATGTTGGAGGGGGCGCCTCCCACTAACTGACTTGGTGCCCCGCCCCCTCCACTGGAACCTGAGCGCCCCCTCCCCCTAAATGATCCATCCACCCAGAGCACCAAGTGTCTACCTGAAACACGAAGGTGTGGGGGGAGGATTTTGCAAGGGATTAGGAAATACTTTGGGCAAAGAAATACTTTGGGGGAGGGGTTGGAGAAGGGGAGGGGGCGCACCAGTCTTCAACTATGAGAAAGTGAAACTCTGAGCACTGGAAAGGTGTCTGCACCCCTAGAACCCACCCGTTGCCGGAACGGCGAAGTAACAGGGCTTAGGGTCTGAAAGAGGAGCCAGGCGGGACTCCTGGGGTCGTTTGGGGGGATGGGAGGGGCAGGAGGAGAGGGTGCCCAGACACCCGTGTCCTACAAGTGAACTCCTATCCGCAGCGTCGCCTAGCCAAGGCGAGGAGCCCGCGAAAGTGGACCGAGTGCTGGGCCTCAGCCAGGCCTCAACCCTCTTCCTGGGTGGGAGTGGGGTGAGGCATCAACCAACGGCCTCCCCGCCAACCCATCTGCAGCACGGGCTCCGGGTACCGGGCTGCAGGTACGCAGACGCCCGAGACAAGCAGGCGCCGGCGCGCGGCCTGGCGCCCTCGGGTCCCGCACCCCCGCTGGCCCCCTCCCCTGCCGCCTGGGTTCTGGCTACTCACTGGCCGGGGGCGGGGAGAAGCGGGGGTTCTGCAACCACGGGGTCCTGTCGGGCTTCTCGGGGCTCTCGGCTTTGACGAGCGCATCTTCTGGCAGCTTGAGGAGTCCTCCCACCGAGAAATGGCCGAGCGGCCGCGGCGAGGACGGCGCATCCGGGGCGCCCAACGACCCGGGCCGGGAGCCCAGAGGCTGCGCGGAGCCGCCTGCCGCCTGTGCGCCCTCGGAGGCCGCCAGGACGCTGTCTTTGGCCCCGGGCTTCCTGTGATCGGCCATGAGCGCCTCCACGCTGAAGGGCAGAAGCGAAGGGGACACTTTAGGCTTGGTCCCCTCCTCGTCTGCGCCCATGGCGGCCGCCGTGGCCGCGGTGGTGCTGGGGGTCTGGCCCCCGCCGCCCCCCGCCGGCTTGCCGAAGGCGGAGTCCTCCACTTTGACACCGAGTGGCAAAGAAGTCATGTCAGCAGCCGGGGCCATGCAGAGCCGGGCCCCCCCTCCAGCCTCAGCTCCGGCCAGCCGCCGGGCATGAGCTTCGGGCGGGCTGGGAGCGCGGCCGGCCTCTGGGATTGCCCGGGGCCCTGGCCGGGCGGGCCCTCCCGCGCGCGCCTCCCGCCCCTCCCCAGAAGACCAGCTCCGGCGCTCCGGGCCTGCTTATCCGCTGGCGCCGCCGCGCAGGCCGAGTTCCCGGGCGCACCAGCCGGCTCCGGGTCGGGCCGCAGCTCCCCAGAGAACTTGTTAATAAGGCGAGGCCAGTGCGGCGGCGGCCAATCAGAGCGCGAGGGGGCGGTCCCGGCGCGATCCATTGGGCCCCGCTCCTGCGGAGTCGTTCGGAGGCGCGCTGGGCCTCGGGGCGCGCAGGGCTGGGTCCGGCCCCGGGAGGGCAGAGGAGGGGAGGGGGCGCTCGAGAAACGTTCCTCTGCGCTAAAGCCAGCGCCGCCTGTCCCTGTGTGGTTCCTCCTGGGTCTCTATTTTACTGTGTTCCTGGGGGACTTTCCCTTGTTCTCAGTCCTTCTCTTCAGCTCTTCTTTCTCCTCCCCTTCCTTTATCGCCCCTCTTTCCCAATTCCTCCCTTTTTTCTCTACTCCTTTCCTGTTTCTCTCTCCTACCTCTCCCCTTACCTTTCTGTTCAGTCAGTTGCTCTGTCTGTTTCTACCCAGTGGATAGTGGAGGATAGTCCTCCTCCAATATCTGCCTCCCCTCTTCTCTACCACGATAATTTGTGTTGAAGCCATTTCTTATATATTCTTTTTATAGTTTAAAAAATCTGCAGGGTTATTTATTATAGTAGAAAGACATAACATTAATTTCTTCTTTAAGCATTCATTTTCTTCTGTTCCAATCTTCAAAACTTTACCTCTGCGTAAAAGTGGGCCTTTGTCTCCTAAGCGCTGGACTGAAGTTTGCCCAAGAAGCCACGCTCCCGTGGTGCTATGGATGTTAACAATAAGAATACATTATGTTATCTGGAATGGATAATCGAGTTTCATACCCGATGTGTACTTTCCAGCTGTGAACTTTCAGGAGGATTACAGCACCTATACCGACGACCGGCTCGGGGACGAACCGGTCCTTTCGATATAGAACTTATTGAATATAAAACCAATAGAAACGTCAACAAAACACTGATCTGGCCTTAACGTAACCTCGATCAGCGTGCCCGCAAAAACAATAACAGTCCCTATCTCTGGATCGCTGATCTTGTGTGTGTGTGTGTGTGTGTGTGTGTGTGTGTGTGTGTGTGTGTGTTGGGGGTAGGGGGAGGCGCATTTGGGAGAGACGGCCAAGAAAAGAGGACTGCTCCTGGGACGGATCCTTGGTGCTGGGCTTGAGAATTTTTATTTTGCCAATTTCGGAGGAAACGTGATTTTATTTTTGCTGTTAAAAAATAGAGGAAAATGAGTTGGGAGTGTGGGGAGACGGAGGATCTACACAAACTCGGGTCGGGGCTCGGCGGTTTTCTGAACCTCTTCTTTATGGCTTCTTATCCCGGGCCCCAGGCCGGCGGCTCCCGGGGAGCTGGCGGCAGTGATTGGCGGCTCACCGGGACCGGCCATTGATGGCTGCGGGGTTCTAATCTCCAGGAAACACAAGGGGCTGCCGTGGCCATTTAGGGGTAATTATCCGAGCGCGGAGGGACAGCGAATTCCCTCGCCTTTTAACTGGGCGCAATAAAAGCTGTAGATTAGGGGCATCCAGATTAAGGAAAATGAATTACTAGAGAGGGAACTTTATTACCCGGACGGCGTCCGGGCTCTGGCAGGAGGGGTCGGGTTGCGGACGCCGGGGCCATTGGCAGCCTCCCATCTGTCCGCAGGCTCCACGACGTTAAGGCCTTGGGCGGGTTCGGGAATACGCTCGTCTGTGAAATTTACGCAGCCTCTCCAGACTTCTTGCGCTCCCGAAACTGCAACACAAGCATTGGGCAGGGTCTGGGGCCTCCAGCTCGCGTCCGGCCCAGCTGGAGGAGCGGCGCACGGACGCGGCCTCTCTAAAGGCACCGTACCTCTGGGGGGGCACGGAGAATAGAGAGTCCTTCCTCCAGGCCGGGAAACCTAGGCCCTGGAGGTTTGGCTGAGGGTGCAAAGGATAGAAGGCCAGAGCTGAGCGACCTGACACTCAGCAAGGCTGTAGGCCAAGCACCTTGCTAGCAGCCCAGACCGGATGGCCGACTTCTATTGCCCGCCTTTCCAATTAAACTCTCCCTGGAACGGGCGAGCCGGAATCTCACTCTGCACTCGGTTGAAAGAGGGAGAGGAAACCGAGGCCCCTAGGCTGTATGGGTCAACATTTTAAAAGCGAGCAGTGTGACTTTCGGTTGGGACTTGCTGTGTTCCGCCCTCGTCTCCCATAGCAAAATGTTTGGCTCCCAGATCACTTTGAAAATCTAATATAACTAAGAACTTTCTAACTAGAAAATGCGCATCAGCAAAAGCAACTTCAAAGGCTCTGTACCCACTTGGAGTCCGTCAGATAAGAACCCCTGCTTTAGGGCGGAGCTGGGGCTCGAACCCCAAGAGTGCAGGCGCGCGGCGCAGAGGGGGCTCAGGGCTGTGTCCGGCGGACGCAGCAAGGCCAGGCCGCGGGCCGGGGACCGGGCGGCCGGACGGCGGGAGAAGGGCCGCATCGCTAATTGCGGGGATAAACAATCTGTCACGATCCCTCAGCGCGCCTAATAGGCAGACGAGGATGTTGTTTTTAGGCGCCAGCGGCGGCCCGATCAAAGGCAGCAGCCGGCGCAGGGGCCCTTGAAGTCGCGCCCCCGCCTCCTGGGAGCAAACCGCCTGCGCCCGCAGCCCCCGGCCCTGCCGCCCGCCCCTCTCCTTCGCGAACCCGTCCCGAACCCCACGGCATCTTTTTAGGTTCGGTCTGGGTTAGTGTCTGCTCTGGCTCGGCGCGGCGGGTTGACCGCAGCACCCGTGCAAGGCGAGAAGAGTGTCTGCAGAGGGAAAGGGGTGCAGAGTGGAGTCCACGTGGAGTCCGTGCTCAGAATCGCGCGGGGTTCTTCCAACGATCCGCCACTGGGCTGCGAGAAAAAGATACCCACGGTCTCAGAGAAGGGACTTAGAGAAAACAACCAAAATATCCAGCTGTCTCCCGGGGCGCGTTGTTCCCGCGGGAGGAAAGGCACAAGTTTGGGGCAGTGAGAGGGAGCCTTCTCTGCATTTATTTTCGTCTGGGCCTTTTCGGATTTCCCGGTTGGCGGGTTCCGAGAGCTGACAGGGCCGGGGGCTGCGCCTGTTATCTCGCCGCCAGCACTAACCCCCAGGCGCTTCTACTCCCGGCATTTCTCCGCGTGGCCGCTGCAGCCAAGAAAGCCGGGCTGTAATTCATGCCTGGCAAGGGCAGGGCTGGCCCGCAGCAGATAAAGCTCCGGGACTGGCGCTAGGCTTCCGTCCTCGAGCACTCCGCTCCCCTCCCCACCTCTCCCGCCTGGCTCCTACTTCCCTCATTCCGGGGCATCTTAAAGCACTCTCCATGCCCCGAACAGAGCACCTCAGCATTTCGGTTCCGAAAGAGGGTGTGTCCTGCGGCCACTCTCTGGGCAACTGGTGGTGGTGTTCTTTTTTTCCCCAAAAAACGCCTATTTTACGGGACTGCGTGGCTGCAGAGGAAGGGTGGTGTTTTAAGGCTCCCGCCTCGTGGACAGAGACTTGTTTTGAGAGGGACCCCATTGTAAAGACCTCCGTCACTATCTGGGTACAGCGCACGGATTCGAAGAGCCTGCAGGCTGGTCCCTCACTTCGGCATTCGTTGTCACCTCCGTCGGGTTTTTGTTTACGTCCCCTCCCCCCCTTTCCCAATGCATTTTGTGGCCTCAACCCAGGAATCCCGCGTGCATTTTTAAAATGTGCAGCTCAGTGGGATCCCCCGGCAATTAGCGAGCCCCAAACAGTCCTCTTTAATAGAATGAATGTGCTATGAAAACCGATTACCCGGAACGATTTATTTTGGTGGGAATTCACCAATCTCCAGGAGGGCGACGGAGGGGGAGAGAGGGGGGGTATTTTGTCCTGGAGGTAAGGGGGGTTGACGGGTAGACAGAAAGCACCACCCCGGGATCCCCCAACTTGCGGAGCGGGCCTCCCGACCGGAGTTCTCCAGTCTTTTGGTCTCCGTCGCCTAAGAAGTGAACGGCTAGGAGTCAGAGGTTTGGGAAACTGTCTGGGAGTCACTGATGGTATCCTTCGGGAGGATTTCACAGCTTTCCAGAGAAAGACTCCGGAGAGCTAAGAACTCCAGGGAGTCTTCAGCTATTGCCTGGATATCCACGGCACAAATTCGGAGCAAAATGCTTTCTGCTTTCCCGGGACCTGGGCAGAACTTACACCTTTTAAGAGTTGTGGCGTTCTTTTCAATGCGAAGTGGCGGGGGTGGGGGGGAAGCTACTAGTAAAAAACATTTTCTCCTTCTTGCTCGTTCCTCCGCTTAAGTGGGCCCAACTTGTGGGTGGAACTGCCCAAGGGTGGAGGATTTCACTGGGAGAAATCGACAAGCCCGACTCCCTGTTTCTTCCCCCTTCCCGCCCTGCCCTTCCACCCCCTCCCCCCTTAGTTCTTTCCTCCAGAGCCTGCCGGGGCTTCCTTGTGTCTTTCAATTCGGAAGGGGGTGAGGGGGTCTAGATCCGCGGGGGAGAGTGGGGCCCCCCTTTCAAATGGCCCAAATTAATGTGATCGCGACATGAGGGTGCACTTGGGGAAGATGAAAGCGGAGGCCGGCCGGCTCCTCCTAGAGCTCTATAATTATAGATAATATATCCCATTTCAAAGCAATTAGACCAATCAGGCGTAACGAACCACTTTGCTGCCGACGAATAACAAAGGCGCACGGTTATTTAAGCCTGGAGTTGTCAGGCAGACCCCGAGGCTCCAGGGGCCGACCAAACATCTTCCATCCTGGCTCTGCCCACCCTGAGCTGAGGAAGGCTTGCCCTTCTCCCCCCAGGCTCTGCCCAGCCCACCGAGGCCCCCATCTTAGTTCCGGCAGGGGCCTGGACGTGCAAGGGTTGGAAGGAATGGGAGGAAGAGAATTGACTTTTTTTGAGTTGGGTGTCAGGGCTCTTGTCAGAGGTTTCACAAACTTTCCCCGATATAATCCTCTCTACTCTGGGAGATAGGTATTACTATAGGCTTTTTCCCCCTTCCAGATGAGAGAATAGAATCAGAGAGGTTAAGTGTCTTGCCCAGGGTCACACAGCTAGTTGGTGGTGGCGCCAGGATCTGGACGCAGGTGGTCTGAATCCCCAAACCACTCTTTTCACTCGCTGTAGTGGTCTCCTCTCACTGAGCTGTCAAAAGACAAAATGCATTAAAATACAGAGGGTGCTGTCAGGATTTGGCGGCACCGCCTCCCAGTCCCGCCCCCAATCCAGAAAATGGGTTTTGGGTCCATCACTTACTACTCTTCTCTCCTGCTCCTCCCCTCCCCCTGCCCACCACATTCTCGAGTCTTGAAAACTGTCCAGATTTCCCATGAATTTATCAAATGTGGAGGATCTCAGGTGTGTCAGAGACGAAAGCAGATCCGGGCTGCGAGCTCCTTCACCAGCTGAAGGCCATTTTTTCCGAGCCTCGGTTTGTCGGCTTTAAAATGGGAACTCTGTTCCCCAGCTCAGAGACGCTGAGCTTCGCCCTCCTGCCGTTGGCCATACCGCCGGACTTCGCACTGTGGCAGGTTCCCAGCGCTGTGAGCACTTGGAGGTGCTCTGAGGCATCCAGGGGGCTCTGGGGCCTTCCTCTCGACTTGCGAATTCCTCCTCTAAGGTGCCTATGCAGGTGGGAAACCTCGTATTTCACCCCCAGCTCGACAACCCGGGGAAAGAGGCTGAGCGAGAGACCAGACTGGGCAGAGATGGGCAGGAACAGTGATCAACAGACACAGGCAAAAAGACACACAGCCTCGGAGATGGTGGAGGATACAGCGACGGATACAGTGATGCCGAGAGCCGAGGAGCCTCTACGATCCTGGGACTTTTGAAAGACCTGGGTATTGAGTGGGATGGACTGCGAGTTTGGGATGCCCAGGAAGGCCAGAGCTGAGACGGGAAAAGAGAGCGGTCGAGGGGAGCTCAGGGAGTGTCCTCCTAAGTGTGGCCCGTACCCCGCCATGGCTGGGCAGCCGACGGGACTGTGCCGAGTTCTCGGGCAAGGGATCCGGCCCTTCCACGACCAGGAGGGGTCCCTACAATATGGAGAGGAACGGGGGTGGGGCTGCGGGTGGGGCTAGGTGGTCTGGGAGGCCCCCGGGCCCCCTCTCACGGCGATTCCCACCTCCACCCCTCTTTCTCTCCGTGGTCTCTCTCCCCTCGGGCCCCTGGCTTTTGACATTCTTCCTCTGCATCCTCTTGCCCTCAGTCTCTCTCATCTGTGTCTGGGGTGGGTCTTGGTCTCAAGTGTGTCTCTCTTGGTCTCTTCTGGTGGATCTGGCAGCCTCCATCTCTTCATCTCTCTGCTGTCTCTGTGTCGTTCCGTCTCTACTACCATGTTTCTTCCAACCCCTCCCCTCCTCTTTTAGATAGTTCTGGAAGTGTGTATCCTAGGCACTGGTTATCATTATCACCTTCCTGTGGCCTCCCCCCCTCCCCCCCCCTTTCCCTTTTTCTGTCTTTTTTTGCAGCCTCTCGCCTCCCCGCGACCCATGATTCAGTAGGAATCACTGCCCTCAAGTCACTCAGAAGCTAATGCAACTCCAGCGAGTTCGTTCTGCAGATAGTTTCCCATTTCTGGAGCAGCAGTTGGCATCTTTGGAGCTGCAGGAAGTACTCCTCCCTGCCCACCGGGCTCCTGCCTCTACTGCCCATGGCCCGGAGCTAGTAATTTCTCTTCTGAGCCTCAGTTTCCCCATCTGGATCATGAGCCACACAATATAGCTTCCCTCTAGGGTTGTCAGGAGGATGGAAAAGGAGGGTGACAGAGTCTGAATGGGGCTCTGCGGGCACCCAGAAGGTTCGGCAGACCTCAAGGTGCCAGCTAAGAGTCCTTCACTCCCACCGTTCCAGAACCTGAGGGAGGAAATGGCGTGCAAGTGCAGGGCACGCTGAGGAGAGGGCAGGAGTGGCCGGGGAAGCCACGGGGAACAGTGGAGAACAGCAGGCAGCAGGTCTGTAAGGAGAAGCAGTCGGCCCTGCCCCTGTCCTCAACCCAGCACGGGGCACTTAGACCCGACCGCAGCCAGTTCCCTCCTGGCTGCTCAAGACTCTTCCTAAGGGCTTGCAGGGGCACAAGCCAGGCCGCCCCAGGTCTCTGTACTCTTCCTACCCTCAGCTGTTCGGAAAAGGCGGTGCCTCGCCTCTACCCTATACTGTTCCCTTCCTGCCTTCGCAATCCTTGGACCTCTCTTTCCTTGCCCATGAGCATGAACGAGGGATGCTCATCATTTGAAATGAGCTAGGTGCCACCCTCCTGGGTAGGGCGGAGGGCTAGGGGAGACAGTGGCTGGAAAGCCTCCAGCGTGCAGTTGGCGCTCAATCAGCGCATTATGGAACACATGTTCCATAGATAGGGAAACTGAGACCCAATAAGGAGTCATTTTCCCACAGTCTCTGAGCCAGAAATGGACAGAACTGGCACTAAATGTATGCTGCCCAATGCCTTACCTAGTGCTCATCCTTCGCAGCCCCCAGGAAGGTCAGGAAACCCGGATGTTCCAACTGTGACCAGTGGCTTGCACCTCTGCGACCTCACAGAGGACCCTGTCCATTTTCGAGGACTCAGATGCAAAAGACTGTAAAGCGTGGTGCGCCCTGGTGCACTCTGACCCTGGTAGGTTCAGGGAGCGTCTGTCCCCTCTCTCCAGCGAGGGCTGGGGCATGGGCTCGCGGAGCCCTGGGACAGGGTTTGGTTCTTGGAGCCCGGGCGGGCTGGAGTGAACCCGCTTTGACTGAACACCTACTATGTGCTAGGTGCTTTCAATGCATCACCACAGTTAATGCTCACAACAGCTCCCGAGATGGCCATCCCACTTTCCAGATGAGAAAACCGAAGGGACTTCCCTGGTGGTCCAGTGGTTAAGACTTCGCCTTCCAATGCAGGGGGAGCAGGTTCGATCCCTCATCAGGGAGCTAAGATTCCCACATGCCTCCCAGCCAAAAAAACCCCACCAAAACATGGAACCAGATGAGAAAACCGAGCACATTCCAGGCCGCACAGCTGGGCATCGGGGACACCGGGACTAGAAATGGCGTCACTGCTCATTTCCACTGGGCCACGCACGTAGAGAGAGGGGGAGTTTTTGTTGTCCCCCCTCAGCCTCTGCACGGCGTAGATGGGCCGTGGATGTTGTAAGTGCCTGCGGTTTTGATTCAGTTCTGTTTGTCCCCCACTGCCAGCGAGTTTGGGCTGGATCCGGACTAGACTTCA
This sequence comes from Lipotes vexillifer, assembly GCF_000442215.2. NCBI lineage: Eukaryota > Metazoa > Chordata > Mammalia > Artiodactyla > Lipotidae > Lipotes > Lipotes vexillifer. Next base: position 225,105 of record NW_006791698.1, read on the forward strand.
CACCCACAAGTTCTAAGTGCGATTGGAAGGCGCAGGGCCACGACTCCCTATAGGGCCACGTCCCTCACCATGCCACGCCCCTCTGGAATCCGGGGAGTCCTGACCTCAGAGGAGGGGCGTAACAGGGTGAATGACAACCCCAACCTGGACCTCAGTTGCTGCATCCGTGTAATGGACGTGCCAAGCCCCACTTTGCCGTCCTCCCTGAGGTTGTATGAGGAAGATCTGAGTCCAAGGAAACTAGAGAACTGAAGAGGTGAATGCCAGGATGAGGAATCCTAAGTCCCATTAATAATAGCTAATACCTATTGACAATTACTATTGCAAAGCACTGTTCTGAGCTCTTAACGTGTCTTAACTCATTTAATCCTGACAACAACTCTGTTTTTATCCTTGGTTTACATATGGGAAAGCTGGAGTTAAATCATTTATGAGCAAAAACCAACATAAAAAATATTAAATGTTCTAAGATTTCACATGGCACCCAGGGGATTCTCAGGGTGCCCCACTGCATGGATGTGCCTCACTTTGGAGCCTCCTGATCTGGACTCCGTGATGGGGAAGGGGCAAGCAGGCTGCAAAGCCTGGCCCACTCACAGGGCCTGGTGCTTCCAGTCGCTCCAGCTCTGATCCCTGGGCGTACCCTCTGGGGTGGCTCTCCAGAGCAAGCTTGTGTGGGCCCCCTGGCACTAGGACAGGGCCTGGCATAAAGAGGGGACACTTCAGAGGAGAGGTGAATGGATGACGAGCAGGCAGTGTCAAACCTTCAGCACAAGACAGACCCCTAACCCAGAACGTCCCCATCAGGTCAGACACATTAGGGCCAGAGACCTGAGCCTTGGGATCAAGGGTAAAAACAGTCCATTTTAGTGCTGATCAAATAGTTCTTGAATGACGTTTTCAAAAGTACACTCGGTTGCTGGCTCTGCTGAGTTTAAACCTCCTTTAAACATCAAGTTGAGCTCTAGCTGCCTCTTCCTCTCAAGATAGGGAGTTGAGGCCTAGACAGATCAAACAACATATGCTTGGTGTCACTCAGAAAGGCCTGCATGGACTCCAAGTCCAGCGGCATGCCCCTGGCCAGCTGGCTGCCTCCACCCGGCTGGACCTTCCCTGGCTGCGTGTTTCTCCCTGTGTGTCAGACACTGACTGTGGTGACTGCTGGATGCTGGGAGGATGTGGCAATGTGACTTTCATCCAGAGGCCCCACCCTTCCGGGAAGGCCGAATTTCCCTCCCTGGGCCTTCCTGGTGGGGGAGAATTATGCTCCGGGACAACCTGTTCCCCAACCTTTCCTGCAGGAATTAGCAAACTGTCACGGGGGCCCTCCCCAGCCGGGGGCGCCCCCAGTGTTCTTGGGCTTCCCAGCCAGGGATGCAGGGCAACCCCACCTGAAACGGACCCTTTCCATCCCTGCGGAGATGTCCTATCTGATCAAATCGTGGGTCCTGGGACGCAGCCCAATTAAGTGAAAATAGATCCGGCCTTATCAGGTTCAGGCGTGGTCCCAGCGGTGGTCCCCCGGCGGCCCTGGAGGGTCCCTGTCTGTTTGATTTTCCTGCTCAGACACACTTGTTTAAACAGACCCCTCAGGGCCTCCAGTAACTGGAGCCAGCCCAGAGCCTGATTGCCAGGTGAGGGGAGGCCAGCTCAGATGCTGAGTGGGGGAAAGGCGAGTGAGAGAGCCCAGGCGGAAGCCACCTTCGGCACCTGGAACAGCCTCCTTCTGGTAGTTTGCTCCTTGGGTTCAAATCCTGGCTCCATCCCTACCAACTTTGTGCCCTTGGAGGAGTTCCTGACCCTCTCCTGTCTCCCTCTCTCATTCTCGAGAAGGTTAAATGAAGAGGAACCCCTCCTAAGTGCTCGGAGGGGTTCAGTGAGATCTGGGAGTCGGCTTCTGCCATCACAACAACGCCGAGATGGGTCCTCCAAACCTGGGAGGTGGGCACTGTTGTGTCCACTTAATAGGTGAGGAAGGGTCCTGAGAGCTACAGTGACTGAGATGGGCCAACATCTGGAGACAGCATCCCAACCCAGCCCTAAGGCCCCAAAGCCCGTTCTTTCCACCCCATGGTGCCCTGAGGACAGTTCCTAGCTCAGGGTCAGGGTCCTGCACCTGTGGGGTGTGGGGAGGGGCAGAGTGCAGTGACACAGTCAGCGATTGCCTCACTTGGGCCCATGGGGCTCTACCTGCTCTGCTCTCTCCTCCCCACATCTCCCAACGTTATCTGGCCCACTCTCCCTTCGCCTCCAAATCTGCTCCATGAGCAGCCACCCTGAGCCCCTTGCCGGTGCCCAGACACTGCTGCCCCAGGACACCTGAAATGTTCTCCCTCAGATGTCCCTATAGCTCCATTCCTCACTTCCCTCCCGGTCTCCATTCATGTGTCACCTTTTCAGAGAAGGCTCCCCTGAACACCTTCTCCCACTCATTCACTCCCTCCAGCCTGCTTTATTTTTTTCCATAGCATGAGTCGCCATCCAACATTTTATTATTATCTCTGTTATCTGTCTCTCCCCCTTCAAATTCAGCCCCCTACAGGCAAATGCTTTATTTTGCTCTCGACTCTCTCTCCATCACCTAGCACGGGGCCCAGCATATAGCACTTGCTCAATAAATACTTGTGAATGACTGAATAAATCTCCTGCATAGTTGCCATGATTTTAGGAAAGTTACTGACCTCTGCATGTCTCTATTTTCTCATCTGCAAAATGGGCCTAATAAGCCTACCCACTTTCTGCTGTGAGAAATAAGACAAAGCATGTGCGGTATTTGGTGCAGTGGCTGGCACTGAGGAAGCCTGCACTGAAAGTTTTTTTCTGACCGAAAGAGGTCAGTGGGCTTTCCAGAAGATTCTTGTCAGCAAAGAGAGTGATGCAAAAGGACCAGCCTTGGTGCCAGGTTTTGATAACTCACCCCAGAAGGTAAAACCACTTCCCATCTACTATTTCATCTGAGCCTTGTAATGACTGTCTGACCTGACCAGGAGATATTGGAGCTTTTTGCAGGTGCAAGGCCAAGGCCCAGAGAGATCAAGACATTGCCCCATTGTCACACAGCTCAGGAAACTTTCACATTCCCAAGAGAACTCCCTTGTCCCTGCCCTAAGTCCCCAGCCAGAGGCTGGCAGCTCGGTTGACTGACATTCTTGGACTTGATCCAAGAATCAATGTTTGGGAGGATGGTGGTGTAGGTTCAAACAGGGTGTTTTCTTCACAGGACCTGGTGCCAGAAGGGCACTGGGGTACAGGGCAGCCTGTGCCAGAGTGTAGGTGTGGGAAAACAGACAGAGTTTGGACATGCTGAGTGGAGGTGAATGCGCCGGTCCAGGAGGGAAGAGCAGAGGCAGGAGGGGGAAAGGGGCAGGTTGTGTAGCGTTTGAAGGTCAGAGAGGTGAGACCCCAAGGCTCCGTGGCAACCCTGCCTGCCCTCCAGCATTCCCAGACACTCTGGGCTTTCGGTCAGGGAGGGCATGGGCCAGTTTGGGGCTTCCATGGACTCTGTTTTCCCAGCAATAACAGTCATTAAAGCTGTCTTCTCAAGCCCTCATTATCCTGTGTTTACAACCCTTCTAGAAAAACAAAAGCCAGCCCAGCATGCCTCTCCCCAGATCACAGGCAGGCGTGTTAGTTCTCTTTTCTGAGTGCAAAGAGGAAAAGACTTCCCTGAGATTCTCCTGAGGCTGGGTTGCCTGTGAGGGTGTGTTGTAGACTTTCCAACTTGGAAGGCAAATTTGGAAGAATTTTTTGAACTAATGTTAAGATTTTACCCTCATGATGCAAAGAACGGTAATGAGAAGGGAAGGCAGAGAAGTAAGTGATATTGGCTCTGTGTTAAGTGCTTTAATTATCTTATGCACCCAACAGCCTTAAACCCAGGCACCATTAACCCATTTAACAGCTGGGAAAACAGAGGCACCAAGCAGCTGTGGTCTGAGGTGAGGGGCTTAGTGTTTGCTTCTGACCTCAGGCACATGGAGAATATTAATGATGGAGTAATCACCACCATGAAACTTGCCAAACACCCACGATGTGCAGGCACGTTACCTCATTTAATCCTCCTGGCCACATGGGGTCCGTGCTGTGGTCTCCATTTCACAGATGACCAAAGCGATGAGGGTGATGTGATGGGGTAACTTGCCCAAGGTCACTCAGCTACTGGGGGGTGAGCAAGGACTTGAACCTTGCAAAAAGTGGCAGTTGTCGCTTTGGGGGGAAGACTGGAGAAGCTTGTGAAACCCAAAGGAAAGGAAAGCGATGTTTTGCATGCCCTCCCTGCCTCCACCCCTCACAGGAAGTGTCCCCCTTGCCTTCTCCCTCCCCACATGCGCTCTGACATCAAAGCTGGGAGCAGCAGGTCCCTCTGCTCAGCTGGTGCATCTGGGGCAGAACAATCCCAAGCCAGCGGCTGGGTCTCAGCAAGGGCGGGAGCCCAGAGAAAATGGAGAGAGGGAGGAAAAGGGGCAGGAAGAGGAGGAGATGAGGGTCCATCAAAGTGGCTCCTCCCGGGCTTCCCTGGTGGCGCAGTGGTTGAGAGTCCGCCTGCCGATGCAGGGGACGCGGGTTCGTGCCCCGGTCCGGGAAGATCCCACATGCCGCGGAGCGCCTGGGCCCGTGAGCCTTGGCCGCTGAGCCTGCGCGTCCGGAGCCTGTGCTCCGCGACGGGAGAGACCACAGCAGTGAGAGGCCCGCGTACCGCAAAAAAATAAATAAATAAAATGGCAACCCCATCACCCTGGTCCTTCTCCTGTTTAATTTCTCATCATAGCCCTTATTACCACCTGACATTTTCTGACACACATTTATTATTGACTAAAGTCATTGTCTATCTCCCCCACTAGAGAGTAAACTCCATGAGTTCAAGGAGTCTGTCTAGTACCATCTTTCCAGGGATGAGAACCGGGCCTGGTACAGAGTAGACATTCAATATATTTGTTGAATGAATAAATAAAATATGAGTCCCCAAATATTTTCATTTGTTGACATACTATTCTCTTCCTTGTCCAGGAGTAGATTCAATTAGGGGGCCGTCCGTACGCAAAAAAAAAAAAAAAAAAGTGGCTCCTCCCACTTGCTCTGCTTGGGTGTGCTGCGCATGTGTAAACCCCTGGGGTGGGCTGGGGGTCTTCAAAGAGGAAACTTTGAGGAGCTCTGCCTCCTCCTGGGTGCCAGGGCCGTCCTGAGTGGAGACCCAGGGCTTCCCAATGAGAACTTAAAAAAAATAAAAATCAGTGCTACGGAATCATGCCATGGCTTCAATAATCCCATCAACTGTGCTGACACGTCACAGACTGGATGCCACGTATTCTTCATGTCCGACTTGCGACGTGGCCTCATAGCCCCATATTTCTGGGAGAATGGGTTGAGTGATTTGCTGAAGGTCACTCAGCAAAGTGGTATCCCCACTGTACATCAGACTTTGATTTGAAGTTGTCCTATTAGGGTGTGTATTCGTTTCCTAGTATTGGTCTCCTATGAAGTACCCAGAACACAATTTGTTTTCTCACAGCAGTTCTAGAGACTAGAAGCCGGCGATCAAGGTGTCAGCAGGGCTACACTGCCCCGAGACTCTAGGTAGAATTCTTCCTTGCCTCTTCCTGGCTTTGTGGTCGCCAGCAATCCTTGGCATTCTGTGGCATACAGCTGCATCAGCCCAATCTCTGCTCTGTCTCCTCCATGTATGTCTTCACATCGTCTTCCCTCTGTGTGTGTGTCCAGATTTCTCTCAAGAGGACAGCAGTCATATTGGATTAAGGTACCACAATCCTCCAGTGGGACCTCATTTTGATCCCTTCTGCAAAGATGCTATTTTCAAATAAGGTCCCATTCACAGGTATGGGCGGTTAGGACTTCAACATGTCTTTTGTGGGGACAGAATGCAACCCACGACAGGATGTATGTGTGTCCTCCTCTTTGCCCAGGGAGCTCTGTGGTGCTGCTGAACACCCAGGCTCTAAAAGCAGTAAACTCAGAGCAGAATGACGGCAATAGCGATTCCTGGGTCCCACAGCTCCTTGAAAGGACACAGTGCCTTCATGTCCTTTTTCGAAGCCCTTGCACAATTTTGTGCATTAGCTGATGGACATCCTTATACCCATTTCACAGATGAGGAAATTGAAGCTTAGAAAGATTCAGAAATAGTATCCGTGTGACTCTAGAACTAACCACTGTCCCCAGGGAGTGGGGTGGGCAGGCAAGGGTTAAGGCTAAGGCAGGGCAGATGGGCCCAGGCCAGGCCCTGCTGACTTGCTGGGCCTTAATACTGCTACTCTGCTCCCTGTGGGCACGGTCAGTTGCCTGGGAGCTGATTAAGATGTCACAGAGGATTATGATGTCAGGTGCAAGAATCACGCTCCAGGAGGGGTGACTGCTGGGCCCGGAGGGAGGTTACCCTAGCAACAGAGACAGGGAGTGGCACAGCCTGGTGGGGAGGGCATGGGGCTTGGGGTCATGCTGTCCTGGGTGCGAATTCCAGCCCCTCAGCTCTGCAGCTGGGTGACCTTGAGTAAAACACCACACCTTCCTGAGCTACTGCCTCCTCATACACAAGAGGGGGGAGAATAATTCCATTCCTTTGTAGATCAAATGGAACAGCCGAAAAATATCCCCTGGGCTCTGCAAGCATCTGCCAAACAGCGGTCCCCAGGGAACCCAGGCATCAGCTCCAGAGTCGGGGGCTCAGGCGTGGGCAGGCTTGCCAGAGGTGGCAAAGAAATAGTGCCAAACTACCTCGCTGCCAAGAGCTGAGGCTGCTTAGAAAGCACCGTCACCTGGTGACGGGGAGCCCTGTTAGCGGCCTTCTTTGTGCCAACCAGCAGGAGGGGAACGGCTCTTCCCCGCAGCAGCCTCCTAACCGTTCTGCTCAAATAATGCTGACCACAGCATGCATTCATTGCCTGTTCGCTTGTTGCTTTCACTATTTGGCCATGAACCCCGTTTATTTAGATCCCTAGAGCCCAGCATAGTGCCAAACAAATGTTTGAATAAATGAAGGGAAAAAAGAAGGTGTTTTCTCAACTTCCCTTTTTATTCCTCAGAAAAAATTTTTCCTGTCTTTGGGGAAGAAATATTCCTCCTCCTCTGCGAAGTTACCCTTCCCAGTGTCCTTAATTCTAATCCTCTTATTTCCCTAGATCCTGACTTTTATTCATCTACTCACTCATCTACCCACCCAGGTATTCAGCAAGTCATCCATCCACCCATCCTGTCACCCATGTATCTATCCATCCATCCCTCCATTATCCACCCACACATCCATCCTTCCATCATCCATCCATCCATCCATCCATCCCTGCATCTGTCATCTATTTATCTATCCATCCATCCCTCCATCAGTCATCCACCCTTTCACCCATTCACCACCCACCCATCCACCCATCAGGGCAGCAGACATCCAAGGATCTACCTCTGAGCCGTGTCCTATGCTAGGTCTGCGGGACCCACAGGGTCAAGTCAGACGAGGACCCTGGCCCTGAGGAGTTCTCAGTCTTACAGGGCTGGGAAAACATGAATGGACGTACCCCTGATGCACGGGAGAAAAGGAGGGTATTTCAAAGAGGGGAAGGCCAGGTACTGGAGGCCCACAGTAGATGGAGAAGTGATGCTATAAATGGGAATCAGGGAAGGCTCCTGGGAGGAGTAAGAGCAGAAGGGGGGGGTTCTTGGGGGAGGGGAATTTGGGCGGGAGAGTGAGCGAAGGGGCAACTGGGAAGCAACACACTCTCTTCCACAACCCCTACCACGTGCTGACGTCTCCTCCCCTTTGCGGAGCCTTCACACAGGTTCAGAGAGATTAAGTAACTTCCCCCAAGTCGCTCAGCTTCGTGAGCGGTAGCGCCGATTTGAGAGGCTCAAGTCTCAGCTCCTCAGAGAGGCCTTCCGGGACCACCTCTGCACGTCACACTGTGCCTATTTCCTTCACGCCATGTCCTTTCTGTGTCTGTTGTCTCTCTCCCCCACTGGAAGGCCAGCTCCACGAGGGCAGGGACCTTGCCTCGCTCCCTGCTCTGTCGCCAGCCCCTGGAGCATAGTTGGGGCTCAGAGACATCTTTCCTGAGATGCCGTGACTGTACCAGTCCTGGGCCAGGAGATGGTTCCCTGGTCCCTGACCTCCTGCCCACTCTTTGAAGCGCTTTTCCCCCTGGAAACCTCCCTAATCAGCTGCCTTCTGACTCTGGCCAGACTGGCCTTTCAGGTACTCAGGGTCCACCTGCCAAACGAACGCTGCTTTCAGGCCTCCTCACCTCCCGGCCCGGGTGGGCATCCACCCTGCACATTTTTGATCGTCTTAGGAGACGAGCACTGAGCAAGCAGATAATTGAAGAGATTATCCCAGGATGGGACTCGTGGAAGGTTGATTTATCGTGCGTCATCCCTACTTCAGGGCTTTTATTGGAAATTGAAGAATGGCTGCCCAACTTGAGCCTCGTGGCTGCGTTTAACCTCCACCCATCATGCAGACCCGCACTGGCTCCCGGGCTGTCTGCAAAGTCACTGTGCCTCAGAGCCCTGGATGTGACCCCAGCAGCAGCCCTGTGCTGAGACCCCGCCTTCCCCGTCCCCTTCTCTCCTCCCTCCAGCTCCAGCTCCCCCCTCCTCCTTTCACTCCTCTCTTGCCTTCCCTCTCCTTTCTGTCCTTGGGGTAGTTGAGGGAGGTGGCTGATAGGAAGGGAGGGGGCTCTACCAAGAAAGTGGAGGGTCCATAACAATGCTTAAGTCAAGTCCAGCTTGGGAGCTTAGCCATCCTCCAGGACTCAGCTCAGATGCCCTTCTTCCATGAGACCTGCCTTGATTCTCCTTTCAAATGTATCTCCAGAGCTCCTGGCTGGTCCTTCTATTCATGGCAGTGTACCCTTCCCACCCGGCACCAGAGAAGCCTCCATCTCTGAAGGGCAGAGGTTCTGTGGGAGTGGGCTTGACCCCGGGGAGTAGGGCCAGGAGGGCGGGCACTGAGGTGGGACAGCTAATGTGTTGGGGGTCGTTGTCCAACAAGGAAGATCAGGTGGGGACCGGTGTCATGATCCAGGGGAGATTATAACCCAGGTGAGCTGTGCGGCTTTGGGCAAATCACTTTACCTCTCTGAACCTGTCGTTTCTCATTTATGCTATGGTGATAATGACACCCACCTTAGTACAATGTTCTCACCTGGACCAGCATCATCAATACCGCCTGGGAACTTGTGAGAACGGCAGATGCTCAGGCCCAACCCTCGACCTGCTGCTGAATCAGAAAGTCTGAGGTGGGCTCCAGCAAGCCCTCCAGGGGACTCTGATGCACAGGAGAGTACTGCTGAGGCAATACCTGGGATGATGCCAGGGAAGGCGTTGGCACAGAGAGGCAGTGGGGACTCCTCGTCCCTTCCTGCATGCTGAGATGAAACTGTGGGTACTGTTCTGACAGGAAGACGCTGGCCAGAAAAAAAGCGTGCGATCTGGGGTCTGTAGCAGCAAATGCTGACAGATCCGACAGATCTGCAGCACGCCCTCCCTTCCCAAAGCATCTGTGAGCCTCAAGGAAGGAAACAGCCCCTGGGGCAGGCCCCACCCTGGGGGGAGGTTGGAAGATGCAACCAGAGAAGGAAACAGGCCTGGGTTCAAAGCAGACCCTGAGGAAGCCTCGGGAAGAAAGGGCAGAACGCTGCGTGAGAAGCAATGCGGTGGGTCATCTGTGCTCCCCTGCATCCAGGCTGTGTCTGGCCACTTCTCTTAGAGAGAGATGGGTGGCACAGTTCCTGCCTGTAAGGAGGGCTGGGACGTAGAGCTGTGCAGGTAACTGACACCAGACACATGGGAGAGACGGGGGGAAGGGCTGACTGTTCCTACTGTGGGCCAGAGACCCTGGGAGAAGGCCCAGTGACGACGGAGGCAGAGATGGGGATGATGCAGCCACAAGACAAGGAACACCGCTTGCCAGGAACCACCAGAGGCTGAAAGAGGCCTGGAACAGCTTCTCCCCTGGAGCTTTCAGAGGGAGCACGGCCCTGCCGACACCTCGATCTTGGACTCTGGCCTCCAGAACTGTGAGAGGCAAGGTTTCTGTTCTTTAAAACCTCCAGTCTGTGATACTTTGCTAAGTCATCCCTAGGAAGTGAATACAGACTTTGTTTTAGTCCCACAAGAAATGCTCTGAGGAGGGTGTATTACTCCCCATTACACAGATGAGAAGGCTGAGGGTCAGAAAGGTCAAGTGCTTTTCCCAGGGTCACTCAGCGCCCGGGGGTCACCAGGATCCCAGACAAGATGAGTCTGCACCCAAACAGTGTGTGTTTTCCCAGTGTAGCTTTGCTGCGGGCAAGTGCCCATCCATGGGCATGACTGCAACTTCTTTCTCTTTGCTCCTGTCTTAGGCTCCCCGTGGGACAGGTGCTAACACCTCTGACCCCAGGACCCCCTTTCTCCTCACTGTCTCCCCTTCCCTGCTCCCCAGGATCTCTCTCAGGGGTCCTTTCACACTTTCCTGTTCTTCTGGTTGAATAACTTGGAAACTCAGTCCTGAGCAGCTCCCATCCTCTGGATGGCTGATTCCCCCACTACTCCAGGTGTGGTCCCCAAACGGTGGCAGCAGCCTCACTGGGAAGGTCAGCAATGTCTAGAGCTCTGCCAAGATAGAATCCGCATTTTTTTTTTTTTTTTTTTTTTTTTTTGCTGTACGCGGGCCTCTCACTGTTGTGGCCTCTCCCTCCGCGGAGCACAGGCTCCGGACGCG
>NW_006791698.1:236082-245419 GCF_000442215.2 Lipotes vexillifer
CCCGCGTCTCCCGCATCGGCAGGCGGACTCTCAAGCACTGCGCCACCAGGGAAGCCCAGAATCCGCATTTTAACAAGATCCCCAAGCAACCTGACCAGCACTAGAGTCTGCAAACTTGAGTTTGGGTCTGTACAGTCTTTGGCACCCATGCCCCTGGGGCGTCCATGCAGTCCCCTGGGCTCGGGAAGGGCTGTGTGGGGCAGTGAGGAGAGAGCAGGCTCTCAAACCAGAGCTCGATTTGACTCCTGGCTCTGCCACTGGTCAGCTGTGTGACTTTGGGTCAGTTTCTCAACCTCTCTGAGCCACATGTCCGTGTTGGTGGATAATTGAACCAAGCGCCTCCACAGAACCACATTCAGTGGGCTCACTCAGGTGACAGCTCAAGTACGCCAAAGCGGGGACTTCATGGAGGCGGGGGCTGAGCTGGAGGAATTCCTGGGCTTCTGGGGAGACGGCCTCTAGTCCTGCCCACCATCATCACATCACCGCCCCCCCACCCCCGGCCCCTGCACATTCTCCTGCCCTATTTCTTGGGAGGTACCTTGAGGCCTGGTCGCAGGACCCTGGGTCTGGGGAGGGCAGCGGTGATCAAGGCCAAGGGCAGTGGGTCCTCCTTCCTCCCTGCCTGGGCTGGGGCCCCTCCTCGCCCACACCTCCCACCACCTTCAGATGGCTGTGCTCTTCATCCCCTTTGCCACCTGCCTTCTCAGTCTAGTCCCAGCCCCCCTTTTCTCCCCTCCTGCCTCTCCTGTGTGTCTTCTCCCATCCTTTTCTCTCCCTTCCTTCCCCGCCCTCTGCCCTGGGCACACAGTGGGGAGAGATCCTTTGTTGGCCCCTCTCCCAGGACACCTCTCATCCTGGCCCTCACAAGCCCCAGGTCAATGCAGTCCCTAAGATGGCAACCCCGCCCAGTCCCTAGCCCCTCTGCTCTTCTCTGTTTTCTCCTTCCTGTCTCCCTGTCCCCGTCTCTCCCTCTCTGTCCCTTTTCTTGTTTCTCTCTGTGTTTGCCTGTCTGGGTCTGTTTCTAAGTCTCTCCCTCCTTTCTCACCATGGAAACTGATTTTAATTCTGACCTTATCCAAATGATTACAAATAGGAGGGGAAACCACAGGCCTGAAATCTCTGCAAGGAGGCTCCTTCCTCAGGGCGGGGCCGGGGGCCCCTTGCAGCCTTCCAAAGGGCAGCCTGGGATGCCCTCTCTCAGCACCCCTCCCAGGCCTGAGCCCTGGTGGAGGAGGGGCTAGGACACACCCCAAGGCCCTGGGGTCAGAGGTCCACGTGACTCAGGCTGGTCTGGGAGGACTGGGCCGCCCTGACCTGGGCTTTGGGGCTGCACTTCGTCTCCAGGCCCCCTTGTATGCAGCAGCATCAGTGGAGTTTCATGGTGAGCAGGCCCGGGATCTGAGGAAGCTGGAGGTGGGGAGCCGCCCCAAGGCAGTGCAGAGCCCGGACAGCTCACCTATCGAGACCTGTTTGCCTGATTCTCGCTCCCCTGGGGGCTACTCAGAGACACAGTGTGGGGCAAGGGACTTAATCCGGCCTCTTTCATCAAAGGAGACTTGCCTCTCCCTTCATCCTTCCCCCTCCCCAGAGATAGACCCGCCATCACGCTATCACTTCGGTCCCCTAGAGAGAGAAACACCTCTCTCACCACTCCTCATATCCAGTCCTGAGGTTTAGCCAGTAAGGAAGGATGGGGATTTGCAAGATAGGGGATAAGATTACATTAAAAGGTTTGATTAAGGAAATAGAGGAAATGGGGTTTAGTGTTTCTTACCTCTGTTCTGGGTCTTAAAAATGAATGCTTTTATTCCAGTTCTGAGGCAATCAGCCACAATCTTGGGCTGCAACCTCCAACTCTACTGTTGACTGCCCTCCTTCCTAAAACACATACACATGCACACTGGCATGTTCACTCGACATGGACACACACTCACATCCACTCACACACAACTCATACGCTTGCATACATACTGAGCTCTTCTACACACGCACACAGACACACAGCTTATGCACAGTCACGTGTAGTCACACACTCAAACCACACACAACTCACTTGCGCACGCACGCACACACACACACACACACACACACACACACACACACACACACACAGGATTTCCCCAGCTCTAACTGAGAAAACAGACAGGCTCCCAAGATTGCTGATGCTACAAGGGAACCTCAGAGGCCCTCCGGTCCAGGAATGGCAAACGCACTTGGCCCAGGGGCAGGTTGACCCCAGCAGGGTGGGACTATGCTGACCAGCACAGCTCTGGTCCCCTGGGGAGGAGGAAGCCAACACAGCGCAGCAGCTGGTGCCGTGGGAGTCCTGGCCGGGGCTTACCCACCCTACTGCAATTTTAAGAGATGCTAGAGACCCAAACTTTTATTAGGAATTTCCCAATGTAAAAACGCTGGCTAATGTCGTTAACTGAAAGCAACAACCGCGACTATGCTGACCAGCACAGCTCTGGTCCCCTGGGGAGGAGGAAGCCAACACAGCGCAGCAGCTGGTGCCGTGGGAGTCCTGGCCGGGGCTTACCCACCCTACTGCAATTTTAAGAGATGCTAGAGACCCAAACTTTTATTAGGAATTTCCCAATGTAAAAACGCTGGCTAATGTGGTTAACTGAAAGCAACAACCGCGCTTGAGGCTCCATCCGTCCTGGGGGCAGCCAATTGAGGACCTCTTAGCAGGCCCACAGTGCCCATTTCCCAGATGGGGAAACTGAGGTTCAAAAAGTTCAGTGGCTTTTCAAGGGTTACTCAGGAGAATTGACACAACCAGGAATAGAGCTAACATCTTCTGGGGTTTCTCAACAGCTTGAACCTGATAAATCCAGATTATTCACCAAAACAAAGAAAAGTTTATCAAAGCAATCGCTCCCTTAACCTAAAGTTAATATTCCTCCAACAGTTCAAATGTCACTTACCCAGAGTGTCCCGTTTAGAGAACCTCCTGCCCTTTGCACTCCCTTCTCTTTACCCCACAACCCTGTTTTTGTTTCTTTCTAGCAGTCATCCTGATTGTAAATGAGCTTCCTTTGCCAGGAGTTTATTTTTAATGGTAGTCAGTGGCCTGTTCTCCCTGCCCTCAGGCATATGGGAGGTCCCCACACAGCCTTTCCTGGCCCCTCATCAGTGGATGGGGCCATGTGACTGGTTTTAGCCAGTGATCTGTGAGCAGAAGTAATTTGTGTCATTTCCGGTGAAAGATTTCATAGCTGTTGTGTAATCCTACAGAACACCCTTCCTCCCAGGCGTGGTGACGAGCAGTGTCTTGGAGGTAACTCCACCATCAGTCTGTTCCCAGTGATGAGCAGCGGCCCCCTGGTGACCCATGGTGGATGTGCAGCCTGAGAAAGAAATAAACTTGTGTTAAGCATGGAGATTGAGGTGTTGTTTGTTACTGCAGCATAACCTTTCCTATCCTGACTGCTACACTTTAAAAATGCCCATTTCCCACTATTGCAATGTAGGGAGACACCTTACCTGTTTGTTCACTGTTGGTTCACAGCGCCTAGACCCAAACCTGGCACTTCGTATGTACTTAATGAATGTCTGCTGAATAAATGGATACATCAGATGGTGCAGTGAGTGACAGCACAGCCTTTTGAAATAAGACAGACCCAGACTGAAAACCCAGCTCTGCAGAATGACTTTGAGCAAGTGACAACCTGTCTCAGCCTCACTTTGTTCTCCTGTCAAATGGGGACACAATGAGCCCCATCTCACGTGGGTGTGCCACAGATGGATTGAGAACACTGTCCTGCATTCCCAGCACTGTGCCTGGATCTGGGTAAATGCTCACAAACAAGAGCGGATGATATTCTCATTAACATGATTGATGTAGCCCAGGGAGTAGCTTTCAGAATTTCTCCAGATGCGTGGTACAATTCCTATGCCAGGGCCCAGTCCTAGAGGGTCTAGTCTGGCAGACCTGACCCGGAGCCAGAAATCTGCATTCTAAAGGAGCTTCCTGGGTGATCTGATGCAATGGCTTGAGAAGCCTCGCCTGTTTTCACTGAGCCTGATCTATCATCAGTTCTGGGAAGGTGGAAGGCTTGATCCGCCTGTATTTAGTTTGACATCTGACAGGAGAGCTCGTGATTTTCTCACAGCAATAATGCTGAAAACAGTTTGAAGCACTTGCCATGCACCAAGCTCTCTGCCAGGGTGGCTAGCAGGTCTCCGCTCATAGTGACCCAAGAGGAAGATGTTGCATCTCCACTTTACAGATGAGGAAACTGAGGCTCAGAGAGGGATGGGTCTTGCCCAAGTGCACCCAGCTGGGGAGTGATGGAGACTTTGGGGAACTCGGTTTCAAGTTCTGTGATGTAATGAGTGACCCAAACTGTAAATGATATTGATGTGAGTGAGGAGGTTTGTGTGTGGAATCCTGCAGGGATCTCCAAAAAAGAGAGGATTAACAAGATGAAGTATAAGGCGGTTCAATCTAAACACTGATATTTACTTAAAACAATTTTATTGAGGTATAGTCGAATACAATAAGATATACATATTTAAAGGGTATGATTTATTAAGCTTTGACAAATTTAAACACGTACGAAGACTTCATCGTAATGGAGATCTTGAACATGATATTTGTCTTCGTCATCTCAGGCTGCCACAACAACACACCACACACCGGGGTCCTTAAACAACAGACATTTGTTTCCTCACCTCTTTGGAGTTTGGAAGCCCGAGTTCAGGGTTCCAGGATGGTCAGGTTCTGGTGAGGACCCTCTCCCTGGCTTGCACATAGCTGCCCTCTCCCTGTGCCCTCACATGGCATAGAAACAGAGGCAGATCCCTCTCACCCTCTTCTTATAAGACCGTGAACCCTATCGGATTAGGGCCCCACCCCATGAACTCATTTAACCTTAATTACCTCCTAAAAGCCCTATCTCCAAATACAGTCACATTTGAGGGTTAGGACTTCAATCTGGGGGGAAACATAATTCAGTCCATTGCAATAACTATCTTTTAAAACTTCATTGATTATCCAAGTGTGGATAAAAATTTATGCTCATAGAAGTTTATTGCAGAATTATTATAACAGTGAAAAACAAAACCTTTTAAATGCCTAACCGTTGGAGAAAGGCTGGAAAAATTATGGTGTGTTTACAAAGTATATTATGAATGTAAATCCAGATCTAGGGCAGTACCTGACACTTAGTAAGTGCTTAACTAAAAAGTTTAAAAGCTATGCTTACTAAGAGTTTCCAATGATATGGAGAAATGCTTTAGATACAATATTACGTGAGAAAAAAATCAGGATTCTAAATGGCATTAGAAAGCTACTTCTAACCACATATACACCAAAAAGAGAAAAGACTAGAAAACATAACAATTTTAAGAGGGATTGTCCTGGGGTGACGGGGTTCATGGAAATCATATTTGTTGCTTTAAATAATACTTTTCTTTAGTTTCCTAATTCTTTAAAATCAGCACACACTACTTTTGTAAAGAGGAAAGAAACCTGTATTTGCAGATTAGAAGCGGCACTGGAAAACTGAATTGCACAGGAATGGGAGAGGAGAAACCCAGCTTGACACACGTTCGTGAAAATGACCACAAACAATTCAAAAAATAAGAGAGATATGGGTTTGTGTCACAGATGCAAACAGATGTGTCATTTGGGGGCAGTTCGCTTAGATTTCCTTGGAACTCAGTTTTCACATCTATAAAATGGGTACCATGATGGGACCCTTGGAAGGACACTGTGAGATTAACTGAGTATGTGCTTTATCCTTGCTTTTCCTGCCTCCATCCTCCCTGATTGCTTTCTTTCATCTTTACGTTGCTGATTCTTTCTCTTGTTTATCCAGTTAACATTTGTTGACACAGTTTTTTTCC
Organism: Lipotes vexillifer; assembly: GCF_000442215.2. Classification (NCBI taxonomy): domain Eukaryota; kingdom Metazoa; phylum Chordata; class Mammalia; order Artiodactyla; family Lipotidae; genus Lipotes; species Lipotes vexillifer. The sequence goes on from NW_006791698.1 coordinate 241,942, forward strand.
AGGCGTGGACTAGCTCCTGGGGATGCAAAGATAAATCAGACATTTACTCCTCACCTTCCAGGAGGGGGAGAATGTCCACAGTGGGCCAGGGACCGGCCAGGCTTTCGGGGCCAACCACTTCTTGTTGTCATGACAACATGGGCACCCACTCACCTGCCAGAGGAAACTGTCTTACATGGACTGACCCATCCGTCAGTGAATAGGTTTATCTACCCATGAGGGGCTGGCCCACAGGGGCCCGCTACTAGTAAGTTCTGGACCCATAATCCTGCTTCCGCCTAGGGAGAAGGAAGGCTGCAGATGGGATACATAACCCTGACATCAGGTGGACTTAAGAGAGAGCAGACATCTGACCCAGGCCTGGAAGGGTTAAATTGGAGCTTAACAGATTAGGAAAGTTCAGGGCAGAGGCCTGGGCTTTGACCTGCATTGTGTGCAACGTGACTCATTCTGGACGGAGTATAGACCACGAAGGCAGCACTTGGAGATGGCTAAGGGGGTAGATGGGGGCAGGAGCCACATCCCAAAGGGCTTTGTAGATGGGGCTGGGCAGTTAGATCTTTAACCCAGAGGCAACGGGGAGCCATTGAAAGGCTCAGGCAGGGGGAGGCACCCAGACTGACTTCCTTAGGTAGAGACGCCTGTGGATCACTGAAGAGGGTGGAACAGGAGAGAGAAAGGAAGCAAAAGCAAGTTTGGGAGTTGTTTCATAATATAGGGAGGGCTGTGGGGACATGCTGGGGGCAGGCACAGGTGGTAAAGTCTGAAAGATACAGGGAAGGGAGAGCTGACAAAGGTTGGTGACTGCCTGGATGTGGGTACGGCGGAAATGGAGTGTGTAGGGAAGGACTGCCAAGCTCCTGGAGGCAGTGACTGGGGACAACGGTGGTCCCTTCAAAGGCAGGAAAGCCTGGGAGAGAGAGGGAGGGGGAGGAGGGGGGAGGGGGGAGGAGGCACTGATTTCCTCACTGGGGGTGGGGGTGAAGGAACTCTGCCTGGGGGAGCCAGCAGTCTCTTCTCCAGGCCCTTGGGTGACCTTCCTGCCCTTCAGAGGCCCTGCCAGGCTTAATAAGGGCCTGTGATGTGTGGAGACTATCAATTACTGAGATGAGTTTATTTTGAAGTCCAAGATAGGAATGGTGGTGTCTCGACCAGGTATGTGTTTACACCTCCAGGTCGGTGAGGCCAGAAATAAACACTTTGTCACAGCGTCAAAGCTGAGCCCAGGCCCTAGAAAGGTGCTGTGCCGAGGTCTGCCCTCCAGACTCTGGGTCCTGGGGGAAGGGGGCCACACTCATTTATGGGGCCCCTGTTGTGTGCCAGGCAGTGTTGAGAGGCAAGAATGATGCAAAGGGACCTTCACCCTGGAGACACTTGTCTGGGGGCAACAGGCGGGTCCAGGCAGTGACAATGGGATGTGGTCAGTATTGGCAAATAAGGACTTGGACTTGGGGCTGGGGGCCGGGGTCGGGGCATCTTTGCTGAGCACTGGAAGAAGATAGTCTGGGGGGTGGTGCTGTGATGTGGTGGGCAGGGGGCTGCACTGAACTGTGTGTTCGTGTCCTGTGGCTGCTGTAACAGGGAACCATTGCTTGAGGGGCTTCAGACAATAGGGACTTATTCTCTCAGAGTTCCGGGAGCCAGAAGTCCAAAGTCAAGGTGTCAGCAGCACTGTGCCCCCCCTGAAGAATCCAGAGAACGATCCTTTCTTACCTCCTCCCAGCTTTTGGTGGCTGCCTGCAGTCCTTGGCTTGTAGACACATCACTGCAACCCCTGTGTCTGTCTTCACACTGCCTTCTCCCTTGTGTCTGTGTTTCTTCTCTTCTCAGTAGGACACCAGTCATATTGGATTAGGGTCCACCCTAATCCAGTCTGACCTCATCTTAATCACATCTGCAAAGATCCTAGTTCCAAATAAGGTCACCTTCACAGGTGCCAGGTAAAGATGAATTTAGGGGAGACGATGTTCACCCCAGAGCAGACTGCGAATAGTTCATTGTGACTTGGACTTTCATCTGAGATAGGCGAGGGGTGCTAAGCAGACCTAGCTGGAGAGGGGAGGCACAGGCCAGACCGTGGGAGCCTGTAGGCTATGCAAAGAGCCTTGGTCCTGGATTGCAAGGTCAACAAACACACGTCCCCTGTCCACGGAACACAGATGGGAGACCCGGAGTAGAAATCCTTGCAGAGTAATGCAGAGAGGGATCTTGATTTGCATCTCCAATTTGCATCAGAGGGCTGTCTGAATGCAAGGGGTTCTGGCCTCATCCTCACCAGCACGTCTGCAGCCCTGACACTGCAAGTTTATTCCTTGGCAACAGTTAAGGTGGAGAAAGGCAGCCACACCAGGGGCAGCCCCTCCTGGTGTCTGGGACTGTTTTCCTTCTTGCTACAGCAGCCCTGTCTCCAGAAGTTGATGCAGCCACCACTCTCCCTCCAAGGAAGACCCCCTGCTTTGTCAGCCTGGGCCTGGATCTCCCTGTCCCAGACCTTCTTGGGCTCCCTGAGTGCAGACTACTCAGACTACTCTAAGTAGTCACTCGTGATACCTGGTGCCCAAGCTGCATCTCCTCTAAGGACGCTGGGAGAATGGGATGCTTACTTCTCACTTCTTGGGTGCCAGGCATTATGCTCAGCACTTTAAATTCATTTCCAATCTGAGGGATCCCACTCACTGTGAACTTGGTTATCCTCATGTTACAGAGGTGGGTACTGAGGCCCAGAGCAGCTCAGCCGTCAGCCAGTGATGGCTGTGATGTGGTGTGATGGCTAATTTCATGCATCACCTTGGCAAGGCTACGGGGCCCAGCTGTTTGGTTGAACGCCATCCTAGAGAGTACTGCGAAGGTATTTCTTCAGGGTGATTAACACTTGAATCAATGGACTTTATAGACAAAAAGACTGTATGATCTCACTTGTAAGTGGAATCTAAGAAATACACAACCAACTAGTGAATATAACAAAAAAGAAGCAGACTCACAGACATAGGGAACAAACTGGTGGTTACCTGTGGGGTGAGAGGTATAAACTATTGGGTGTAAGATCGGCTCAAGGATGTATTGTACAACACGGGGAATAGAGCCAATATTTTGTAATCACTTTCATGGAAAGTAACCTTTAAAAATTGTATAAAAGGGTTTAAAAATAAAATCAATGGACTTTGAGTAAAGCAGATGACACGCCATAGTGTGGGTGGGCTCTTCACTCAATCAGTTGAAGGCCTGAGGAGCAAAGACAGAGGTTTGCAGAAGAGGAAGGAACTGCCCTTAAGACTGCATCCGAGGGCTTCCCTGGTGGCGCAGTGGTTGGGAGTCCGCCTGCTGGTGCAGGGGATGCGGGTTCGTGCCCCGGTCCGGGAAGATCCCACATGCCGCGGAGGGCTGAGCCCGTGAGCCATGGCCGCTGAGCCTGCGTGTCCGGAGCCTGTGTTCCGCAATGGGAGAGGCCACAACAGTGAGAGGCCCGCGTACTGCAAAA
>NW_006791698.1:245608-272310 GCF_000442215.2 Lipotes vexillifer
AAAAAAAAAAAAAAAAGGCTGCATCCGAAAAACCTTCCCTGAGCCATCTTTCTCTCCCTCTCTTTCTCTCTCTCCATATATATATATATGCATGTATAAAAATATACGTACATATATACAGTATACATATGATAGATACATAGATTTATAGATATAGATGCACACATAGATCTAGATCTAGGTATATAGATATAGATGTAGCTATAAATATCTATATCTTTCTGTCTCGCGATTGGTTCTGTTTCTCTGGAGAGCCCTGATTTACACAAGCAGTGAAGCGGTGATTCAAATGCTGGGCTGCCTGACATCAAGCTTCTCTCCCACACTTTCCGTTGCAGGGCCCCCTGGATGAGATGCACCAGGCACACAGGGGCGGTGTCTGAACCCTCGCGGAGCGGCAGCATTTCAGCATCACCTGGGAGCTGGTTACAAGTGCAGTTGAGAAACCAGAGCCCAGTCTGATTGAACCAGAAACAGCATCCCAACAAGACCCCAGGTGAGGCAGAAGTGCACTGCAGTGAGAAACATCACTGGGAGGGCAGGTCCTCCTCTAGGCAAGCCTTCCACCTCCCCCACTGTCCCAGCTGTCCTGCTTTGGCACACAGTGGGCACTTAATCAATTCTGATTGGCTGATGAGTTGACCTCTGTCCAGCCCCTGATATTTAGAATTTGCCCTTCCAACCTCTGTATCTTTTATTTCCTCTCCAGATTTCTTTTTTTAACTGGGGTAAAATATACATAAAACTTTCCATTTTAGCCATTTTAAGGTGTACGGCGCAGTGGCGTTAAGTATATCCACAGTATTGCGTAACTGTCACCACCATCCATCTCCAGGACTTCTTTATCTTCCCAAACTGTAACTCTGTCCCCATTAAAGGTCTTCTTGTTTCTCCTGCCCCAGCCCCTGGCACCCACCGTTCTACTTCTGTCTATGAATTTGACTCTAGGTGTCTCACATGAGTAGAATCATGCAGTATTTGTTGACAAATTCATGCTCATTTCACTTAGCGTAATGACCTCAAGTTTCATTCATGTTGTAGCATGTGTCAGAGTTTCCTTCCTTTTTAAGGCTGAATCATGTTCCCGTTGTATGGATGGACCACATTTTGTTCATCCATTCATCTGCTGATGGATTTTAGGTTGTTTTCCACTTTTTGCTTATTGTGAATAAGTTGTGAACATGGGAGTACAATATCTGCTTGAGTCTCTACTTTCAATTCTTTGGGTGTATATCCAGGAGATGGAATTGCTGGATCGTATGGTAATTCTGTGTTGAATTTTGTGAGGAACCGCCATCCTGTTTTCCACAGCAGCTGCATCATTTTACATTCCTACCAGCAGTGCACAGGGTTCTAATTTTCCACATCCTCATCAATATCTGTTATTTTTCTGTTCTGTTTAATGGTTTTGATAGCGGCTATTCTAAGGGGGTGAGGTGATATCTCGTTGTAGTCTTTATTTCAGGCTCCGTTTCACACCTGGTACCCCGAGAAGGCACCACGTTTTATCTACCTGCATCCCCCGCACTTACTCAATGCCACACAGAGCAGGAACCCAGTCACAACGTGCTGAATGAGTTAGTTACTTGAGAGATTTTTGGATGAATTCTGGAAGCCAAGCTCGGTTTAAAAACCCTCTACCTGATCAAAGTAATCTGCCTTGCATTTCTTTGCTACAGTTCGCACAGCTTCTGACCGGGAAAGCAAATCACATCTGCTGCCACCATCCCGGGGCCCTGGAGAAGCTGAAGGGCAAGCGCAGCCTGGCCGGCCCTCCCTAAGCTGGTGAGTGTAGTGCACAGGTGAAGGGCTCTGATTCAATGAGGTCTTTTTTTCCCTGTTGTAATTTTTCCCCAGTGGACCCATAATTTCACTGGCAATTCATGATATATGCTGGTGCATGCATGCGCACGTGTGTGCGTGCTTGCGTGTGTGTGATGTATTATTCCCCATAGCAGCCACCGTGGTTCACAGAGGAACCAGCACCAGCTTTGCACTCAAACAAGCTGGCATGTAAATTCCAGAGTTGAGATGTGGTCCCGTGAACCTTCAGAAGGGGCATCCAACCATTGGGAGCCTTGGATTCTTCTTGGAGTATAGGCTGGGTACACCAGGACCCTCCTCATCTGGTGGTCCTGAGGATATTGAATAATAAATACTTATCAGCTGCATCCATGCTTTACATATATCAATGCATTTGAGTTGGGTACCATTATCTCCATTTTTCAGATGAGGAAACTGAGGCTCACAAAGATGGGTGACTTGCCCAAGGTCATGCAGCTCAAGAGTGACAGACCTGAAGTGTAAACCCTGGTGTTGTGGCCCCAGAGCCCACACACTTGACCTCTGGGAGGTGCTTCGGACAGGAGAAAACCTGCGAGGTAGAACTTGTCAGCCCGAGATTCAGAGAGGTTGAGTGACGGCTCAAGGTCACACAGCTGGACCAGGGTTCAACACAGGTGGCTCTGATGCAGACAAAGCTTGAGTTCTTGGCACTGCACGGGAACCATGACCGTGAACGATAAATAGCAACCACCATGGATGGGAAATTTTACCCACATTGCTCCTTCACCAGCTTTAAGAAAAGGGTCATCCTTGAGCTGTATGGCCCGTTGGCTTCCCAGCTGCTCTCCAAGATTCCACGGTCACCAAGGCCTCCGTGGATGGGGCTGGCGGAGCAGGCGAGCAGAGGGGCTCTCTGTGCGGGGAGCCCTCCGCTCAGCAGCCCCGGCTGGGATTATCCCCACTCTGGCCTGGAGAGCCCAGAGCCTTGTCCCCACCAACAGTCAGGCTGCCTCCCTCGCCACCTCCCGCCCTCTGGGGGTTGTCACAGCAACTGCTTGGGCATCTCAAAGGCGTCTCCTTCAATAATCTGGGCCTCTGATCTCCGGCAGGCCGGTAATGAAGGGACAGTTTGTTAGCGCTGACATAAACACTGGGTTCCCCGAGCTGTCTATTTCATGTCGTGTAAGAAGCCAGCTCAAGCCGGCCGACAGCCGAGCAAACTGTGAAGATATTTATTTGTTCAGCTTCCTACGGTGAAAACCAATGTTTATGAAGGCAGGATTTTTTGTAGTCGTTGATTTTTTTTTTTTTTTTTTTGGTAAGGAAAGAACAATATCTCAGAAAGTGATCACGTATGTTTTTTTCCTTCAGTCGACCCACGGCTAAGGCAAATGGAACACCAGTGAATAATAAACACAGGAGATAGTAGTTGCTCCAGACTGTCTGGTTTACAAAGCTCTCTCCTGGGCACCGCTGCTTCGGTGACATGTCAGTTCTGCGAGGAAGGAAGGGCATCCATGCTTGTCCCCATGCACAGATGTGGGGAAGGATAGCAGAGAGGTTTAGTCACATATCCAAGATCACACCACGGATGTGTGACGGAGTGGCGTAGGAACCCACCCCGGGCTTTTGAGGAAAAATCCACAGTCCTTGCGGCTACCCTGTGCAGTAGTGCCTTCCTGCAAGGCATCCGAGGAACTGAATGTCTTTAACCCAAATTCATAGTAGTGACAGGTGTGGGAGCGTGTGTCCTAGATCTTTCTGTGTTGTTGTTTTTTTAAATTATCATCAACTTGATAGTGTTTTTTTCAGAAAAGGAATTACAAGAACAGCCCCCAAAACAAAACTTGCTGCTGTTGGTTCTATATTTCTTCTTCTTAGCAAGTCGGCCCCTTCGTCAGGGCTGGGGGGAAGAGGGAAGGGTTCAGATTCTAGGAGCTTGGCAGTGCCCGGTGACCACCAGGGCCTCACCAGGAACCCCAAGGGTTGGGGCTCCTCCATCTGTCCTTTGCTTCAATCTTGGGGCCCCATTCTACCTGGCTGGCAAGGTTCTAGCCCTTGCTCCGGCGCTCACTGGCTGTGTGAAGTTAGGCAATTTTCCTAGCCACTCTGAACCTCAGTTTTCTCTTCTGTAAAACGAAGCTGACAATCCCTATACTTTTCTCACGGGTCAGGATTCCATATGGAAAAGAAGCACTTGCCAAACACTTAACACGTTTAGTTCTTGGGCAGCACCACTAAAATAAGGAAAGAGCCCTGGGTCCGAGTCAGAGGTTCTGATTCCGAGTCTGTGTGATCTGAATGGCTTATGTTACCTCTTGGGCTTCCGCTCATTCATTGCAAAACCAGAGGGCATCTTGAGCGCACGTGCTTACCCCCTGCTGGGCTCAGCATCCCGTCAGTGCTGTGCATTTTATGCATCCATCGCTTAAAACTCTCTGAGCACATGCACCCTTTTGACAGAAGAGGAAAGTGAGGCTTGCCAAGGTCAAGTCACTTGGCCTAGGTCCCTGGAATCCTAAGTGGCAGACCTGGGATTTGAACCCAGGCCTGTCTGATTAGTCTCTCCTTTTGGGCCAAAAAATGCCTCTCAGGAAAGGGTGGGAAATGCCAACACTTTGTCAAAGAGGGATTCACCAGTGATTCTAATTTTCCTCTTCTGCTCCCACCTCCTCTAACTCAGGAGGGTTCTCTGCCCCACTAGGACCCAGACCTCCCAACTTCCGACAGGGGGAATGCATCCTGGTCCCCCATCCTCCCTCCCAGGCCCAGCCGGGCAGCAGGGGGCGGGGCAGCCGACGGCCCCAATCCTCCCAGAGCCACTTTCTTCGGGAGCCCGGTCCCCAACTGTCCCCTGGGGTCAGATCCATCACGCCACTCGATCAGGCGTGCTCAGCCGGAGGGTCAAGTGGCCGGCTGCCGCTGGGCACTGGGAGCCCATCACAGCCATATTTAATTTAATTAAGGCTGTCAGCACTATTGATTTTGGCAGTTTCAATTACTAGCCTGTTATGGTTTCTGGATCAACTGATCTGTGAGGGGTCCTATCAGCAAAGACACACATTGAGGAGACGGCCCTTCATCTCCTTTAAAACCTGACACATCCTGCCATGGGCTATAAGTTATTGCTTTTATCCTGTCCTGCTCCCCTTCCCTTCCTCATAATTAATTTCTCATTAGACAGCTCTTTATTGTTTAATTTGTGCAGTTTATAATCAAATTGGGCACCTTAATTGTCGTTGAATTTAAGGCTAATGAAAAATAAAGGTTTTCAATAACTTACTCTTCCATTACTCCCGACAAGATAAAATAAAGCACTTGGAGAAGTGTCAGCTTTTTAAATTATAAATTAGGTTTTTTAAAGAGCATGGGCATTTAAGGAGCAGGTATCACACATTTAGTAATTAAAATCCTATGCTGCAAAACAACTATTAAGATATAATTATGCTGCTTTACTCTTAGGCAGCCCAGCAGCTTGTTAAAGGCTTGATTCTTCATTGTGACGCGGTGGGGATTTCTGTTGGGTTCGGGGAGGGAAAGCTAAGTGGGCAAACTGGGGAACCAGGATGTGTCACTGCTTTTGATTGAAATTATTTGATCGGGGGGGGGGGGGAATCGAAGGGGCACCCACTCCTGGGGCTTGTCTCTCAGTCTTTCAGACCTTTGAAAGGCTGCCCAAGGCCCCTGGGTGTGCCGGGCCTGTGCTGAGTCCTAGAGACACAGGGATCAGGCAGACACGGGGGGACTGACAGACACACAGACAAAAGTATGCACAGGTTGGTGGGGAGCAGATGAGGGAGGGAGTGCTCAGATCCAGCTGCGGGAGTGACCAGATCTACTTATGGGGGTAGTCAGAGCTGTGGAGGTGGTCAGATTTATCTGTGGGGTAACCAGGTCCACCTGGGGACATGGTCAGATCTACCTGTAGGGTGACTAGATCCACTGGAGGGGTGACTGGATCCACTTGTGAGGGTGGCTGGGTAGAGTTTCCTAGTGGAGGTGATACTTGAGAGTGGAAGGTCTTCATTGCTTGGAGAGTGAGGAAGGCCCTGTGGGCAGAGGTCCCAGCGTGAAGAGGCTGCTGGCAGATGACGTGGCTGTTCTTTTGGAGGAGAGAAAGCGATTTGCAGGTGGGGTGGAAGGTGCAGAGCCCGGGGGGTCATCATGGAAGGACGAAGCCTGAGGGGAGGTGTGTGTGTGGGGGGGGGGCGATGTTTAAAGACCAGATACCAAATAGGGCACTTGGAGGACTCGTGCACCTGAGCACCTACTATGTGCCATTCACTCTGCTAAGCCCTGTCATAACGTTACCTCGTTTAATCCACCCACATTCCTCAGGGATGTGTTCCCCATTTTGCAGACAAGGAAGCTGAAGCCTGTGGAGGTCGAACCCACACACCTCTTACGTGGCAGCACTGGATTTAAACCTAGGCCCCCTGCACACTCTACCACTTTGCACCCGCAGCTCCATGAGCACCTATTGTGTGCAGGGAACCATGGCAGAAGTTGCAGGAGAAACAGGTGAGGTGGACAAGGTCCAGCTCTCAGAGTGCTGTGAGGGAGCTGGGTGTGTCCACCAGAATCCAAGAGGATGTAGTGTGATGAGACAAGGAGCACACATCAAAGGAGGGCTTTGTACTAAACACAGCACTAAAGAACCTACTTGGTCCAACTCCCACTGCTGGATTTATGCTTTGGAAAGAGATTCACACATTCGCTTGCTCGGCACCACTGTACCAGGCCCTCAGGACCAGAGATGAGCAGCAAAGCAGAGGAGGCTGATGTTCTACCAGCGAAGCAGACTTGAATGGAGAAGCTTCCAGAAAAATGTGTGAGGCTTCACAGAGCAGGCTGCTTGGGCTCTTAGAAGGGTCCCCTGCAGAGAGGTTGGCAGTGACCTCCCTGAGAAGTGACATTTAAGCTGTGACACGAGGGATTAGCAGAAGACTCAAAGACAAATCCACAGCAGGAGTTGATTTATACCTCCATCCCACGACAGGGGTAGGCCTCTGGGAATTCCAGGCCTCAGGCAAACCACTCACCCTGTTTGGGCCTTGGTTTCCTCGTGTGTAAAAATGAGAGAAATTGGCCACTCTAGATGACCTTTCAGGTCCCTGAGCGTGAGGAGTAAGGTCTTTAAGGGTCTGTAAGACTCCTGGGCTAAGAGATTGGGAATTGCTTTGAAAACGGTGGTCCTCTGGTGCTGACCACCCCCGCCCAAATTCCTGACGTTCTTTGTCTTGGGGACATCTGAGAGTCCCCACCTGAAGGATTAATGCTGCCCTCCTCCCAGGACTGTCACGCACAGACATATAAAGGACTTGCCCCTCCTCCATGCTGAAACCCCTGTTGCCGGACCAGCCCTCCTGTTTCCAAGCAAGGAGTCAACATCGGAGTAGGGATCAGACCAACGTTTATGGTGCCCCAGCTCTGCACCTGGGACAGACAGACAAAGCATCTTTCACCCTCTAACTAGTTCTTCCTCACAAGTGCACCCAGAGTTAGAGACTTTTGCTCCCCTTTTGTGGATGGGGAAGCTGAGGTCAGGGGATTATGGGGAAGGGAAGGTAGGTCAATCCAGTCCTCCCTATAACACTGTCCATTTCATGGTCCAAGAGCCCAATAAGAGGTGAGAAATTTCTATTAGGCTTTAGTAAAAGCTCTTCTCTGAAGGGAATGCTTTGCTTCCAATAATCATCCACCCGGCACCTTCAATTCCCAGGCACAGAAGTCCCCAGATGATTGAAACATCTCCCCTGTCCTCTGGAGACGGAAATCGGGAATCTGCATGTACACTTTATACTGGATTTAAATCTCCTCGAGATGTTCCACAAACAAAGCTATCAAATAGAACTCCTTTGTGGTTTGTGATGCTTATGACTGATCCAGTTGAAGAATGTCAGATTCTCCTCACAGAGAAAGTGGGGACGGCCACGACCTCTGCAGGAGACGGTTCCTATAATGAAATGTGACGACTCACCCAAAGTTCTCAGGCCCATGTCAGGCCTCGACGCTGCTCTAAGCCGTGCCGGCAGCAGCCAGCGAGCCCTCCTGAGTGCCCAGCGCTTTCACACCTGCTCGGGCTTAGATGGATTCTTGGAGGTGGTGCCACAGCCCACCTTCCCTGTAACCCCCGACCTTGGATGAACCCTGACTCACAGGGGAAGGGTCTCTGGCCACGTCCCACTATTAGCAAGAGGCAGAGTAGGGGTTGATGCCAAATCCATGCTCTGATCTGCGACAGTACACGTCTCCCTCCTACCCTCCCCGCAGTGAGAAGTGACAAGAGCAAACACCAAGCCCCAGTGTTGGGATCGCTCCACGTGGCACGGGCAGGAGCGGATTCCTTCCCAGAGAGAAGAACGCTTTGGCTAATCTCAGACCCATATGGGGCCCATGTGGTTTCCAAAATGGTTTCCCACCCACTGTTTGCTGAGAACAAAATGGATTCACGTTAATATATCCTCGTGGAGCAGCTACTGTGTGTCCGGTGCTGGTGACCAGAGAGCCAGGGTCCCCCTCTCACGAGGCTGCAGGCTTTGGGAGGCAGACGTCATCCGGGTGCGCGTAGGAGACGTATGTAGATAGTGCTGGGCCGCAGGCAGGCGAAACTGGAGTGATGTGATGAGAGCCAGGGTGGGAGGGGCCTGGGCTGGGTATGTCTCCCTGGGGGGGAGCACAGCCTTTAAAGCAGACCATCTGCGTGGCCTCAAGCAAATTATTTAACCTCTCTGTGCCGTATGAGTTTCCTCATTTGAAATAGAGGATGACAGCCACACATACTGTCATTAAGTTGTCTGGTGGGTTAAATGAGGAGCTTGTGAAGCAGCTGGGAGACTGTGCTGTCCCCAGGGAGTATCGAGCGCTGTTATTATAACTACAGGGTGGTCGGGGAGGCCTTTTGTGGGGAGTAACACTGAGCTCTTGGGCTGCTGTGAGGAGGGAGGGAGGAAAGAATGGAAGCCAGGAGACAAAGTAGGGGTTGACTGCAGGTGACCAGGCAGGAGCCGATGGTGGCTTGGATCAGGGCAGAACTGGTGAAGATGATGAGGGTGTTAGCCGTGGGAAAGGAGGGGAAGGGTGTGGCAGGCAGATGGAACAGCAAGTGTTAAGACCCAGAGGCAGGAAAGCTGCCAGCTTGTTCGGGAAACAGAAGGATAAATGGCCAGAGGGAGTGAGGAAGAGAGCCTTAGGGGCTTAGGTCAGAGGTATAGGCAGGGGCCAAAGCCCATAGAGTGTCATACGTCAGGGCAGGGAGGTTGGCTTTAAGCGTAAGAATAGTGAGATGCCCTTGTTGTTTTTTTGTTTGTTTGTTTGTTTTGGCTGAGATATAATTTGCATACCATAAAATGCACACTCTTAAAGCCATTGGTTTTTTTTTTTTTTTTTAACATCTTTATTGGGGTATAATTGCTTTACAATGGTGTGTTAGTTTCCGCTTTATAACAGAATGAGTCAGTTATACATATATATATGTTCCCATATCTCTTCCCTTAATTATTTGTTTGTTTGTTTATGACTGCATTGGGTCTTCATTGCTGCGCGCGGGCTTTCTCTAGTTGCGGCGAGCGGGAGCTACTCTTTGTTGTGGTGCGCAGGCTTCTCATTGCGGTGGCTTCTCTTGTTGCAGAGCACGGGCTCTAGGCGCACAGGCTTCAGTAGTTGTGGCACACAGGCTCAGTAGTTGTGGCTGGCGGGCTCTAGAGCACAGGCTTGGTAGTTGTGGCGAATGGGCTTAGTTGCTCTGCGGCATGTGGGATCTTCCCAGACCTGGGCTCGAACCCGTGTCCCCTGCATTGGCAGGCGGATTCTTAACCACTGCACCACCAGGAAGTCCCAAGCCATTGGGTTTTAAGCTGGGATGTTGGAAGACTATGGGAGCAGCCTCTTAAGATGGTCCTCATGATCCCTACCTCCTGGTATTCCCACTCTTGTGTAATCCCCTATGGGACTGGGGATGTGGGAATAACCTATTACCTGCTTCTAACCAATAGAATATGGCAAAGCTGATGGGATGTATGTGATTCCCATGATTAGGTTTCATAAGCCTGAAGCACACATCTTGCTAAGTGACTCCCCCTTGCTAGCATTGATGAGGCATGCTTCCATTTGGGGGAAGCCCAAATTTGGGCAAAGAACTGCAGATGGCTCCTGGGAGCTGAGGGCAGCATCCAGCTTACCGCCAGCAAGAAACAGAAGCCCTCCATCCTACAGCCATAAGGAACTAAATTCTGCCAATAACCACGTGAGCTTGTAAGCAGTTCCTTTTCTGGTCAAGCCTCCAGATGAAAACCCAGCCTAGCAGAGGACCCACTTAAAATTCCTCCAGACCTCAGACTCACAGAGACTAGGAGATAATAAATATAGGTTGTTTTAAGCCACTATGATTGTAGCAATATCGTTACATGGCAATAGATAACTAACACAATGACAATCCTCTATGGGTCTGTCCATTTCTGACAATCAGAAGCACTGACTGCCTTTGTTCCATGCTATCTTTTCACAGATGTTTGTATATGAACAGCCTTGGAAGATGAAGAGAGTGTCTGCCTCCCAAGCAGAGGGTGGGTTCACGTACCATCTAGTATGATGAAGATAAGCATCTCCCTCTGGGGCAAAGTTAGGGCAGGTTTGCTTGTAGTTCATTAGAAAATATTGGGGCTCCCTAAGTTTGGGGTTCCTTTCCTGTAATGCAACCCACTCTCCATGCACTAATTTCTTGGCACTGTTGCATCACCCTGTGGGAATCAGGCAACTGGGGCTTAGAAAAATGGTTCAAGAAAATAATGATGCCCTGGCTATGGCCATTGGTGTCAGTAATAAACCGCTCTCTGTCTCTGACCCAAGAGTCTCCTGTCTCTGCCAATATCCATGAAACTGTGACAGGCTAACTCGTTACCTGGCAAGTAGGTTAAAATCCCAGACCCTTCACTGTCCCTGACAGAGGAGTGACGTGACCTTATTTGCATTTTTAAAAGCTCTCTTGGGCTGCTGTGTAGAGGAAACAGGCAGGCAAGAATGGAAGCAAGGACATAAAGTAGGAGTTGACACAGTCATCCAGGCAGGAGCTTATGGGGTGCTATGGGCTGAATGTTTATGTTCCGCCACTCATATGTTGAAGCCCTAACCCCCAAGGTGATGGTATTAGGAGGCGGGGAAGGTAATTAGGTTTGGTTGAGAGCATGAGGGCGGGCCCCCCATGGTTGGATTAGTGCCCTTATATGAAAAGGAGGAGACACCAGAGAGCTATGTTTCTCCACCGGTGAGAAGGTGGGCATCTGCAAACCAGGAAGGGCTCTCACTAGGAGCCAAATCAACCAGCACTTTGATCTTGGATTTCCCAGCCTCCAAAACCATGAGAAATATATATCCGTTGTTTAAACCTTCCAGTCTGCAATATTTTGTTGTGGCAGCCCATGCTCACTGAGACAAGGGGCTTGAACCGGAACAGAACTGGTGAAGATGGTGACATGCGTTTTGGAGGAAGGTCTGGCTACTTATTGAGGGATGAGGAAATGGAGGGAGGAATCAAGGACTCTCCTGTGTTTTTGGCCTGTGCGCATGGAGTGAACGTAGCTCTGTTTGTTAAGATGAGGATGGAGGGGCCAAGGAGGAAGGGGTGGGGAGAAACCATTCGGTTTTGAACATGTTAGAGAGGAGATGCCCATTAGATGCATAAGGAAGCAGATGTGTTTGTGAGTCTGGAGCTGAAGAGAGGGATGTGGACAGGAGGTATAGACGTGCAAGAGAAGGCAGAGAAGAGAGAAGGGGAGGGATGAAAAGAGGCTCTGGGATGGGCCTCTGGGGTGCTCCAATGTGGGAGTGTTTAGCTAATGGGTCAGCCAAGTTCAAAGGAAGGCCTTGAGCCCTGACCAAGAGGAATGAAGACCTCCATCAGGATCAGGAAGCCCCTTGCCAGGCCAGGCATTTCCCCTCTTGTTTCCCCTCTTGTTTCCAAGGACTCTTGGACAAGGGTCCCTGGAAAGTGGAGGCCCTTAGGGGCTTGGAGGAGCAATTTGCCAACTGGTATGAAAGTATTCTCATAGTTAAACAACCAGAATAATTGTCCCAGAGTCCACTGAATATCACCAACTTCAAGACCCCTTGGCAGGGGTGACCTGGGCACACACACCGCCCCCCAGTTCCCTGATTCCCCTCTCAGGAGGGATACTGGCCTGGTTGCCAACTGGTCACTGTTTCCAGATCCTGAATTTTCATTAAAAGCCTGGGCATTTCCCCAGAGCTCAAAGGTGTCCTAATTAATTATGGGCAAACATTGGCTCTCCCCCCGGAAATCTGCCACCCCAGCCTGCCTCCGTCCCCTATGATTTTATTAAAATCCACCTTGCCAGCCAGGGCCCTGAGATTTATGACCACAGCTAATAGGCTGCCTCCCCACGAGACATAAATCTGGGGCCTGCCCAGGGAGCTGCTTGCTGCTAAGAGGCCAGTTAATTGTTCCACCTAGAGGGTTCCACGGAGGAATGTTCAATTAGGCCTCTCAGAAAATTTGGAGCATTAAATAAGGTGAACGGGGATTTGGGCACCATTATTTTCTGAGAAACAGCCCTTTCTTGCTCCCTTGGCTGGTTGCAGGCCCCTGGGCCTCCTCTGGCTTTTCTCAGGCCAGGAGGCATTCTTGAGGGTCATGGAGCAGTGTTCTCCATAGTCAGTTAGAAACAAGACAGCCCCAGGATTTATCTTCCTTCAAAAGTCCTTGGAACTTTCTCACCCAGAGTCAACCGCTGACTGGCCTCTCTGTGTCCTTGGTGAGTCACCTCAACTCTTAGAGACTCTGTTTCCCTTCCTCTAAGATGGGGCAACACTGACTGCTCCAGCTGCCTCACAGCAATGCTAGGGGATCAGGTTCATTCATTTGTTCATTCAACAACTATTGGCCGAGTCACGGGCACAATACGCTATTGGCTTCCTAGGTGCCAGGAAATGTGCCAGATCTGGGGTTACAGGGAGAAAAACCTCAAGGTCCTGCCCTCAAGGAGCTCACAGTCTCGACAGAAGGCAGGTGAAGGGACCTTGAAGAAGTGGGCTGGAAAAAACCTAGAGGTTCTAGGGTAGGGAGCTGGGAGCCCAAAGGGGATGCAGGAAGGTGACATCAGTCACAGAGGACTTCCTGGAAGAGGAGACAGGCATTACATGTTTTTGTTGTGCCTGGGCATGGCTGAGCTCCCCCATGGCATCATCACAGCACATCCCATTGCAACATTTCTTTCTCAGAGGCTAATTTGTGAACACACTTTGGGAATACCTTGCTTTCACTCTAGATTGACAACCACGGGTAAGGGGTCTACTGCTATAGATTAAGAACCTGGAGTTCAGAGAGAGTGGGTAACCACGACCACCCAGCTAGCAGATGGTGGAGCAAATGGTGAATCTGAGGCTGACAGCTCTGCAAGACGTGAGGTCAGACCAGGGGACTCCAGCCAGGGGACTCCAGCTGCCGTGGTCCACAGCCCCGTGAACGGCTGGCAGTGATGGCCACAGACCTCAGATCCCATTCTCTGCTGGGTCCTACCTGTGGGAGAGGCCTTTCATCAAGTCACTGTTTCTGGAGACCTGAATTTTGGCAAGTCTTTCATTTGTTCCACACCTCTTTGCCTGAGTCCAGCTGTGACCTTGGTCTGGCCTCCCAGCTTACACAGCCCCAATCAGTGGAAAGAGGACCCCCTTCTCTCTCTCCTCCAGGACGGATCTGTCCCCCAGGATTTCGGAACTTGGCCCGCAAATGGGTCTGGAACCAAGACTGAGCCACCAACTGATCCCTGTGTCACACTGCCCACCCTGTAAGCAGTCTCCTGATTAAATCTTCTCAAATCACCAAACATGAAAAATACCATCTCCTTCCTGTTGGACCCTAACTGGTATCAACACCAAGTAAGATATAGACTGAGAAATGTCCCCTAGGTTTAGGCTTGAATGATGAGAACACTGATTCCAACCTTATTTAGGTCAATGAGCTTTGGACCCCTGCTGATTTGAGGTTGAAAGTTTTTCCCAGTCTCACCTAATACATTAACAAGAACATGACACACAGGTAGCTCATTCTCTAAATCCAATGCCTTGCTCCTTAATGAAAACAACTTGCAAAGTGGAAGGGCACTCAACGCGGAGCTGCACGGGCCTGCGCTACTCCTGGCAATCTTCCTTCACCCACTTTGCCTTCCCGCCCCCAGTTTCCTTATCTACCATTAGATAGATACCATTATCTACCACCCTCCAAAGATGGTTGCAGAGGTATGTGGTGAAATACGGTTGGGAAAATACTTTGCAAACTGCAAAGTGCCACAGGAACAGGAGGGATTATCATAATGCTTTGCATTTTTATTTTTAACCTGCATGAAATTCTGGAAACTGTTGGCTGCCAAGAAATGCTAAGCTGTAGATTCTGTTCCACGGGGAAATGGGGTTTATTTTAAGTGGGGGATTGCATGGCGTGCAGCTTATTTATTTGGGAAACGTGGATGGATCCAAGGCAGCCCTAGCCACCCGGCTCTCAACTTGGCATTACCCCTGAGTTCGCTCCAATGGATCCATCTGTTTGCAGTGGAGACACTTTCCAGAATCCGGGAACAAGGTTGTTTTCACCCAAGGGCACTGCCTCGCTCACCTCCCTCACCTGTAGGGTTGGGCAGCCTGGACTTGGGCAGCCTGCCCCAAACTCAGCTCCCCTACAAATATAATAGTAACTTTTCACACCGGGAGAGGTGTCACTGCTGGGTTCATTAGCACAGAGAAATAGCAACCGCTAATTCTCCCAGCAAGCTTGTAGTGGATGGCGAGGTTCCCGGCCCCAGTCCTCCTTCAGGAGGGGACATTCAGTTCTCAGCTTTGGGGAGTGTTGGTGGCCAAGGCTCTCTCCTGAGTCCTTCTCCAAACATGCCCTCAGCTAGAGAGCCGTCTTACTCAGGAGCAGGAGGGAGACGCAGCCCCAATCCAGGGAGGGGCCAGCTCTATCTGAAGGGCCATCCCTCCTCCTGAGCCCTTCTCCTGAGCCCGTGTTGTATCTGCAGTGCTGCTGGGTCTTGCTTCCCTCCCTCCCTCTCTCTCTCTCTCTCTCTCTCTCTCTCTCTCTCTCTCTCTCTCCATCTGCACGTAAATCACAGAGTCTGTTACCCAGGATGGACCTGTGACAAACCCTAAGAGTAGCTATCCCACTTCAGAGATGAGAAAACTGAGGCACAGAAAACTGAGAAACTCTCACGCAGCCCGCAGCTGGAAATTGACACAGCTGGGTTTGGAACCAAGGCCTTCTGGCTCCCAGGGAGGTGTGCTGTGCACTCAGCATCAGCAGATGCCCACTGTGTGCCCACGTGGTACCGCCTACCCCTAGCCCACCAGACACGTGGGCCTCCCATGCACAGGGAAGTATGGAGCGTGGAGAAGGCAGTGAGGGTGATAGCGCAGGCCATGTGGCCACTCTGCTGGCCTGCCCCAGCTGTTCCTTCCTCGATGCACCTCCCCACGGTACCCGCAGCTCTGGGTAACAGACCTGCCACCTTGGCCTGGGCCATGAGGCTCCCGACATTCCCTGCCAGAGGGGAGGAATGGGACGCCCCATGCTGGTCCATGGGGACTCAGGTGACTAAGATACAGTCCCTGCAGACCCACAACTCACCATCTAGCCAGGGAGACTGATATGTCAACAATCTTGTGCCCCAAACCTGATGCACCAGGCACAGTGCTGTGCACTGGAACACAGAGGAAAGACACTGTCCCTGCCCTCTGTCCCTGTCCAGACTCACTGTAAGGCTGCTGGCTGCAGAAAAGCACCCTAGGTGCCAACAAAAATTAGCTCAATGCAGTGGAAAGAGGGCCCAGCCTCACTTCCACTTTCTTCTGCTCCAACAACTGTATGCACTTAGTGGAACCTAATTGTCTTGGATTACCCAGCTGCAAGGAAGTCTGGGGAATGTAGTTTTGTGTTTTCCAGTCCCTGCAGTTGAGGAAGGAGCAGCAGATGGGGGTGAGCAGGGATTCTGGGGGCCAACCAACCACATCCATCTGCGCTGCAGTTCCGTGGGCCTTGTCAGCATCGCACACTCCCCTATGTGTTTATGGTCTTCTCCCATGAGAATGTACCCCCAGGACAGTGCAGGGCTTTTTGTAGGTGCTCAAAGAGTACTTGTTGAGTGGATGAATGAGTCTTGTTTAAACCATTGCAACTGCCTCTCACAGATTGTTCTGCCCCCAGCTTTTCACCATTTCACCCTTCACACTGCCTGTAGGGGTCCCTTCCCCTAGAATAAAGTTCATGCTATCTCTCCCCTGCTAAAAATCTTTCCGTGTGGCTGAAGGACCAAGTCCAGACTCTCCTGCCAGCCTGCAGAGGCCCCTTTAACCCAGACACTGCATTCCCAGCTTCATCACCTATGCATCCTCCCCCGCCCACTTGGGCTACCCTCAGCTGCTGGCCATTCCCAACACACTGCAACTTGCATTGCCTCTCTGCACTGGATGTCTTCCCACACTTCTTTGAGGGGCAGACTCCTATTCAAACTTCAAAGCCCAGCCCCAAATTCCCCTTTCCTGCATGGTGGTGGCTCTCTACTTATCCTTTTCTATTTCCTTGCCTATCTCCTCTCCAGACAGTTGGCTTTTACAGGCCAGTGACTCCATCCTAGTGATCTCTGCAACCCCAGAACCCATGCCTCACGCACATAGGAAATGCTGAATGGATAGATAGATAGATGGATGGATGAATATGCAAGGTGAGTTCAAAAAGCAACGAATTGTCTGGTACAGCTAAAACGTGAAATTTGGGGCATATCTATGGAATTATTCTCACACTGTCTTCCCGACTTGATCCTCACTTACAGTGCCATGACATAATCAGGGGGCAGATTTCACTCCCATTTTAGAGGCAAAGAAACTGAGGCCGGAAGAGGTTTAAGCAACACACATCGGCAAGTGGCATTGCTGAGACCAGAACACTGACTGCACGATTCCAGAGGCAGTGCTCCTGGCTCGGCTCACTCCCGGGCAGCAGGACGTGCCACAATTAAGACTTCACCAAGAAGGAAGGGCCTTTTGATCCAAATTATATGGCCCTTTGTGCTCAGAGCAATTAACACAGAGCACCGGAGCTGGTGCACCCGCCCGCGTGGGCGATGCGAAGGCATCATTATCTGGTGCCAAGCAGCCTGCCCAGCCCTGCCTCAGACCGAGGGCCCTGGTTGGGGCCCAGCATAGCTGGAGGAGCCTGAGTTTCTCAAGTCACGCTAGGGAGCTCATGGGGCGTCTGTCCGCTGCTGGCTACAGAGTTTGGGCCCCAGACCGACTGGCTCCTGCCCTCACCACTTCCATACTGACTCAAACCTCCCCTTCTCAGATGGGCCCACTCTGACTACCCCACTGAAATCTGTACCCTCCACCCCACAGCCACTGCCAACCCCTGGTACTGACTGTACTCTTTTTTTTTTTTTTTTTTTTTTTTTTTGCGGTACGCGGGCCTCTCACTGTTGTGGCCTCTCGCGTTGCAGAGCACAGGCTCCGGACGCGCAGGCTCAGCGACCACGGCCCACGTGCCCAGCCACTCCGCAGCATGTGGGATCCTCCTGGACCGGGGCGCGAACCCGCGTCCCCTGCAACGGCAGGTGGACTCTCAACCACTGCGCCACCAGGGAAGCCCCTGACTGTACTCTTTTTATTCACCTGTGTGTCCCCAGAACATCATCTGGAGTCTGGCTTATAGGAGACACTCAACAGACGTTGGCTGAATGAATGAATACAGGAGCACCACTACCTAGTGGTGTGACTTTGAGTGAGTCACATTACCCCTCTCCAGGCCTCTGTGTGCTGCTCTGTATAATGGGGAGAGTCACTGCTACCTCATCCAGGCAGAGTAAGACTCCAGGAGATTACAAAGGTGGGAGCACCTGGTGTGGGGCCTGACACTTATTAGGGCCTTGGACTTTTTTCCCTGCCCTTCTGATCTCTCCCCAACTCCTGCAGTGGTACTTGCTAATCATCTAATATGACTTCATGTCTCTGAGGAAGCAACTGTCTGAAGGTAGAGGGAATCATGGTCCCATAAGCTACCACTGGGTAACAAATGACCCCAAACTTAGAGACTTAAAACAATCA
Organism: Lipotes vexillifer; assembly: GCF_000442215.2. Classification (NCBI taxonomy): domain Eukaryota; kingdom Metazoa; phylum Chordata; class Mammalia; order Artiodactyla; family Lipotidae; genus Lipotes; species Lipotes vexillifer. The sequence goes on from NW_006791698.1 coordinate 263,495, forward strand.
TTTTGTTCTATGTCATGATTTGGGAGTCAGAGATCTGGGCAGGGTTTGTCGGGCAATCCTCAAGCTCCATGTGGCTTTGGCTGGTATTCAACAGGCAGCTGGGCTAAGCTGAAGGTGATGTGCAGACATGAAAGACAAATTCAAGGCGATCCCCTTTACACCTGGGCTCATTATCCAAGTCCTGGCAGGTATGGAGTGTCAGAGGGAAGCAGACATCTCCAAACAGGGAGAGACTCTGAGAGAATGATCACTGACAATGTCATCTCCAGCAAGCAGCCCTCCGTACTCAACTCCAGAACTCACTTGGTTAAAACCACAAACGTGTATCTCTCTCTGCTGAAGCCAGATCAGCTCTTGAGGCCACCTGACCCCCCTGGCAGCAAGCAATCCAATCTCAACGTTTGCTGTATTAAGTGGAGTTCCCAGGAAATGGCCTCCAAGACACTGATTTGCACACAGGGAATTTACTGAGGAGTGATCCAACCAGCACCACCTTTGGATCAAGGGAGTGAGGGGAGGGGCCCCGGGAGAAGCTGAACCTCAGTGCAACCTCAACAGAGGCCTCTCTATCCATGGGAAGCTCTGCGGCTGGGATGACCTTCAGATTGTCCAGAATCAAGGCCAGGCTTCTGCCCCCCTGGCACTGACAAGCCATTCCATTCTGTCTGCCCCAGTGGAGGGGGTGTAACCCAGGTGAGGCTGCTGTCAGCAGGGCGAGGAGGACCTGAGTGGGGCAACGGGAGGGACACAGGTATTGGTAGCATATCACAGCATCCATTGCAGTTGCAAAGGAAATTTTGCAGTAACAGAATACCGCAGACTGGGGGCTTAACAACTGGCATTTATTTTCTCACAGTTCCGGAGGCTGGAAATCCAAGATCAAAGTGTCAGCATGGTCGGGTTCTGGTGAGAACCCTCTTCCCCGCTTGCACACAGGCACCTTCTTACTGTGTCCTCAGATGGCGGAGAGAGAGAGAGAGCTGGGGGTAAGGGAGAGGTCCTCCTCTTTTAATAAGGCCACCAATCCTATCAGACTAGGCCCATCCTTATGACCTCATTTAACCTTAATTATCTCCTTAATTACCTTCAAATACAGTCACATTGGAGTTAGGGTTTCAGCACACGAATTTTGGGGGAGGGGGTCATAATTCAGTTTGTGGCATAAAGTTTTCGAAGATGCATGACTTCCTGGAGACAGATAAAAGGGTGAAAAGTTTTTTTCTTAGTTTCCTGTAGCTGTTGCCACACCTTGTCACAATCTTAGTGACTTTACACTAATTTATTATCTTACAGTTCTGGAGGTCAGAAATCGGAAATGAGTCTCAGTGGGGCTAAAACTGAGACTGGTTCCTTCTGGAAGCTTTAGGGGTAATCTGCTTCCTTGCCTTTTCCAGCTTCTAGAGGTCACCCACATTTCTTGGCTTGTGGCTCCTTCCATCTTCAAAGCCAGCAGCTTAGCAGCTTCTATTTCCTCTGGTCTCAGCTTCCATGTTTCTCTCCCTCTCTACATCTGACCCTTTTGCCTCCTTTTATAAGGACCCTTGTGATTACATTGGGCTTACCCAAGATAATCCAGGGTAACCTCTGTCTCTGAGGACTGTTAACCTTAATCACATCTGCAAGGTCCCCCTTTCCATGGAAGGTGACATATTCACAGGTTCCAGGGACTAGGACATGGACATCTCGGGGACCATTATTCTGCCTACCACTGGTTTTCAAGAATTTCTTTAGCCACAAGCTAAATGGGGACTGAATGAGGATCTGGTGGTATTAAATTAGAGAACATTTGATGAGCAAACCCACTGCAATGAGGACAGTGTAGCAGCTTTCAAGGAGAATGATTTGAATAGCAAAACCTTGGGAAAGGCCCCTGGGAGCACTGATGAATTCCTCCAATGTTGTGGTAAAAAATGATGCTATTTATGTGGTGTGTCCTGTTGTCCTCACTTTGTCAAGATCTCCTGAAGGGTCAACTCTCATCTGTCTGGACCAGTCCCAGGAATTAGTCCATAGTTTTAATAGGCTACATTTTTTAAATGGTTTTCACAATTTAAAATTTCGTTTACAAGATCAACCCCAATTAGCCTCTTCCTGTCCCACATGATTTACTATGACTTTTTGGTGCCTATCCCAGAATCTTGCATCCTTGAGAGCCAGGCTGTCCAGCTTGCAAACAGTGGCCAGGCCCAGAGTCTCGCAGAGGCACAGGACAGGACAAGAGGAGGAGGAGGGAGCCATTCTGCGGGGCGGCTTGGGTCAGAGCCCTTCAGAGATGAGCTGATCTTGAGATGAGGTGCTGGTGTGGCTGGCAAGACAGGGAGTGTGATCAGGCAGGGGGATCACAAGAGTGTAGGCACAGAGTCATGAAACCACCGGGAAGGTTCTAGAAGGTTCTGGAACTCCAAACTGTCCCAAAGGGGTACAGTGGTAGTGGGGGGACTAGGAAAAGAGGGGAAGGAAAGTACACTGTAGCTTAGGTTGGGGGTAGGGGTGGTGACAAGAGCCATGGAGCCTCCCACAGAGAAGAGAACCCATACGTAATGTAAGACCTGGAACAGAATTGCAGCTGCTTTCAGCTCTCTGAATGAGAAGCATTAAGAGCCAGGAGGGGAAGTGGTAAAGGGTCACGGTAAGGAGCCCAAGATCGTGAGTCACACTGCTTGGATTCATATTCGGGGCTTGACTACTTTCTAGCTGTGTGACTTTGGGCAAGTTACCTCACTTCTCTGTGAGTCTGTGTCCTCACTCTACCTAGGAGGTTGTTGAGAGGATGTACTGGGTTGGCTCCTGTAGACTTCTAAGGCCAAGCCTTTGCACAGGAAAAGCATTTAGACGTCTGATCTCATCGGTCCTCTCCTTAGGAACCTATTTTACTTTTGGACTATTTTCTTCTTACTGAAAAGGATTTATGTTTGGGATTTGTAATTCACGTTGTTACAGCCTTCTTATCCATTATTTCAGTTTCTCTTCTGACAACCTTTTTATTCTTCTTTTTTTAAACAACTTCTTTGATATACAATTGACATACAATAAATTGCTTATATTTTAAGTGTATAATTTCATAAAATATTCACATATGTATATGACCCTGAATCTATCATCATAATGAAGCTGATTAACATAAAAATCATCACTCCCTCAAAGTTTCCTGCTATCTCTTTGGAATCTTCCTGCTCCTTCTCTTTCCATACGTTAGGCAACCACTATTCTTTTGTTACCACAGATTTTCTAGAATTTTATGTAAATAGAATCATACAGAATGTACCCTTTTTGTCTGGCTTCCTTCACTCAGCATGATGAATTTGAGATTCATCCATGTTGTTGCATGTATCAAAAGGTCATTCCTTTTTTATTTGTTGAGTAGCATTCCATTGAATAGATATACCACAATCCGTTTATGCATTCACTTGCTGATGGACATTTGAATTGTTTCTAGATTGGGGCTATTACAAATAAAGTTGCTATGAACATTTGTGTATAGGTCTGTCTGGACATATGTTTTCATCTCTCTTGGCTAAATACCTGGTAGTAGAATGGGTGGGTCATATAGTGGTATAAATTTTTTGAGAAACACCCAAACTGTTTTCCAAAGTGTCTGAAACCTTTCACTTTCCTCCCAGCAGTGTGTGAAACTAAGGTTGCTCTGTATCCTCTCCAGCACCTGGCATAATCTCTCTCTTTATATTTAGCCATTCTAGTGGGTGTGTAGCAGTATCTCTTTGTGGTTTTAAGTTGCTCTTCCCTAATGATTAATGACCCTGGGCATCTTTTCATGTGAATATTTCTCATATTCATATCTTTTTTTTTTTTATTTTTTATTTTTTTTAACATCTTTATTGGGGTATAATTGCTTTACAATGGTGTGTTAGTTTCTGCTTTATAACAGAGTGAGTCAGTTATACATATATATATGTTCCCATATCTCTTCCCTCTTTGTCTTTAAGAGGAATCAGAGGTTGTTGGGAAGGTTGTTAAAACCCAAATTTGCAACTGGAATGCTTGCTGAAAGCACCTGGTTACCTCAGCAGTCAATATAAATTACAGAGGCTTTCGTCCTTATCCCCTCCTGGGGCACGTGGAGCACAGCCCTAAGGGAACTCCTATTACTCTTTTTTCCAGTGCTCCAGGAGACGTGCACATCTGTTGTTGACACATGTGGAACCTCAGCTCTCCCACCACCTCTCACACTGTTGATGTGATCATGATATTTTCAAACCTAAGGAAGGACCTCCAGGCAGAAGGAAGACACACCTGACACAATTAAAACCAAAACAGTTGGCACACTGGGATACAGATGAGGAATTTACTGCCTTTCTCTGTACACTCCGAGCTGCTGGATGTTAGTGAAGGGTTAAGCTAAGGACAAAATTAAAGAATTGTATCTGTTTTCTTATTACATGAAGAGGTTGCATCACTTGGTTTTTCCTTAAAATCTCTGACCATAAAATTGTGACCCTTTCCTAATTTACCTGGGCTACTTCAAGTTTACTTTGGGGAACTCCTTTCCACAGACAGATTGACATTGCCTTTTAGGATCTTGCAATGCATGCTGGTTAAGAATCTTAGCCTGGGAACCACCCGGACCTGGGTCTGATACTTGACTCACCGCCTACTTACTAGCTGGGTGACCTCAGGCAAGTAGCTTCCCCTCGGCAAGCCCATCTCCTTATCTGTAAAGCAGGTAGGACACCCCACTGCCAGCCTGGGAGTATTCTTGTGAGGATTCAGAGAGACCTTGGTATCAAGTCTTCCTCTCGGTGACCGACGCATAGTTAAGTACTCAATAGTTTCTTTGTTTTTACCATTGTAATTGTTTTACAAAAGAGAGTCGAACAGATAAAATGCACAAGCTGACCTGTAACATAATTGAAAAACTTAAGGCAATGCACATGTATTTTGGCAGTTTAGAATGTGATAACTGGACAAACGTTTCTTCCTTGTTGAGTGCTCAGCAAAGTCTGCATACTGTGCTATTAGAAATGCCTGTTATAAGGGGAACAGACCTCCACCAGGTTCATAGTATCATTTGAATTTGAAGGCATTCCTTTCTCACAAAAGGAATTGCCATTTGAAAGGACAAGTCCCTATGAGGAGTAGAACAGACAGCAGAAGGTCTTGGCTTTTAGCTGCCTGAGCCATCTCAAATAATTCATCCAGTCTTCTTGACCTCTGCTTCAACCTCTCTGTCCAGGAAAGCAACAGGTATATTGCATGCAAGGAGGTTACTGATTCCTTCAAGTTTGATTTTGGGGTCAGATAGAACTAGCTTCAAATTCTAGCTGCACAGCATGCAAGCTGTGTGGCTAATGATTTTGAGCCCTAGTTTATGCCTCTGGGAGGAGATTAATGGGGTACCTTCCTGATAGGTTTGCTGGGAGGATTAAAAGAGAGCAAATTGCCCAAGCTTTGCAAATGGCAGCTAATAAAATAATGAAAACTTTTTGCTTTCAGAACTCTATCTTAAATTGAGGACTCCAAAGAGCTTCTGTGACTATTATTAATTTTTAATTAAAAGTAAGTTAAAATTTATTTTATTACTATGAGAAACAAAATGAGAAACTTTAAAAATATTTGTGTATTAATTTAAAAATCACAGCAAACTCTTAATATGCTAACATAAAAATACATTTTTAATAAAAAGTAACTTTTTTTAAAAAAAGGAACAAAAGAGAAGACTTCATTAGTTTTTTTTTTTCAAGTCCCTTTAATGTCTTAGTAGGAAGGAGTGGAATTCTCATATCTGCTTCCACTAAAATCTGTTGCAGTATCACACATTACTTAGCTTCTGGAAAACTCCACTTTACACCCTAGATGGAATGAAAGCAGAGAAAAGCAAATAATACCTTGGCATTATAAAAATAGTTTTGACCTCATGGACTCCCTGAAAGGGACTCAGGGACCCCCCACTCTTTGAAAACAACCGACTTGGGACAACTGTCTTTCAAACTCTCAAACTGTAGATGATCCAAAGGCTTATGTAGAAAAAGAATGTTACAATGCATAAGAGAAAGAGAAACATCAAGGCCAAGAATATAGAATATCTGAGTCCCACTGAAGAATTTACTTTTAGAAATAAGCTTGTACTCAAGTACGGGGCAGGAGAACAGCAGGAGCCCGAACATATTTACAGAATCAGGCAAGTATCAGGCAAATATATTCTCCAAACAGACTGGACAAACTTGTGATGCCAGTAATCCAGACATCACAGATCACTGCTTCTATGTCTCTTTCTCCGTTCTCCACCACTCCACACCAGCACTGCAGGAAAATACCCATTTGCTCTCTGGATTATCGAATGTTGTAGTTATACCCCACCAGGGCATGGTGACTCAAACCCAGAAAAACTCATGGGTTTTTCAAACACACAGACCTGGGTTCAAAGGCTCGAATTGCCACTTAAGAGCTATGTAGTCTTGGAAAAGTTACTTAAATTTACTGAATCTCATGTATATGATGGGGATTGTGATGGACTAAAAATGACCATATTCTCTGCAACTCCTCCCATCAAAAGTGTGGAATGCAATGGAATACTACTCAGCCATAAAAAAGAAACCTTACCATTTGCAATAACATGGATGAATCTAGAGGGCATTATACTAAATAAGTCAGACAAAGACAAATACCACATGTGATCTCACTTATATGCAGAATCTAAAAAACTAAACAAAATGAAAACAGACTCATAGATACAGAGAATAAATGGATGGCTGCCAGAGGGGAGGGTGGGTGAAATAGCTGAAGAGGATTAAGAGGTATAAACCTCCAGTTATAAAATAAATAAGCCTGAGGATGGAATGTATAGCACAATAATGGTCAATAATACTGTCATAACTTTGTATGTGGACAGATGGTTACTAGATTTCTCGTGTGATCATTTCATAATGTATGCAAGTCAAATCTCTATGTAGTACACATGAAACTAACATAATATTGTATGTCCACTATCTTTCAATAAGATTTTTTTTAATTAATTAAATTTATTTAACACACATAGAGCTAATTCAAGTAATCTCCTTCTTGAGTGAGCTTTGGAGTTTTTGTCTTCAAGGAATTTGCCCATTTCAAGAAAGTAATCAAATTTTTTAGCAAAGTTGTTTATTATATTCTCTTAATCCTTCTAATGATGTAGATCTCTAGTGATATTTTTTCACTCCTTACACATAATGTATATATTCTACCTTTTTTTTGAATTTTTGAATTTTATTTATTTTTTTATACAGCAAATTCTTATTACTTATTCATTTTATACATATTAGTGTATATACGTCAGTCCCAATCTCCCAATTCATCAATAATGAATCTTTCAATAAGATTTTTTGAAAGTTGAAGTCTATTTTCTCATGTCTTGAATTGGGCTGGCGCTGAGTCTGCATCACTCTATGTGGTCGAAGCGGCAATACTTAACTTTTGAGCATGGTTTCAAGAGGCCCTGCAGCTTCCACACTTACCCTGTGGAACCCTGAGGCCCCCGTGCTGTGATGAAAGATTCCATGGAGGAAGAGGGCCAGCCATCTCTGGTGAGGCCCCAGACATCTTATCCCATCCAGCCTCAGCCAAGCAGCCATATGGAGAGTTCCGGTGAAAACAGCAGAACCACCACCCATTCAGCCCACAGAACTGTGAGAAATGATCATTCTGTTTTAGGCTACTAAATAGATGGGTAGTTTCTAGGGTGACCAATTTGTCCCAGTTTGCCTGGGACTTGCCCACTTTTAGCTGCCAGTCCCACATCCCAAGAAACCCCTCAGCCCTAGTTGGTCACCTATTTGTAGCACAATTGCAAATACCTTACACAGGAATAAGAGCGTTCAACTCAGTGTTTGAGAGAATTAAGTGAAATGATGAGGTAAAGGCAAAATATAGACAGAGCCCATAAAATGAAAGGTTTTGTTTTTCTTTTCAATTTATAAAATAACTTTATAATAATTTATAATTACTCTATCTTTAATAAAATAATATTTCCATAGCTAATTAAAATTTGATCTTTTATCTTTGTCTATAACTGAACTTCTCATTCAGGGCCCTAATTGCTTTTTTTCTTTTTTTAAATTAGTTTATTTATTTTTGGCTGCGTTGGGTCTTCGTTGCTGCACGCGGCTTTCTCTAGTTGCGGCGAGCGGCGGCTACTCTTCGTTGCTATGCGCGGGCTTCTCATTGTGGTGGCTTCTCTTGTTGCGGAGCACGGGCTCTAGGCACGTGGGCTACAGTAGTTGGGGCACATGGGCTCAGTAATTCTGGCTCGCAGGCTCTAGAGCTCAGGCTCAGTAGCTGTGGCGCACGGGCTTAGCTGCTCTGCGGCATGTGGGATCTTCCCGGACCAGGGCTCGAACCCGTGTCCCCTGCATTGGCAGGCGGATTCTGAACCACTGCACCACCAGGGAAGTCCCGGGACCTAATTGCTTTAAATATACCAGAGAGCATTCTCTGCTGGAGAATGCTGCATTTTCAGCTAAGCACGAAGGTAGCAGGCCCCTGGGAAATTATGAACCAAAAAGAGAAAGAAAACATTGGACTTAGCTAAATTCAAACTGGCTGTGAGTTCTCAAAAGAGTATCACTGTTGAAGATGGAAAACACTTAATATTATGTCATTCTGGGTGGGTCTAGAACAGGACCTTTTTTTGGACAATATTTTTCCCCAGGGGCATGTCTAGTGAAAACATAATCCACGGAGATGATCTGCAGATAAGGTCAATGCCATGTGCCCACAAAAAGGCAGAATCTCGGGGGCCTACTGGTTAAGAGAGTTGAAACCTTTGAAACTCTATTTTAGAGCTTTCCTTAGGAAGAAAAGTGGGAGGCTGGGGTGGTGGTGGG
>NW_006791698.1:274658-281993 GCF_000442215.2 Lipotes vexillifer
GGCTAGCCGTGGCGCACTAACCCCTTCGGGCTATGTTCAAGCCGCCAACCCCAGTCCTCTCCCTGAGCTCCGACCGAAACCGAAACCGAGCCTCAGCTCGCAGCCCCGCCCGCCCCCGGCGGGTGAGCACACGAGCCTCTCGGGCTGGTGAGCGCCGGTCGGCGCCGATCCTCTGTGCGGGAATCTCTCCGCTTTGCCCTCCGCGCCCCTGTTGCTGTGCTGTCCTCCGCGGCTCCGAAGCTCCCCGCTCCGCCTCCCGCAATCTCTGCCCGCGAAGGGGCTCCTAGTGTGTGGAGACCTTTCCTCCTTCACGGCTCCCTCCCACTGGTGCAGGTACCGTCCTTATCCTTTTGTCTCTGTTTATTCTTTTTTCTCTTGCCCTACCCAGGTACGTGGGGAGTTTCTTGCCTTTTGGGAGGTCTGAGGTCTCCTGCCAGCGTTCAGTAGGTGTTCTGTAGGAGTTGCTCCACGTGTAGATGTATTTCTGGTGTATCTGTGGGGAGGAAGGTGATCTCTGCGTCTTACTCCTCCGCCATCTTGGAAAGAGTCCTCATATTCATATCTTTAGTTAAGTGGCTATTCACATCTTTTGCCCATTTAAAAAAAAATTAGTTGTTTGATTTCTTATTGGTGAGTTGTAAGAATTCTTTATATACTCTATATACAAGCCCTCTTCTGGATAGGTGTTTTGCAAAACACTTTGCCCAGCTTGTGGCTTGTCTTTTCATTTGTGAGCGTCTTTTGAAAAGTAAAACATTTTTATTTGACAAAATACAGTTTGATGTTTTTCTTTTATAGTTTGCGGCTTCTGTACCCTATTTAAGAACTCTTTGCCAAATCCACAATCACTATGATTTTCTTCTACCCTTTCCTCTTGAAGTTTTATAGTTTTAGCTCTTACATTTAGATTACATTTACATGTAGATTTATGATCTATTTCAACTTAGTTTTAGCATGTGTTTTGAGGTAAACGTCAGGGTTCATTTTCTCATATATGGCTATCCAACTGTTACAACATCATTTATTGAAAGATTATCCTTTCCTCATTGAGTTGCCTTGGCACTTTTGCAAAAATCAGTTGTAGGGCCTGGTTCCAGCTCAGATAAAGGAAGCATCTGTCTCTCCTACAAGAAAGCAACCTTAAAACCTGGACAGAATGCGTGCAGCAGCTACATGAGACTCTGAAAAGGAACTGATAGTGGAGGAAGAATGTCAGAATTTGAAGTGCCACTGAGAAATAGTTTACCATTTTTAAAATGCATCTGGAATCCTGAAAGTGAGCCCTGTGGTCCAGAGAGTGCTAGAAGACAGCCTTATCTCCAGCTTATGGAGTGAGAAATAGAACTCCCAACCCCCAGGCAAGTGTGGAAATTCCCTGAGGTTTCCTTTCTCTCACACCCCTTTCCCAATCCCCAGGAAACCTCAGGCAGCTGTGGAAGTGCCAGTAGTAAGAACCTGGAGGAGCCAAAGCTGAGGAGGTGGAATGTTTTCTCCCCATTGCTGGAGCTGTGGTCTCAAGTGTGGTCAACCCTCATGGCCTTTTCCTCTCTCCTTCCTTCTGCCATTTGGCTCTAAATATGGGTACAGCTGTAGAGTGTGAGGAAGAGTAGATTAATTGAGTCCCAGCTTTCCTGCCAGCAGACTGAAAAAGGAAGCTCCAGGGAATTGGAAAGTACTTGGGAAATCATGGAGGGGGGAGAACTTTGAAAAGTGACCTCATAAAGCTGTTTATGAATTCCTGGATTTACCTCCCTCCTCTCACCCCCTGACCTATGAGTGTGCAGATCTTATCCTATGCATGATATCTTTGAGAACTAATGTAATAAATAGACCACCCAAGTCCCAGGGTAACCAATACTAACCAACGGCAGAGCATATGTGGAACACACTTGACCAGCATGGCAAAGTCTCAGTAGAAGCTGAGACCATTGATTTGAGACCCTTCTTCTTTGTCTAAAATGGGCACTTACTGCTATAAATTTCCCTTTCAGCACTTCTTTGACTGCATCTCACACATTTTGGTAAGTTGTGTTTTACTTTTCAATCATCTCAAAATACTTTCTCATTTCCCTTTAGATTTCCTCTTTGACCATTGATTGTTTAAAAGAGCATTACTTACTTTCCAAATACCTTTCTGTTATTGATTTCTAATTTAATTCCAGGGTGAACAGAGAATATACTTTATATGACATGAATGCTTTTAAATTTATTGAGACTTGTTTTATGACCTAGAATATGATCTATTTCGGCAAGTACTCCATGTGCACTTGAAAAAAATGTATATGCTGCTCTTGTTGGATGGAGTACTCTAAAAATATCAGTTGGGTCAATTTAGGTAATAGGGTTATTCAGCCTTTCTATGTTCTCAGTGATTTTTGTTCTACTTGTTCCAGCAATGATTGAGAGGGGGTGGTCAAATCTGTCACTAATTATGCATTTGTTTATTTCTCCTTTCAATTCTATCAGTTTTACTTCATATATTTTAAAGTTTTATTAATAGAAGGCTTTAGAATTTAAGATTTAGGATTGTTATTTCCTCCTGATGAATGACCCCTTTATCATTTTGAAATTATTCTCCTTATCCTTGGTAATATTCTTTGCTCTGAAATCTACTCTGTCTGATATTAATGTAGGTAACTCTAGCTTTCTTTTGCTTAGTGTTAACATGTTCTTTTCCCATCCTTTTTATAAAAACAAATTTGTATATTTACAGTGGGTTTCGTGTAGGCAAGAATAGTTGGGTTTTGTTTTTAAATCCCATCTGACAATCTGTGACTTTTAATTGGAGTGTTTAGACTATTTACATTTAATGTAATTATTTATATGGTTGGGTTTAAATCTACCATCTTACTATTTGTTTTTTTAATTGTCTCATCTGTTCTTTGTCCTCCCTTTCCCATCTTTTATGTCATCTTTTTAATTTTATTATTATTTTTATGAAGATTTTGTAATTCCTTTGTTGGCTTATTTTAACTCTTTTTGCTTCTTTAGCAGTACTTTAGGGTTGATGGTTTACATTTTTAATGTACCCCAGTTTACCATCAAGTCATATTATACCACTTCACATATAGGATAAGAGTCAACCCCCTCTTGGCCTTTGTGCTATTGTTATCATACATTCAACTTTCACATGTTATAAACCACACAACACATAATAATTTTGGCTATAAACTGTACATTGTGTTTTAATGACAACAAAGATAAGGAAAAAAAAACCTTATAGTTAACAACATAGTTACCATTTCTGGTGCTTCTTCTTTTCCCTTTGTGTAGATCCAGGTTTCCATTCAATATATTTCTTTCTGCCTGAGTGTCTTCCTTTAATACTTCTAGTAGTATTGCTTTCTGCTCTGCTGCTTGTAATTTTTGTATGTCCTTTTCCTTAACCCTAACCTTTTTTTAATTTCACCTTTCTTTTTAAAGATATTTTCACTGGGTATAAAAATGTATTTGATCGGTTTTTTTTCTTTTTTCTTTTAATTCTCCAAAGATTTTACTCCACTTATTTCTGTCTTGCATTGTTACCAATGAGAAACCTGCTGTTATTGTTCTCATTGTTTCTCTATAACAATGTGTCTTTTAAAAAATAGACTATTTTTAAGATTTTCTCTTTATCGCTTGTTTTAAGCAATTTGATTATGATGTGCCTTGCTGAAGTTTTCATGTTTCTTGCACATGGGGTTCATTGAGCTTCCTAACTCTGTGGGTTAAAATTTTTATCAAATTTAGAGGTTTTTAGCTATTAGTTCTTCTGATATTGTTTCTTTTATTCCCTGTCTCTCCTCTCCTACAATTACACCTATATTAACATATTGGAGGTTGTACCACAGCTCACCAATGATCTGTTCATTTTTTTCCTGGTCGTTTTTTCCCCCTCTGTGTTTCAGTTTTGGATAGTTTCTATTAATATGTCTTCAAGTTCACTAATTCTTTTTTGTTTTCTCTGCAGTTTTTAATCTGCCATTAATACCATAAAGTGTTTTGCTTTTAAAATCTCAGATATTGTAGTTTTCATTTCTAGAAGCTTGATTTATGTTCTTTTTATATCTTCCAGATCCTGACCTAATATGCCCATTCTTTACTCTGCTTTCTTAGACATAGGATGCCTGCCTGTTTTAGGATGCTTGCCTCTTAATGTATCATCTGTGCTATTTCTTGTTCTGTTTCTATTGATTGATTTTTCTCATCTTAGATTGTATTTTCCTGCTTCTTTGCATTCCTGGTAATTTTTGTACCATTTATTATGATTTTTATTTTCTTATGTGCTGGATATTTTTATATTCTAAGTATTCTTGAGCTTTTTATTCTGTGACACAGTTAAGTGACTTGGAAACCATTTGTTCCATTTGTCACTGGCCTTTAATCTTTTAGATGATATCAGGGAAGCCTTTAGTCTAGAGCTAATTTTACCCACTCCTGAGGCAATAAATACCCTTCTGCATACTCTATGTAATGTCCTTTGAACTATGAGGTTTTCCCACTCTGGCCAATGAAAACTCTATTCCTGGCCCATTTCTGCTCTAGGGATTCTCCTCTCTAATTCTTTGGTGGAGGGTGGTTTCCTCCCATGCATGTGCTAAGCAGTACTCATGTGAAGACTCCAGAGGGACTGTCTGCAGATCTCTCTGTGTATTCTGTCCTCATTAGTATTCTACCCTGTGAACTACAGTCATGTCATACGCCTGAACTCCCAACTCCATTCCTCAGCTCATGGCTACTGCCAAGTTCTGCCTGGGCTCCACCTCCCTGCACGGCTCTCTGGAAATGGTCTCCAGGCCAAAATCTGGGCAATTGTAGGGAACCTCTTGTTTGTTTTCACTTTTTCAGGGATTGCTTCTTGCACTGCCTGATGTCCAATATCTGAAAACCGTTGTTTCTCATATTTTATCTGGGTTTTTAGGGGAGGTTAAATCTTATTCCTGTTACTACTGCTCTGCAAGAAGCAGAAATATTCCTATAACATTTTAAGGTAGTTTTTTCCCTCCTTTTAACTGACCAAGAAACTCAGGCTCAGAGGGGTTATGACACTTTCCTATGGTCACACAGCTGGGTTGTGGAAGCACTAGGTCTGTAACGAGATCCTCTTCCTTGGAAGCTTGTGTCATTTCCCTAATGTCCCCCACCCTTCCCCCATGCTGATAACCCTCAAGAAATTGACTAAGGGTGGGCATGAAGAACCCAACTTCAGCTACTAGAATTGCTGTTTCATGAGTCTCCATTTGGATCAAAGATACTCAATCCAATGGGTCCTGTTGAAAATTTAGGGAAAGTTATGGACTCTCTCCCCAGAAAATCATGTTTAAATATTCCTAATTTTGCATACAATTTTAGGAACTCTTTGATTCTGTTGTGGCAGAAATGGCAGGTAGTCTAGTCAATATCTACTCCCTTTCTTTCTAAGAGCACTCAATCTTTTGGGGAGGCAGCAATGTACCAACTCAAATACAAACACAATTTCCCAGCCTCTCATTAAGTTTGCAGTGGCCAAAGGAATGTGTGGGGAAGAGCTTCCCAGGAAAGGTCTTAGGCATGAATGAACCAGCTGACATACACACTTTTGCCTCTTGCATATACCCCTTCTTCCTGATCAGAAAGACACCATGAGGGTGGGAGTGGAGGAGGGTATACCCTGTGACCATGAGGACAAGGAACCCAGGCTGCAGATGGCTGAGTCGATAGGGGAGGAGGTATGGGCTCTGATGAGTCCTGGATCCTGCACCTCCTCTTCTTGGAATTATCACGTGAGAGAAAAACGAATCCTTATTTGACTCCACCCCTGTAAGGTGGCCATGTCTCATTGAATTCCTTAAGGAGAAAAAAGACTTTGTCTCTTTCATGTTTTGACTCCTTCACTATAACTTTCATGGTGACAAGCACAGGGCTGGAAACATGGTGGGAATATTGTAAATGAAAATGACAGAAGGTGCTACTTGGAAAGTATAATAAGACACAACATTATCACCCGTTAAAGCACAAAGAAGCTGATGAGGTTAGTCCTTGCAGAGAGCAAGGCCTTGCGGAAGCGGGACACGGAGAGGCTAGTCATGACAAGGGGCAGTGAACTGCGACTCAGGCTCCAGATCCACCTCTGGCTCTGCCAAGGGCTTGGGCAAATCACTCCTCCTCTCTGAACCCACGTTTCCATCAGAATAAAGCAGCTAAAGTCCTTTCCAGCTTGGACTTTCTCCTTACCTTTGACTTTCTCCTTACCTTCGTAACAGTGGCCATTACGAACCTACCCTATTCCTATAAAGGTACATGGAAATTTCACGGCACCCCCTCCTGAGCAAGGGGGATTTAGACTCGACCTGTAGGTCGGTCTGTCCCATTGTGGATAAGGAAGCACCTCTCATGGGAGTTCGGGCAGCAGGCTTTCCTTGAGGAAAAGGACGTGGTAACCGGGAGGTCTGCTCAGTCGAGGAACGTCCAACCACTTAGTAGAGGGGCAGCGGAGCCAGGCAGCTAAGAGTAAGTCAGATGGACCAATGCATCCTCGAGTGCTATCTCTAAGCCTCAATACACTCCACTGTAGCAAAGGGATCATGGCAGCACCTTCCTGAAAGGAATTAGGATCATTAAAGGAGATGAGAAGAATTTAAAGTGCCCATGATGCCAAGCTCCAAATGCAGCTGACTATACTATAGGTGCTGGCAGTGTGCTGGGGGATGTGGAGGGGGTGGAGGAATTGAATTGACTCACCTTCCGAAACACGTCCGCCCCACCGGGCAGCGTGTGCGCGCTCGACACCCGCATTGTCTTTAAAACTCTTAAAGCTTATCAGGAAGATCTTTCTCTTCTATCCCATTTCATATTTCCTTTTACCTCTGCCAACTAGGATTTATTGTTTCCATTCTCATTTTTTTATGAAATGAGGACAGTGGCTGGGAGAGGTAAAGTATCTTGCCCAAGGTCATGTGCCGGTCAGTTGCAGGGCCAGGTCTGGGTGATGACATGGTCCTCATCTTTAGTGACTTACCCTGTTCATTTTGCAAGAGAAGAGCAGCCCAAACACTACGCATCCTTGTATCAGAACGTGCTACTTTGTAATGTACAACATGTGAAAGTTCTGGAATGCACACTGGAGAGGTCTGGGAGGCCTCAGTGTAGGGGGAAGCAGGAAAGAGGAGGAGGAGAAAGCCATGCTAAGCAGAAGGATCTTCATAGCAGAGTCAGAGATGGAATTTAGCCCAGGGTCTGAAGGAGCTAGAGCAAGAGATGAGACGGGTTAGGCTAGAATAACCCAGATTTTTGAGGTCCTGGAAGGATGGACTAAGGGGCTTTCAAGAGTTTAGCTTAGTTTCTTTTTTTTTTTTTTTTTTTTTTTTTTTTTTTTTT
>NW_006791698.1:282152-311051 GCF_000442215.2 Lipotes vexillifer
TCTCCCCGGCCACGGGCACGAACCCGTGTCCCCTGCATCGGCAGGCGGACTCCCAACCACTGAGCCACCCGGGAAGCCCTCCATGGAATTTTTAACTAACTTTCATGGCATGCTAATAAAATTCCCATGAAATATTCACAGAACTTGCATTCAGTTATGTTAGAAACCGCGAGGGACACTCAGAGCAAATCCTGCAGAATTCCCTGGGAACAAAAACAAACTGAAACCTCCCGAAACCATCAGGAACAAGACAGGTCCGGTCCTCAGGGGTCTGTGTCAGAGGATGTTCGGGATGGGGAAAGAAACGGGGGCTGCTTCTCCAAATGTAACGAGAAGGTGGGTAGTAGGTATGAGTCAAGCTGCATCTTCACACTTGAGCAGCAGGAAAGAAGACGCAAGATGGGAGGCAAATCTAGACTTTTCTCATCAAATATTTTCCCATTCCATCCTGTGTTGTCACACTTCAGAGGCATCTCCACCCAGGACCTAGAGACAGTTAAATGGAACGTCCACGTAAAGTCCTTCCCATTATTAACCATGCCCCACCCCGTTCTCTTGGAGCCCCAGGCTAGCCATGAATGTTCTCCAAATCATTAATTAAGCCTGAGTCAATTAAAAGCCTTGGATGTTGGCACACAATGGGCACCATCTATTGATGGAAGGTAATTCTTTTCAGGGCGGTATACAGAGACGTGGCGGCCATGACTGCATTGAGCTCTCCCCAGAGCCCGCTGTTTCAGGACAATGCACTGGGTTTTGCAAGCCAGCCTCTGCAGAAACTGGATCCCAAGGGTCTCGGCATGGGGTACAGCTGTTACACAAAGGGGATGCCCAGGGAGGTCAGGGAGGTGGCTGGGCAGCGCTGCCCAGCCTGCAGTGCAGAGGCATCTGCCGATGCCTGGTCCGCTCTGAGTCAGCCTGGCCCTGTTCCAAACTCTGTGCCTGGGTGCCTGGGAGCCAAGGCCCGATGAGCTGGCTTGCTGGCCTTCACGCCGGGTTTGCTGAGCAGCCCTGGATATGTCTTCCCTACTCTTAGCTGGACCGACTTCAGCTTGTTTCTGAGGTCCCAGCTCACGAGAGCTTCTCCCTAGGGCACCCCGGGCTAAGCTCAGTGCCTCCACTTTATGCTTGCATGGCACCTGGCATGTACCACAATCCTCGTTAATTAAATGTGGGATGAGTTGTTTAGGGCCTGGGCTCCTGGCAGGGCAGAGACTCAACCTTTTTCACTGCTGACTCCGCAGTGCCAAGATGGTGCTTGGTACACGTGGGTGTGTGATTAGATGTTTGTTGAATGAATGAACGATGACAATCCCCAGGATGCTATGATAACAACAAGAATTGTAAATAAGGGACTTCCCTGGTGGTCCGGTGGTAAAGAATCCACCTTCCAATACAGGGGATGCGGGTTCGATCCCTGGTCGGGGAACTAAGATCCCACATGTCTCGGGGCAACTAAGCCCACGAGCCACAACTACTGAGCTCGGGTGCCTCAACAAAGACCCCGCGTGTGGCAGCTAAGACCTGACACAGCCAAAAACAGAAAATAAATAAATATATTTTTAAAAACCTCAAAAAAGTGGAAAAAAAAAGAATTGTAAATAACACTAATGGAACACTGACCATGTGCAGGTACTTGTCTGAGCCTTTCCATGCCTTAAACACATTTAATAGAAGGACCACAGATAGAAAGCACTCGTGTGGAATATTTATGATAATAAATATTTACTAAGTGCCTACTATGTGGCCGGCATTACCCTTGGCACTTGTTTTCCATTTTACCATTCAAGGTTCAAGTTACTGACTGAGTTTCTTTTCAGACTAGTTCCTTGGGGTGTGTGTGGCCCTGAAATCAACTGAGACCTCAGAGTCAATATCGACACTAATAATAGTCCCAAACATCAGAATAGCTGCCTGTCTTGTTTTGTGCTTTTATTGTTTGCATGTCATCAGCCAGACCTGGGTCTCTGGGTAACCCTGAGCTGCCAGGATGCTGCGGAAGTGAGTGCCCCATCTTTGCAGCCTCTGTGGTAGGTGATGGGTCACCAAGAAGCGGGTGCTGCTGGGGGAGCCATCACAGTGGCTGCCATAGTCCCAAGAAAGTCTCTGAGAGGCAGTGAGCATGAGTCCTGGCCTTTCCTCCTTTGAAGGAGGAAGGCAATGATGCCACCATACTGACCACGTCCTGGAGGAGCACAGATGGACCCCCTGCAGGCTGCTCCACCTTCAGCACTTCTTACCACCTTCCTGACTGTTACCACATCCACGTGCCACCTGGACTTAATTTACTTAACAATTTTCTTTCAATTGCCTCATCTTTTAGAAACTTTAATCTCATCCTAAGCAACAATATCAATGAAATCAAAGTTTGGGTGTGTATGTAGCAAAGACCAATGTCTCTTCCACAAAAATGACTCTCCCTTTCTTCCCTGTGGAAGAACTCTGATTTCCTTGCCTGGCCACTGGGATGCTTTGAATAAAAACTTACTGTCCTGGCTTCTCTTTTGGCTAAGTGTGGTTTTATAACCTGCCCTGATCAATGGATGGGATCAGAAGGTATGCATTAAGGGAGAGGAATGTATTTTTTTTTCCTTTCCTGTTCTGCTTCTTGCCGTCTGGAATGTAGGCTGGATGGCTGCAGCTGCAGCAACCAGATTAGACCTTGAGAATGGAAGTCCTGCACAGCAGACTAACAGGATGGAAGGAGGTGGGGCCTTGATCTTGCAGAGTGCCATGGCAGCCCTTGACTTTTACCAAAGGAGAGGTAAACTTCTTTCTTATTGAAGTCACTCGTTTGTTGCTGTTTGTCAATTGCAGTGACCTATGTCTAACTAATATAATGTACCAGAAATATTTCTGAGGGCATATTAAAATAAATGCCTAAGTATTAACATTCTAAAAGGTTCATGACTGATGATGTCATCCTGGTTGCCGCCAAGGGAATGCTACCAGAACTTAGGAAACACTGACATCATGCAAGTGAAAAAAACCTTAAAAACTATAAAGTGCTCTACAAACCTCGTCCTGGTGTCCTGTTCTTGTCCACTCCCCAACACGTAGAAGGTACATACTTATCTGAATGGTGATAACAAAAGAAAAGGAGCAAAGGGACATTGATGATGCAAAGTGTGAAAGCACAGCCCCTCTGCTTTCCTCCCAGGAATAATCAGAATATTCCATCTCCTTTCTCAGATGTGGCAATAACCTCAGAATTCACACTGAAACATACCAAAGGTGTAATCCCCCAAAGCCAAGAGTCATGGGCTCCAGTCATGGCCTCTGCTACTGGTTACCTGTGTGACCTTGGGCAAAGTAGTTGATGACATTGAAATCAAAGCATTCAGTTCAACTCTCCAAATATTTACTGGACACTCACTTAGTGTGAGCCTGGTGCTAATGCTTTGTGTCAGGCTCCTTGCCCTTGAGGAGATCATCGTCTGGCTGGGGGTGGACTTGGCCCTGAGAAATCAGGAAGACAGAAGTTAGAACACAAACCTGGACTCTGAGGGCATCCCGCTGCTGTGAGCTATTGATTGTTGGTGTGCTGGAGCCACTCTTTTTTTTTTAATTGAAGCATAGTTGATTTACAATATGGTGTTAGTTTCTGGTATACAGTAAAGTGATTCAGTTATACATATATATACATATTCTATTCCATTATGGTTTATTATAGGATATTGATTATAGTTCCCTGGGCTACACAGTAGGACTTTGTGTTGATCTATTTTATATATAGTAGTTTGTATCTTCTAGTCCCAAACTCCTAATTTATCCCTCCCCCACCTCCTTTCCTCTTTGGTAGCCATAAGTTTGTTTTCTACGGCTGTGAGTCTGTTGCTGTTTCATAAATAAGTGTCATATTTTAGATTCCACATATAAGTGATATCTTATGGTATCTGTCTTTCTCTTTCTGACTTATTTCACTTATTATGATAATTTTAGGTCCATCCATGTTGCCGCAAATGGCATTATTTCATTCTTTTTTATGGCTGAGTAATATTCCATTGTATGTATGTACCACATCTTCCTTATCCATTCATCTGCTGATGGGCATTTAGTTTGCTTCCATGTCTTGGCTACTGTAAATAGTGCTGCTATGAACACTGGGGTGCATGCATCTTTTCGAATTATAGTTTCCTCAGGACATATGTCCAGGAGTGGGATTGCTAGAACATATGGTAACTCTATTTTTAGTTTTTTAAGGAACCTCCATAGTGGCCGCACCAATTTAACATTCCCAACAGTGTAGGAGGGTTCCCTTTCCTCCACACCCTCACTGCAGCCACTCTTAGCACAAATTCTGCCCATGCCTTCCCAACTCCCTGTTGGCCATGGTGGGAGGTGGGAGCATTTGCACCATGGAAATTGGCAAATGCTACAGATGAAGGGCTTTCCCCAGAGAGCTGGTTGTTAAACAATTCCCGTTGTGTCACTGATTATTTATTGTACATGTTGTACACAAGACAGTGCCTGGTACACAGTGCTCTGAACAGGGTCAGTGATGAGAGTCATCGTGATTATCACAGGGCAGCAAGGCTCACATGGATCCCAGGGCCGGTGGACGGAGGACGTCTTCTACTCCAAGCCATGGGTCAATCCTTTCACGGTCTTGAAACTCAGAACCTGGAAGAGCATGGCCAAAGGGCAGGATGACCCTATTCCCGTGCAAAGATAGGATGCTTTGCTATCAGCCAGACACCACTGCTTCTGTTCAAAAGCAACAATAGTGCAAGGTGGAACTTTATGTTCCTGCTCTAGATGCCATTGAGCTTGGCCACCACCATCCAGCCCTGCGACTTTGAACAAGTCACTTGACCTTTCTGTGCTTCAGTTTCCTGGTCTCTAAAATGGGAATGACAGTAGCATCAGAAAAATGGCACCTAGTAAGTGCTCAGTAAAATTTACCACTAATAAAATAACATATCACTAACATCAATAGTGCCCTCACATCCGGGTATATTTCACCTCCACACACAGCCACCCAACCACTAGATCCAGCAAGATGCTTTGCCGCCATTTGGAAGATGCACAAGCAAGATGCAGAGAGTTTGGAGGTCTAGCCAAGGACACGGTGCAAGTCGGTGTGGGATCTGGCCCGTGGCACACCCCACCCCACCCCACCCTGCTCTGTGCACCACACTCAGGCAGCCTCCGCCCCTTCCCAGCTGAGCAGCTGCCGCCCCAGATAACTTCTGTGTCCCCTCATCGCAGTGGGAACTTCAGAAGTCAGTGGCTTGGACAATTGCACTTTCTTTTCTCTTTCCAAAGAGGGATCAGCCTCAGAGGCCCTTTGAAAGAGCTGTGATTACATCTTCATTTGTGGGTAATGGGATTAGCATGGCTCATGGCGGAGCCTCGGGGCGGCAGTGGGGATTGGCAGCCCTGATGGTGATGGTGATGGCCGGAAAGAATTCTCCGGGCTGCTCGGCCCCTCCACATTGCCTGGCTCCAGACACTGGAGGGGGGTGAGAGTGCATCCCACGGCCTCTGATGGATGCAGGGACCGGAAAATGGAATTAGCCCCATCTCAATGCACTGAAGGCTGGCTGCCTCGCCCAGCCCTGGACTCTGCTAATCAAGGATCTCTGGGCCCAGAGATGCCAGAATTGCTCTCCGGGAAAAATGATAATGACATAAAAAGTGTGTGTGTGTGTGTGTGTGTGTGTGTGTGTGTGTGTTGGTGGAAGTGTCTTTTGTGGCTTCAGTCTCCAGATGACCCATACAGGAGGCCTCTCCTAGGCCACGAGACATGGAAAGGAACAAAGACTAGAGCAGTAAGAGTCAGGAAAGCCGAGCCTGGTGATGTGACCTGCCTGAATCAGCTACACCCAGTTCTCAACAACCCTACTGTGTGCCAGGCCCAGTGGCACTTACTGGGGGTGCACACCCCAGTGAGCCTTCCCCATAACCTGGCTTCTGTGCCAGCCTTTGTGCCAAGAACTCTGCGTGTATTCTTTCATACAATTCTCACCACGTTCCCGGAAGGCCACTACCGGCCATCCCAGGACGCTGTAAAAATCGTCCCATTTTACGTACGAGGGAATAAAAGCTTAAGGATAAATGATGCTGAAAGATGTCCCCTAAATCGACATCAGTGGTTCCCAAATCTGGGGCTTTAGAGATGACTGGAAAGATTTTGAATATTGGTGTAATGCTCACTAACATGTTATGTACTTTAATATTTTCCTGAAATTTCCTCTTTAAAACATTAATCTATTATTTTCCTAACTTTTCATTTTGAAAATTTTCAAACTTATTAAAAAGTTGCATGAATGGGGCTTCCCTGGTGGCACAGTGGTTGAGAGGCCGCCTACCGATGCAGGGGACACGGGTTCGTGCCCCGGTCCGGGAAGATCCCACATGCCGCGGAGTGGCTGGGCCCGTGAGCCATGGCCGCTGAGCCTGTGCGTCCAGAGCCTGTGCTCCGCAACGGGAGAGGCCACGACAGTGAGAAGCCCGCGTACGGCAAAAAAAAAAAAAAAAAAATGTTGCATGAATGGACACCCATAGGCCCTTCATTTAGAGTCTAAATTCACCGGCTGTTTAACATTTGCTGTATTTGCTTTCTTTCTCTCTGTTTATAATGTATATTTATACACATATATCTCTGTATGTTTATGTACATAGTTATACATACTGTGTGTGTATATGTGTAGTTATATATGTGTGTATATACATGTATAAGTGTATGACACATACATGTATAAATACCTTTTGGTGAACCATCTGTGAACATCAGTGACATGACTGCTAACTACTACTGTGTGTATCTCCTAGAACAAGGGCATAACCACAATCTTGATTATCACACTCAGGAAATTTAACATTGATTCAATTCTATTATTTAATTTATAACCGACATTCAAATTCCCCCCGTTTAACCCAGTAATGTTCTTTAGGGCTTGTTTTTTCTTTTAAATCCAGGATGTAATCAAGGACCACTCATCACATTTACTTTATCATCTCTGCAAGATGTAATCAGAAGAATTGAAAGCAAATCGAGGAAGGGAATTCTCTCTCCCTGTGTGGTGAGGGACCACCGCGCCAGCAGATCACAGTAAATCATCTGTCTCGGTACCATGATAGGTAACACCCAGAGCCTGTCCTTGAGGAACGCCCTGGATTCAGTTTCTTCACTCGCCAGTAAGGAAGTCAGTAGGTCTGGACTCCCCAACAGTTCCCTCCTCTCCCCTTACTCTCCCAACCCTGATTTTGTTCAGAGCAGCAGTGAGCCGGTTCCCAAGAGACAACAGCTGATCTGGGCCGGCCCCGGCCAGCCCAGCAGCCTCTGCTGGGGGCTCACTTTCTCATCCTCCCTTGCAGGAAGGGTCGGCCAGGTGACCAAGGTAGCCAGTGAGACAGGAGGGGAAGTCTGCTGAGATATCTGCCACTGGGTACATTTTTTCTTGTCTGATTAAAAAAAGAAACCACTTCAGGAAATGCCCTCCCCCTCCTTTCTTCCCACTTCTTGCCTTGAACTTGGTTGCGATGCCTGGAGCTGTAGCAGCCATTTGTGACCAGAAAGCAACACACATTGAGACAAAAAGCCAACTGTCTGAGGATGGAAAGAGCCTAGTTCTGTGCTACAACGTCCAGCGGCTGCTCCAGCCCTGAACTGCCACCCTCCACTACTCCTGGTGGGAGAGAAATACACATCTTTATTGCTTAAGCTACTCTTCAAAGCTTTCCTAATTGATACTTTCAGAGGCTTCTAAGAAACTTCCAGACACAGTGGAAAGTATAAGGCACATGGGGCCAGACAAAACTAGGCCCAAACATCAGAGGCAGACTCTAATTAGGTCTAGGATACATGATTTAACCTCTCTGTATCCAAAGGTCTCAGCTACAGAAAAGTGAGAAAGAAAGACAGAAATATAGGAAAGGAGGGAGGGAGAGAAGAAGAAAGGAAGAAAGAAAGAAAAGGAGAAATTCCAGGAATGCTGTAAGGCTGGAAAGACATACTTTTGTACCTATATTTATTTAATTGCCTATTCAAAAAATATTGGTTGAGCTCCTATTGCACCGTCCATTCAATAACAGTTTAATGAGCAGCTCCTATGCTCTAAGCTCTGTTTTAGGCACTGCAGGTATCTCCGTGAAACAGACAGTTTCCTTCGGGTTTCAGTTACACGCCAGCAATTCAGTGGGTCAGCAGCTGGGACTGGTTCCATTTTCACATATAAGGAAGCTGAGGCTCAGAGAAGCTTGGGCCCCAAGGCCGCCCAGCCTGAGCGTGGTGGAGCAGGGCCTCCCATGGCCTGGACACCGGCAGAGCTGTGCTCCACTGGGTCTTGGGATGGATCACACCCAACCTAACCAAATCACAGTGATTTTGCAGCTGTAAACGCTCTAAAGGAAGGACTGTGCATTTCCAGCCTCTTTGGGACATGTGTTTCTGATTTTGATCCCATTTTATCAGATACATAAAGTGGATTATCTGGCGAATAGACAGGCTCAGTGGTGCATTATAAGCCAACAGCCTTTGCTTTCAACTCCTCAGACCTGAGTGAATCACCAAACTGGGAGAACGCTGTCCTGGCTGGCACAGTGCGCGCTCTCTTATTTATTTTTACCATCCTCTTCTTCTGTTTTTAATCTTTTAATTTTTTTAATTGAAGTATATTTGATTTACAATGTTATGTGAGTTTCAGGTGTGTGGCAAAGTGATTCAGTTTATCTATCTACCTATCGATCGATCTATATATTTTTTTCTTTTTCAGATTCTTTTCCATTATAGGTTGTTACAAGATACTGAATACAGTTCCCTGTGCTATACAGTAGGTCCTTGCTGTTTATCTATTGTATATACAGTAGTGTGTATCTGTTAATCCCAAACTCCTAATTTATCCCTCCCCACCTCCTTTGGTAGCCATAAATTTGTTTTCAATGTCTGTGAGTATGTTCATGTTTTGTAAATTAGTTCTTTGTATCATTTTTTTAGATTCCGCAGATAAATGATATCATATGATATTTGTCTTTCTCTGTCTGACTTACTTCACTTAGTATGATCATCTGTAGGCCCATCCACATCCTCTTATTCTTTCTTCTTAGAAATACAAGTGCAGTGTTTCTTTCTCCAATTAGGGGAAAGAACTCCACTTTCTAGAACTTCTGCTTAGGTGTTGCTGTCATCCCTACCTCATTTCGTCCTCATCTCAACTCTGGGGTTTAAATAGGTGTCATACATCCTATGTTACAGATAGAGAAATGAGGCTCAGAGGAGTCACATAACTTGCTCATGGTCACACAGCCTTCAGTTCAGGGCCCGATTGTAATGATTTGTTTAGCATCTGTCTTCCTGTTTGATCATAAGTGCAGAAACCACAGCTGTTTCATTTACCACTGAATCCCCTTAGTTCAAGGCCTGGTGCCTAATAAACATATGTGGAATTGAAATGTGCTGTCTAGGACCCCTTGCTGCTGCAGAGAAGTCGTGGCTACAATTCTCCAATGTAGGTACCTTAGTCTGAAAGGGGATGAGTGGGGCATAGGGCAGACAGAGGAGAAGGGGACTCATATTCCAGAATAAGGCAAAGCCTGGCGACAGCCAGATACCAATGAGACTTTCCAGTCATGACCCGGGATCTGCTCCATCTGGGCCCCTGCGATTTCCATCATACAGATTAACGAAAGCCCGGTTCCATTTCCTGAAACAGGAAGCGGAGGGCAAGGCACACAGGCTTGGGCACTAGGACTGCCTGAGTGAGCCGGAGCTCCTGGGTAAACCCCTTCCCTTCTCCAGGCCTCAGTTTCCCCATCTCTAATATGAAGGCAGCTGGCTTCCTAGACTCAATGTTCTCTCAATTCAAACACCCTCCCAGAGCTAAGCTGTCTGGACTTTTCCCAGCCCCTCAAGGAAAAAATTCAAAAGTCTAGCTTAAGACACCTTCTTATCCATTTGTAAAGATCAGGTAGCTTAACAAACCATTAGGAATTCACCTCATCAGTGCACAGATGATAACAAAAATCACACTTACATGGCACTTACCAGGTATTTCATCATCCCCTTTCAACAGATGAATAAACTGAGGCACAGAGAAAGTACGTGATTTTCCCAGTAAGCCACAGCTGCTAAGCAGTGGAGGCTGCCTCTCAGTCAGTGTTCCTAACCGCCACACTGGGCCTCCGTCCAGTTTGGTGTTGCTGAGTCCTAGACCAGGGGCCGGGATCTTAAACCCAGTGTTTCTCATTGAGCTCCCTACGGGAAGATATTGCTGTCACCCCCATTTTCAGAGAAAGCAGCTCATGCCTTACACAGGAGGTTGAGCTTGAACTAGGGTCTCCTCTGCAAATCTTGTCCTCATGTCCCTAGAGCTGGGTTATTAAGCAGTCTGACTTAGGCTGGAATCCCTGTTCTGCCACCCAGCTCTGTGACTGCAGGAAAGTTGCTCAACCTCTGTGATCCTTAGTTTCCCATTCTGGAATCTCTCTCATAGAGCTGTGGAGGGGTGTAGCTCTTTTTGCTTTACCTCCGGGAAGGAGAGAGAAACTCCCCTGAATTATTATTTCCAGGGAGGCTGTCATGCTGGGGAATTGAGAAAACACACAGCTGCTTCAGGCATTCCCTCAAAGTGAACGGAGCCTGGATTGGACGGCTCTGCTTGGGCCACTGCATGTGAGGATTTGAGGGCACTCAGGCTTCTCTGTCAGCAACCAGAGGCTATTCCTCCCTCCACCCTGCCAGGGTTCCTGGAATGCCACCATTATGGCACTGTGGTCCCCAGCATCTCCTGACCCAACCCTAAAATACTCAGAAAGGACTGACGTTGCAAAGCATAGAGTTACTAATACAAATATTCACTCCCATTTTTAGAGGGCTCACCGTTTGCTGGATTGTGCTAAGAGCTTGGCATGTATCGTTCTTTGAGGTAGGTTGTGTTCTCCCTAACTTACGGATGAGGGAACAGGGGCCCTGTTTCATACACTATGGTGGCGCTGCGATGAAGGACATCCTTCAACCCTGTCAAACTATACGGCTATCGCTGCCTGATGTGTCCAGGCTGTGAACTTGAGGCTGTGGACTCCTGGAGACCAGGGCTGCATCTGATTCATGTTTATATCCCATATTAGGGTTTGGCACAAGGTAGTTGCTTACTGTTCATTGAATGAATGAATGTTTGATTAAATGAGTGCACCCCCTGCTCCTGTGTCAATGACTGACCGGCAGTTCACCACACTCATTTCCTCTTCCTCCTGGACACTCAGCTGGACTACATTTCCCAGACCCCCTTGCAGTTCTGGCCAATAGAACATGGGGAGACATTACGTGCACTGTTTCCAAGGCTGGTTCATAAAAATCTTCCATGCAATCCTCCTCTCTTTCCTTCCCCCCATTGTCTAGTCATAT
The DNA here is from genome assembly GCF_000442215.2 of Lipotes vexillifer. Classification (NCBI taxonomy): domain Eukaryota; kingdom Metazoa; phylum Chordata; class Mammalia; order Artiodactyla; family Lipotidae; genus Lipotes; species Lipotes vexillifer. The sequence continues at coordinate 293,500 of NW_006791698.1, forward strand.
GCAGAGGATCTGGCAAAGAATTCAGAGGCTGGAGGGACAGTGGAAGCATAAGATGGAAGGAGCCTGGTGCCTGAGTCACTGCCCAAAGGAAGACTGTGGCAAGTGCCTGCATTGGGCTGTTACTTGGCCAAGAAATAAGCTTCCACCACATTAGTAACTGAGGTGTGGAGGTTGTTTGCAGGGCAGCAGATCACCATAACTGACAGAGGAGTTGGAAAAGAAAGCTTCTCCGAGAATCGGAGGCCCTCAGGTTGGAGAGGAACTTGGACATCACAGAGGCCAAGTTCCCACCCAGTGCAGGGATCCCTTTACAACATCTCTGCCCACAGTTCCCCCAACCAGCCTGGCACACCCACCACGATGGGGAGCTCACTCCCACCGGAGGTGTTTTCTTCTATCTTCGGACTGCCCTGGCTGCAGGAAGAGATTTCTTTATTCCGAGCCCCACCTTAGCCCCCCGTAGACTGAGTTGGCATCTCGATCTTACACATAGTTGAAAGTGAAGGCCAGGTCCTCCTGGGTGACCCCTTATTTCTTCAGTCAACAAATGTGTACCGAGGCCCCGACCTGCCAGGTCCGCTCCAGACCAAGCACTGCCATCCATCCACCTTTCCTCCAGGGGCATGGTCTGTAGCACCTGCCCCGTGTTTATCATTTCATGTGCACATGAGAGGTCTGATTCTCTTCAGCTCTGCCCCTGGCATTGGTCTCAGTGGGAAATGACCATAATAACATTTCCCAAACTGTCACGTGTGCAGCTCTTGGCATCCTTTATCTGATTTCATCCTCATCACAGCCCTATGGGATAGGGGTCATTTTACTTCCATTTTACTGAAGAGGAAACTGAGGTTCAGGGGGTGACATGACTTGCCCCAAGGACTATACCTAGAAAGCGGCAGCACGGGGCTCAAATCCAGGTGTGCCTGACACCAAAGCCCAGGTACTTCCTCTCAGGTGGCGGGGAGCAGCCCCCCACCCCAAAGCTGCTGATAAAGGACGAGGCTAACAACTCTGGCCCCTAAACAAACAGAAGCAGGGGCTCGCCTCCTAGGATCTGCGGTCCAGGCCCGAATCCCATCCACCTCAATTAGCCTGGCTGTGTCCCTGGAGGGCTGTGGCTCCTCCCTGGGCACTGGGGTAGCAGAGGTTAAGGGAGGAGCCTCTGGGGTTTGCGCTGCAGCCGTTGCTTGTGTCCAAATCAGTTAAGGGAAGCCTAGGGTTTGGCAGGGCCAATTGCTGGGCAGACCTCTCTTGACTGGAAAGTTGCTAACATATGTCCCTAATCCGACCTACCGGCCATTTGCCCAGTGCTGGGACACAAGAGCTGCTCCGAGGGCCTGCTGAGTGGGGACAGTAGGACCCCAACTCACTGGTCCTGTGCACCTACTGTGTGCCAAGGACTCACACACATCATTTTCTTTCATCCTCACAATGGGTCAGAGAGGTAGGTAATACTAGACCCATTTTCCAGATACGGAAACTGAGGCTCTGAAAGGTGAAGTCATTTGTATACACAGTTGGGGGTGGGCGGACCTGGGTTTAAATTCCGTGCTCAGAACAGGATTCCCCAGCCTGTGGTTAGGAAACTTATAAACGGTGACTTACCCCTCCCTAACACCTTGCACACCATATGGCCCTGTATGGACAGGGGGACCATATGGCAATGGCCCCACTGGATCATGAGCTTGGTGAGGACAGGGACGGATCTGATGAACCCATCTGTTCCCATGGTTGGCACACAGGAGACCTCCAGAAATGGTGAGTGGATGAGCCTCCAGGAGTTAGCTGTGGGAGGGCGTGTGGGTGCGGAGGTGAACCGGGGAAACACAGGAAAGGAGGAAGCAAGCAGAGTAAAATGGAAAAAGATATGGAGAGGGCTTCCCTGGTGGCGCAGTGGTTGAGAGTCCACCTGCCGATGCAGGGGACACGGGTTCGTGCCCCGGTCTGGGAAGATCCCACATGCCGCGGAGCAGCTGGGCCCGTGAGCCACGGCTGCTGAGCCTGCACGTCCGGAGCCTGTGCTCTGCAATGGGAGAGGCCACAACAGTGAGAGGCCCATGTACCGCAAAAAAAAATAAATAAATTAAAAAAAAAAAAAAGGATATGGAGAGAAAGTCAATAAGAAAGCAAGTCTGGAGGGGAAGCAGGTTGCAATAAAAGCAAGAGAGACAAGAGAAACAAAGGGAAAGGCTCTCAGCAAAGAGAAGATCTCGGCCTCCACGAGAGAATAGACAGAAAAGCAGGGAGCCATCTCAGGAGGTAGTGAGCTCACTGCCCCTGGAGGTGTGCAAGCAGGGCTGCATGAACCTGTGACTGGATAGTCCTAGGGAGGATTCGTGCATCCCAGAACTGCTGCATAGTCTTCTACCCCTGAAGATAGAGGTTCTGATCATGATAACCGCCCCCTCTGACATATAAACACGTTAACGGTGCTCATTTCCCAATTCTCATGTCACTTTGAATGCAGGTAGAAAGACCCAGAATTGTAAGCTCAATGCTGCTCTTCTGCATTGCTGTAGGTGCTCTGTCCTTAACCCTGAACTTTCTCAAACCCAGGCAGAGGCCAGCTGAGAGCTTGACGAAGGCAGAATAGCACCATTAGATCAGGTCTAAATTCCTCTGCCCGCATCAGGACTGTCTGTGGCCCGGACCTGGTCCCTCACCAGCCTCCTCTCCCTCCAAACCCCCATGCAAACTCCTCAGAAGCCTGAGCTGCCCCAGCCCGTCCCTCCCCTCTCTGACCCCATTAGTCTGGCATTGGATGGAAATTGACCCTAGAAAGGGTTGTGACTTTGGACTCCTCCATCTAACCCAAGTTAAGGTTGAGTTTTTTTCAGCCCAAGAGGTCCTGAAGGAAGCTTTCAGCCAAGGTCTGGGGGAAGCTGGGGGGACCCGGCAATCATCACAAGGTCCACCATGATGGGCAATTTTCGAGCTCTGTGACCTCAGCCAAACTGCCTAAGCTCTCTGAGCTTCAGTTTTCTCAACCCCAAAATGGCATGAGCGGTAGTTCTCAAACTTTTTTGTCTCAAGACCCTTTCGCCCTCTTAAAAATTATTGAGGACATCAAAGAGCTTTTGTTCGTGTATGTTGCATCTACTGACACTTAGAAATTAAAACTGAAAATGTTTTAGAGTATTTATTAATTTATTTAAAAATAACAATAAATCTCTTGCAGCTAATTTCTTGATACTACACAAAACTTGACAAGTGGTAGTATTTTACTACCAGTTTCACAACCAGTTAGTTGTGATGTGAAATTTGAAAACATATTGATGAACTTTTCGGGTTTTGTTACATTAACATCCATTGGTCTACGCAGCACTTTGAATGGATCTCTTTACCTAGGTGTGATTTTGAAACAACATCTGTTGGCCATTTATAAAACGCTGGATCACTGACTTATGAAAGCTTCCAAATATTGACACGTTAAATGATATAAAAGAAAAAAATCACATTCATTCATCTCACCACCAATCTCAATCATGTCACCACCAAGAAAAGTCTTTCAGTAATTAGGGAGCAAGCTGACAATAGGAGAATCAAGTTTTCCGAAATTCCATATTTTGTCAACAGGTCAAATCTTCTCATTGGCAGCAAGCACCGTTGTTTACCCTGAAGTGAAAGGCTTGCTTCCGTCATTTTCAAAAAATACCTGCCTCAAATCTAAGTCTGCATGATCATGGTTAGCCTGTCAATCACTCTTTTGACTAAACAATGGTGCTTCATGAAACCCAGACAACTGCACACTTAACTTTTCCTCAAGGCAACTGTCACACTTCAGTCTGCTAAAGACATGCTTTACGTATACTTCCCATTTTTTCACACAGAATATTAAAAAGATGTGTAGTTGAGGGCTGAGATTTAAGAAAATTAATGACTCATTTTATTTTTTACTGTGAGTGCATAGCAGTGAACAGTAGGATGACTATTAGTAGAGTTTGGGGCCAGTGTTTCTGTTCCAGTTAAGGAATCAATTTTACTCACCATTGGCTTTGCACTGTCAGTGACATGTCAACACCGTGAAACCCCATTTACTATTAGTATTAATATTACTAGGATACTATATAGTATTAACATTACTAATATATAATACTATTAGTATTATCTAGGACCTTGGGGGACCCCCAGAGGTCTGTGAGCCATTCTTTGAGAACCACTGACATGAAAAAAATAAAAAAAGATGGCGTATGGTATTTGAAGTCAGATAGAACCACAGATTGTGCTGTGTGATACTGAGCCACTCAACTTCGCTGAGCCTCCGTTTCCTCATTCGTAAAATGAGGACTGTGTTACCTGCCTTGCAGGTTTGTCTTGAGACTCAAATGAAACAATGTTTATGAAAGTTCTTGATACAGTGCCAGGCATGTAGTAGGCTTTTTAGAAATATATCTTCCCTTCTGTTATGTACTGAACTGTGTGCCCCAGAATTCCTCTGTTGAAGCCCCAAACACCAGTGTGACTGTCTATGGAGATAGGCCCTTTGTGGAGGTAATTAATGTTAATGAGATCGTAAGGGTGGGGCCCTAATCTAATAGGACTGGTGTCCTTTTAGAAGAGAAAGAGAAATCAGAAATTTCTCCCCCTACCATCCCTCTCCCAGCAAGCACAGAAGAAAGGCCGTGAGAGGACACAGTGAGAAGGTAGCCATCTACAAGCCAGGAAGAGAGCTCTTATCAGAAATTTGCTGGCACCTCGTTCATGGACTTCTAGCCTCCAGAACCGTGAGAAAATAAATGTGTGTTGTTGGAGCCCCCCAGACCGTCTGTGGTATTTTGTTATGGCAGCCTGAGCAGGCTAATACTCCCTCCCCATACCCTTCTCCTCCCAAGGCCCTTGTATTAATGGTTTGCACGGTTTGAAAGTCCTCTGTTAGTTGGAAAGAACTGGGCATGAGCAGACGATATTAGTGTTAGAAACTCCTTTCCCAGACAGCCCTTGGGCAAAGCTCCCAGCCTCAAGGATCATGCCTTGAAGGAGATTTCTGATGAGAACATTCCAAGATGCCAGTGGAAAATCCTGATGCTGGGTATTTGGAAACCATATTGGGAAGAAAGCAATTTTCTGGTTTATTTTCTAAAACAATAAACAGTGGAAAGAATGCCAGGGTGGTAGTTTTAACTACCACAAGTCAGAGAAAATCAGCTTTAAGTCCTAAAACCATCAAGTAGACTCACCAAGACTTATCTGTCACATGGGGACACCAGCAGCCCATCTGCTGGTGGTGGTGGTGGTGGTTGTGATGATGACAGTGATGACAATGGTGATGAAGATGATGCTTATACTGATTGTGATGATAGTGAAAATGATGTAGATGTTGATGATGATGATAGTCATGATAATGATGATGATGATGGTGACGACAATGATAATTATGATAATAAAGATGCTGCTGCTGATGCTAACTGTGATAGTGGAGACGATGGCAATGATGATAATGGTAACTATAGTGATAATGATGATGGTGATGATGATGACAATAAAAGTATTATTTTTTTTGAGCATCAACCATATTCAAGGAGCTGTGCTAAGTGCTTCTCATGTGTCATCTCCTTTGATGAGAAGTAATACTTGAGAGATAGACATATCATACCCATTTTACAGATAAGTAAACTGAGCCCAGAGAGGCTGAGTAACTTGCCCAAGCACATAGCTGGTGAGTGGCTGAGTTGTATTCTTTCCATCTGTCCCAAGAGTAATTTATTTTCTTTTCTCTTTTTTTCTTTTCCTCAGTTTGTTATTGGGACTAAACCTAGGCTAGCAAGAGACTGAAATCAGGGATTGGAGTTGTAGAAAAAGGAAGCTGAGAAACTTGCCCAAGGTCACACAGCTTGTAAGTGACCAAGCAAGGATGTGACTCCAGGTCTGTCCTCCCAGGCTCTGTCTGGCTTCAGGAGCTTGGGGCTGATGAGCAGGTATATGGTCTTGCCAGTTTGACTTCCAGAATCCAAGGGTCACCTTGGGGAGCCAGGAGAGGGAAGCAGCTTGGCCTCAAAAGACAACAAGCTGGGCATTTGGGCCCCACCCAGCCTTCTTCTTAGCCCCTGCCACCCACTCTTTGCACCCCATCCAGCCCCAAGCCAGCTTTCCGAGATGGTCTCAGCGGAATGCTGACTGCAGCCAACTCAAGGGGGGCAGGCTTCCCAGAGCGGAAGCTAAGAGAATCTCACATGTTGGGTGTCTGTGTTGGGAGATGCAATGGGAGGGGTGGTGCTCAGCGGAGAGCAGACATAGAGATGGGGAAGGAGGGACAGGGGCTACAGCATCTGCTGTCTGGTTTGACCCCCACCCTGGCTTTGCGGGCCCAGCATTCCCATCAGGGACTGAGGCTCAGAGAGGTGGAAGCTCCTGCCCAAGCTTTTACAACTAGAGAAGGGAGGAGCTAGACTTGGCATGTGGGTTCCTGGTACTCTCACACTGAGGGTCTTCCCACCACACTGCATTGCTTCTCTTATGCTTGGAGAGGTCAGATTTTTCTGGACAGCAGGCCCCAGAGGTGGAGAGGAGGGGACAAGCATCTTTCTTTGAACTACATGTGGGCAGGTGGCAGGCAGGGAACTGACCCCTCACTATGTCCCAGGCCTTGGCCCAGGCTCCTGGCTCCTTACCACAGCCTCCGGGGACTGGGGGGTGGGGGTGGGGGCGGGGATGACTAGGCCTTTGTGACTAATGGAAATTTGATGCTCAGAGAGGTCAAGTGACTGGTGAAAGTCACACAGCTGCTGTGTGGCCCTGCTGGGGGTGCAAGGGCCTAAGGTGGGTGACCTTTTCCTGCAATGATAACAGTGACAGCAGCCCTTACGCTGCCCTGCTCTAACTGCCATGTGTTGATCTACGCCATCCTCTCAACAGCCCCATAAGATGGTCATTATTGCTAACAAGGCACAGAGAGCTTAGGTGACACACCAGGAAGTGGAGCCTGGGGTTTGAACGCAGGCAGCCTTGCCCCAGGGTCTGTGCCCCTTCTCTTTACTTCTCTTCTCTTTACTTGCCTGTTTGTCCTACCTTCTTTGATCAGCCTATGGACCTTCTAGGCCTGGCTGAACCCATCCTTTTACTTCCTTTGCACAACTGCATTTTGGAATGGGGAGACAGAAAGGTTAAGCAAGGTCACCTAACTTGTGAGTGTTGGAGCTGGGATTTAAACGTAGTCCAGCTGTGGGCCCGCGTTCCCAGCCATGAAGCCACGCCGCCTCCCATGCCTTCCCATGACACACAGGTGAGAATGGCTTCCTGGGCCCTCACATGCTGTTCCTGCCCACCTCTCTCTCCTTGACCTCCACCACCCTCCCCTTCTCTCTGGAAGCCAGACACACTTGTTCCTGCCACAGGGCCTTTGCACTTGCTGTGTTCTTGCTCAGAGCCTCTGCCTGAAGTGGGCTTCTTCTGGTCCTCAGCTCAATTCACCTCCTCACAGAGGCCTTCTCCCAGCCCCTTCAGAGTCCTCTCTGCCACAGACCCTGCTCCACCCTATCGTCACCACCTGAAGGCATCTTGCCTCTTTGCTTACTCACCGGTTGTCTGTGTCTACCCCTTACTGGGGCAGGTCTGCCTTGTCCATTCATGAATCCCCAGAGACCAGTGCTATGCCAGCACATAGTAAGGACTCAATTAATATTCATCCAAGAAATGTTGAATTGGGGGGATGTTGTGGTCTGAATGTGTGTCCCCCCCAAAATGCACATGTTGAAACCTTGACCCTCAACATGACGGTATTAAGAAGTGGAGACTTGGGGCGGAGCCCTCATGAATGGATTATTGCCTTATAAAGGAGACCCCAGAGAGCTCCCTCGCCCCTTCTGCCGTGTGACGTTACAGTGAGAAGATGGCTGTCAGTGAGGGAGCAGGTTCTCCCCAGACACTGAATCTGCCAGTGCCGTGATCTTGGCCCTCCAGCTTCCAGAACTGTGAGGAATAAATGTTTGCTGTTTCTAAGCCACCTGCTCTCTGATATCTATCTGTTAAAGCATACTGAATGCACTGAGACAGGAAGGTGTTCCTGTCCCCATTTCACAGGTGAGAGGACTGAGGCTGGAGCAAGTTAATGAGTAGGGTGACCGACCGACCCAGTTTGCCCAGGACTTCCCCAGTTTTAGCAATGAACTCGGCACACCAGGATGGGTGGTCCCCCTCTCTTCCCCTCGCTGCTAGATGGCGCCAGCTTGCTGGGCGTGGTCCCTCCATCCCCACCCAGCCCCGCTAGGGAAGACGGCCTGAAACAGCAAGGGAAGGGCACACATGACTGCCCAGGCTCTGAGGTGGAAAAAAAAAGAAAAAGAAAATAAAGCCTCAGCCACCACCACCACGCAGTCCCTCTCCTGCTCAGCAAGCACCCAACCTCTTCCCCAAACCAAATGAGACCACCTCTGTTGTCATCACCAGACACTGGGAGGTACTGAGGCCCTGGGGGGTTGGCTTCAGGGGCAGAAGGTTACGCAGCTCAAGTGACAGGGCCACGGAGACCCAAACCGGGGCTTCTGGCCACTAGCAGTGGCGTTCTTCCCACCGAGCCAGGCCTGCCCCTCGTGCATGCCCACCCTCATGTGCACACCCACCTATGTACGTGCAGGCATCTGGTTTTGAGTTTATGTAACATGCATGCTTTACCCATTCAGCGCTGCGGCAGTATCACAAGGATGAAGCCCTGCCCGCATCTGTCTGCTGGGGAAACGGAGGCACAGAGAAGGGAAGGAGAGGAAACCTGCCATGTAGGGTGACCAACTCATCCCCACTACCCTGGCCTTAGTGTCCCGGGAACCCCTGAGTCCCAGGCAAACCGGGATGGCTGGGAGCCTGTTCCCTAGCTTGACATTGACGAGCACGGTGCCAGGAGCCTGAACTCTACCATTTCATGTCATTCTCACAACCAAACCTCGTTATGGGTGTTATTCTTCCCATTTTACAGCTGAGGAAACTGAGGTTCAGAAAGGTTCAGTCCCCTGCCCAAAATTAAGTGATGGAACCAGAACTGGAATCCAGGTCTTTGGGTGACCTTCAGGCTTTCCGCAAAGAAAAACTGCCCCCAGGAACGGTGGAAACATAGCTCCCCCTTCAAGACTCTAAGGTGGCCGAGTCCCAGGGGGTGGGCATCTTTGATTACAAGACCCTCCTGTTCAGCTGGTGGCAGGCATCCCTGGGGGTCACCCTAAGTGGAGCCGTGCCCAGGGATGGCTTGCTGGAGTTTAAGCCCCTGAAGGCCAAAGATCATTATCCCTGGGTGAGGTCTGCCAGTTCTCAGGTCTTAAGAGCCACCATGTAAAGTGGTAGCCCTCCTAAGACCCAGCCACCATATAAAGAAGCTCAGAGTAGTTTACTGGATGGGGAGAGACCACGTGGAGAGGGTGAGGCCTTCTGGAGTGTTCTGGTCCAGCCGAGCTCCCGGCTGAATGCAGCCAACCCACAGGATCATGAGATGTAATCAATCGTTGCCATCTTAGGCCTCTATGCTATGAAGTGATAACAGATAATGGAAAGAACGCTTGAGTGCTTCTGTGTGCATTTCCTAAGAACAAGGACATTCTCTCACATAACCACCATGCAGTTATCAAAGTCAGGGAATTTAACATTGGCATCATATTATTATCTAACCCACAATCCTTATTCAAATTTCACCAGTTGTCCCAATAATGCCCTTTACAGTCATTTTCCCCTCCAGTCCCAGATCCTTTGAAACAAACTTGCTCCTACTGGTTAAGAGTATCACATACAACCTCAGAATAGTAGGACTGTCGCATATGAAACATATCACCCACCTGAGCAAAGGAGACAAGGGATTGGCCGTCCCCCGGGCCCATGACACCAGCCATCTCCCAGCCCCAGGCGGGGGAGCCCTGATAAAGTGGAAGGAACTCACTCCTCAGACTCTCAGAACATGGGACATCCCCCGCCCCTACCCCAGAGACTCAGGTTCCCACCTGCAAAAATAACCGCTTCCCAGATTGACGTGCTAATCTCATGGGCCTGCCTCGGGCAGAGCATGCCAGGAGGCATGCATCCAATCAACAGGGGTTTCATCCTTCCTTTCCAACAAAATGTACATTTTCGCTCAAGAAAGGCGCTGTGCCCACAAGACGGAAAAACAAACCTCATGTTAAAGAAAACTGCCCACTCCTGGGACCACGTCAGCTTTCCTGTCTAAATGTACTACACTAGGCCCCAGTGATTACCACCCCACCATCCCTAGAAACGTTCATTGACCAAACACAATTCCATCAGTGGTTTGAGAGAGATGCTCAGGTCCAAGTGGCCCATGCAGACGCTGCCAGCACGTAGCCTAACAGATCACGCCCCTCTTGGAACCAGATTTAGCGGTACATGTGGTCCATTCTCCCCTCCCCCACCTTTATCCCTGATTTCCGCTTATAAATCCACTTTGAGATTCGGCTTCCCTATCCATCCATCTCCTGCAGAATTCATAAAGGAATCCAGTGACTGCCCACCACGCAGCTGAGGGCCAAGAGGGTAATTGCAGGGCTTGTCCCTGCGAGCAGGGCCCTTAGCAAAAATGAAAGGCCCGGTCCTTTCATTGATGGTGATTGCCTAGAGAATCCTGGGGAATGGGATCGGAGGCTCCCAAAATTTCTCAAGGCACGTGGAGCCCAAGAGAGGTACCCGTGGGGGGTGGGGGGTGGGGGCGTGGACTTGGTCACGTGGTCCTCCCACAGGACCTCATCCTCACTGCCACACCCACTCCTGCTCAACAGGTGTGACTCCAAAACTCCCAGAGTTTACGGGCCTGACCCGAAGTCAGAGAGTGCTGGGTTCACACACAGGTCCCCCTGGCACTGAGGCCAGTCCTGTGACCCAGGAGGCTTCTCCCTTGTGCTTCATCACATGGGATCTGGAGCCGGACAGCCTGGGTTCAAATCCCTGCTCCACTCCTCCTCGTATGACCTCGAGCCCTCAGTCTTCCCAGCTGCAAAATGGCAACAGTAATGATAGCTTCAAGATCAGATTGCTGTCAAGGGCTTAAAACAGGGGCTTCCCCTATAGCAGGTGCTGGGTTATCACATCATCTTGTCCTTAACCAATACAAATGTCCCAACATCATTAGACATAAGCAATGTGTTATTATTGTTACTGAGGTGAAATTCACATAGCATCAAATTAACCATTTTAAAGTGTGTGATTCAGTAGCACTGAATGCTTTAAGAGTATTGTGCCACCGTCACCACTATCTGGTTCCAAAACCTTTCCATCATCCCAAAGGGAAATCTTGTACTCATTAACAAGTCACTCCCCATTTTCTCCTGCTCCAGCCCCTGGCAACCACTCATCTGCCTTCTGTTCCTATGGATTAGAAGATGTCTAGAAGATGTCTATTCTAGACATTTCATAGAAATGGAATCCTATCATATTTGTCTTTCCGTGTCTGACTTCCTTCACTTAGCATCATGTTTACAAGTTCATCCACATGTAGCATGTTTCAGTGCGTCATTCTTTTTTCCTGGCTGAATAATATTCCACTGCGTGAATACGTATATATGTGTGAGTGAGTGTGTGTGTGTGTGTGTGTGTGTGTGTGTATCTCACATTTTGTTAACTCATTCACTTATCAGTTGATGGACATTAGAGTTGTTTCCATCTGTTGGCTATTGTGAATCATGTTGCTGTGAACACTCATGTACAAGTTTTGTATAGATATTTGTTTTCCTTCCTCTTGGGTGTATACCTAGGAGTGAAGTTGCTGGATCATATGGAAATTCTATGTTTAGGTTTTTGAGAAATCGCTGAACTGTTTTCCATAGTGGCTGCACCATCCTACATTCCCGCCAACAATCACAAGCATTCTGATTTCTCCACATGCTTGCCAACACATGTCATTCTCCACTTGCTGACTATAGCCACGCTAGTGGGTGTGAAGGGAGTAACAATGTGGTTTTCAAACAAAGCTAAGGAGTGATTTTTTTGCTCAAGCATTGATCCCTCCACCTCGACAGTCTGTGAGCTCAACAAGGATACTCAAGCTCTAGATGAGGACGGACTGTGGCCAAGGATTTCCCCTCGCTGGGCTTAGTTTCCCCCATCACAGGACCTGGCTGGTTTGGATTAGTGTTTCCCACGTGACCTGTGTGTTAACAGCAGGGAAAAGAGGCCTGAGACGTGTTGCCATTAGAATGGAGCCGTGCAGATCCTCTCCTGGCTACCAGAGGAAGAAAAGATGAGTCATTTGGGTGGACCTGCCTCCACCTGGAGTTTTTCTTCTTATACATGGAATCTGGTACACATTTGTGAAGGATCTCTCCCTATTGATCAATTTAGCTCTTCGGTGCTGTCATGTTAATGTCTCAAGCTGAGCCCCCAGCCCTCCTGGCCACCAACAAGCTCTTGAGCCAGATCAGAAATAAGGGAAGTTCCTTCCTGCTTGCATTCTAGGCTTCTCCAGCCACTGTCACTGCCCTGAGTGGGCCCCAGAAACCCCTGTGGCCATGCAGAACACTCCAGGGCTCCTCTCACTCTATTTCAACCGCTTGTCCATTTCTCACTGCTCTGCTTTTGCTTGTGCTCTATGTACCCTCTGCCCAGAACACCATTCCCCGCTTTCTTCAGCCAACCTGCTTCTACAGATCTGTGAAAGCTCAGTTCAGCACCACTTCCTCCAGGAAGTCTTCTCAGATGCCCCACCTGGATCTAGGAATCCTTTCCCTGGCTCCAGGGGCCCCTCTGTCATGGCACTCTTTACTCTGTTTTGAGCACCTTCTATTTAACCAGGCTCCTCCACTGGGCTGTGAGTTCTTTGAGCAGGAACTGTGGGGTTCATCTTGGGGTACCTAGTACTCATCCAGGCTGTGTCTGGGATTAGAGTGCCCACAAGGGATGGTGGTGTCTGCACTGAATTTTCCTCTGGGATCCAGCCTTCCCCAACTCGTGCAGTCTTGATGGACAGGCAATCATGGTACCTGAGGCAATTGGCCATGAGCTGGGCAAGTGGCCCAAGCTGGGCCAATCAGATGTCCTCTCCTGAGAATTTCAGGCGTGACAGAGTGACTCAAGGCGGGATAAGAGCTGACACCAAGTTGTTCTGATTTCTCCTTACTTCCTGGTACCTAGAAGCCCAGAGTTTCCCCAGGTCCTGTCTTTCTGAGGCCTAGTGGTTCAGGGTCTCTTCACTTCTGTGAAATACCCCAAATCTTGGAAATAAAAGTCTTTTACTGCATAAAGTTTTGCCAGGACCCGTTTCTGTTGCTTACCTCCAAAGAACTCTGACAGATACAATACATCCATATTATTTTAATAGACGTGTGAATGGGTGAACGAATGAGCCCCGTCTTGAGGGCAGAGATAGCCAATCAGTTGGGAAGGGTGGGAGGAAGAGAAGGCACTGGCAGCAGAGAGATCACCACCAACAAAAATCCCCAGGAATCCACATGCTGGCTGGAATGCTGAAGCAAAGGGGGTGGGCGGAGTCCTGACTTCAAAACTGAGCCTGAAACTCAAAGGGCAAAGCATGAAGTGGAAAGCATGCTTCATCCGTCCTCTATGGGGCAGGGGCTTCACAGAGCTGCTGGGGGACACGCGACGAGAGCATCACCTCTAGAAGGTGTACATCCCAGGACACTCTCTGTCATCTTGGCCTTTGTGTTCATTGTGGTTTGATGTAAAACAGAGAGATGTTGCCCAAACATACACAGCAGCTTCAGGTGGTGGGACTGGGGACAGGAGTGAGCTGGGAATGAGGCTCTGGATAATGCCCCCCTCCCCAGTGTTTTGATGGAGAACTTGGTGTGCAGGACGGTGCCTCACGGCAGGCTGAGAAACCAAGGCCCGATTCAGCCAACAGCACACTGCGGCAGAGTTGTCTTACTTGGATAAAAATTGACAGTCTCTCCCTTAAGCCTTTCAAAAGGTGGGCTCCAGATGGACTAAAGCCTTAGACGTGAATGTTACAATAACAAAGCCAATCAAAGAAAGCATAAGAAGGTATCTTTGTGCCTAAAAATGATTCTACTCCAAAAGACCCTAAAAGTGCCAGACAGAAGGGAGAAAAAAATGATGGATCTGCCAGCATCAAAATTAAGGATTCCTGCTCACAAAGGAGACCACAGGCAAAGGCAGCACACAGGGTGCACTGTACAGATGCGACTGACGAGCGGTTACAATTTAGAACATCCTGGAACTCTCACAGAGCAGTAAGAAAAGGACAGAGGTCTGAGAGAAAAATACATAATGGTGGGGTGGAAGACAGGCCTAAATGCCTTATGAGAGATGTTCAAACTCATTAGTAAAGAGAAGCATGCGTTTAGACTTGTTATGGGCCTGTAGAAAGGCCCGGTACTAAGTGGTTGGGCTAATGTTGGCGGGAATGTGTCGGAGAGCAGGGCACCCTCATGCGCTGTGAGTGGGACAGGGTGGCCCAGGTCTCTGAGCCCCCATTCTGGGGTATCGATGCAGGATGCCAGGCAGCCATCACATAGGTCTCTCCAGGCAGGACACAGATGCCCAAGTGGCACTGGCCACAGGAACAGGGGGACAGGGGACAACCTGGCATCTGCCCTTCACTAGGGAACGTGTGTGATGGTCAAGGTTGGGGCTCCAGGCATGTGACGCCATGGGGTCACGTGGTAAGCAAGGAGAGCAACAGCAACGATCTGAGGTCACAAAGCAGGGCCGGCATTTGTCGGTCCCACCCCTATGTGGCCACTTTCTAGCTGTCTGAACGAGGACAAGCGAACTCCCTGAGCCTCTGTCTCCTCTGGCAGATTAAGGGATTAGCTGAGTCCTGGAGCGGCAGGACCCCCAGGGCTGGGTCCATAGTAGGTGCTCAGTAAACAGTAGTCATCAGCTTTTGCAAACGTGACATCCACAGCAAGGCGAGGCTCACGCACAGGAAGCTGCTTGCCCTCACTCCTTGGGATCTCCTGCGACCCAGCCAATGTCCCTGCAACCTTGTGGGCACTGAGTTCTTTATTTAGGCTCCTGACGTAGGCTCCAGTCTCTCTCGGATGTGTTAGAAGCTGCACGTACCACCCCTGCTCCCCAAGCTCTGTCCTGCCCCAGGAAATGCAGCAGGGCTGATCCTGAGGCCTGAGTGGCCCTCTGCATCGGCTGTTCCTTCCTGCCCACCCCACCCCCACTGTTGGGGCCCTGATTAGCCTGGGTATTGGATGACCCCTGCTCTTCTTTTCTGCCCCGCAAGGGTTAATCAGCCTTCCTGCTGGGCGGCTGGGAGACTCGGAAGGAGGCTGCAGGGCGGCCTGGCGGCAGGAGGCTTTCATTACTTTGATGGGATACATGTGCTCGGCTTTATCTCCGGCCCTTTCTCCGTAATTCAGCGCTTGAACGTCTCAGCTGTCGGCCGATCTGCAGACAATTGCTCGGGGTAATACTATCCGGAAAAAGCTGATAAAACGCAGATGTGACGAGGCCTCTGAAATTTGCGGTTTGCTAAGTGGTTTGCTGCGATGCTTGCCCCTGGCCGGGCGGCTTCCCCACGCGAGGTTGGGAATGGAGGCGGTGGGAGTCACCTTTTTTTCAGTGAAAGGTTGAAGAGAGGAAGTGACTGTAGAATTTATTTTCTATAATTAGGAAGATGGGCAAATAGAAAGTGGAGGATGATGTGACCATCCCGCAGGACTCACGTGTTCACGGGCTCCTCTGGTTCCATCCTAACCAGCCTGTGGCGGACCTCCAGGAGTTGGGTCACCCAGGCTTCCTCTGTGCAGCTTGGAGTGGGTGTCGTGCAGGGGGCCCTGGGAGGAAGTCTGTGTGACCTTGTGCAAGTCACCTGACCTCTTGTTCAACCGACTCAACCAAAAGACCAAATCACTAACAACCTCAGTTACTTACCACATGTGATGCTGTGATGTGCATGGCAGGATGTCAAGCACACAGTAGGTGTTCAACTAATGATGTGGAGGTTCCTTCACTTGCTTACGTTCCCAGGTGACCCCAGAGAGTAAAAGCGATAGGATTCTGACATGAAGAGACTGGATCCCAGTTGGGTGGTAGGTGAGGGCCCAGGCTGTTTGTCTTCAAAATCATGACTTCCCAGGCCAGAGTCACAAGGCTGGACCCCCTTGTGTGAAACAACAGTCACCAGGGTCTTCCTGGGCCAAAGGAAGGGTTAGAGCAGTGGCCTCAACCGTACCGTGTGCCCAAACCACCACAATCATGTCAGAGTGCAAAGTCCCATTCCGGAGGTCTGGGGGGCCCGAGAAACTGCATTTCTCGCAAGGTCCTATCGATGCTGAGGCCACTGGTCCCTGGACCGCACTGTGGGTAGCAACAGGTGGGAGCGCCCCAGAGGCAGAGCCAGGCCGAGGGGTGACCTCCTCACCACACCTCTTACAATGCACCTTCCTTCAATGGCCGAGAGATTTATTTTCAGACAGTGCATGTATCCACATGAAAGCATCCCAAACAGAGCATATTTCTTTATGCCCTTCCCAAGTTGCATTGATGACAAAGGAAAAAGTACACAAATTGATACCATCATGTGCTACCCTTGAGGCCACGTAACGTGGTTCTCCAAACAGCTGATGGGTCTGACTCACAGCAGTAAATACTGCTGTGCTATCCATGTGCCAGCATCTTCCCACAGATCAGTAATTCCACAAAGGGAGCCTGTGGAAAGGTGGTCACTGCTTCAGGATACCCGTTGGCTCTCTTTTATGCTTATGCTAAGGTGAGAACAGCCAGCACACATCAGGCCCCTTCCCCTTATCCTACCTCTTGTCCAGCCCCAAGCGGTGAGTTGATCACACCCATTTTCAGATGAGAGAAACTGAGGCCCAAGAAGGTTGAGTCATTTGCTCTCTCTCAGCTGATAGGAGCAGAGCTGGGATTCAAACCCAAGTGTGTTTAGGAGTTTCTGGCTGCAAATTTGCACACTTGCATCTGTCCCACGCTGCCTCTGGACAAACACCCACCCACACCCCCCTCCAGGTCGGTGGGCAGACGCTTCAGCCAGCTCCAAAAGTTAGGGCCGGGCCTGGGTTTTTCCCTGCAATTAGAGGGCCCGTTTGCAGTTCCCACCTTTCAAAGAGAGAGGGCGTCTCTACCCCTGCCTAATGTGGGCAGAGCTGGTAGCAATTTTCCCACAATGTGTAAATTAGTCAATCTCTGAGTCTGTAAACGGGGGCCTTTGAAGGGGCCTTAATGAAGCACTCCATTAGGGCTTAATGACGGCCGCCTCAAGCATTACTGGACCGAGTGCCTTTTGATGTCTTGGGGCCACGGGTTGGAGGCTCAACTTATCTCAGTGCCCCGGCAGGCTTAAAAAAAAAAAAGGCAAAAAGCGCCCTTAGAGAAGTTGAAAATTTTTAATGAAAAAAGTTAGTCCTGGCCTGACTGATGTTGGCACTTCAAAGCTAGTGCGCCCTAAATTGCTGTAGACTGCTTAATTCAAAAGTGTTCCCTCGCTGGTGACAGCCCAATGGTGACAAAATACAATTGGCAACAGGAGACGGGTAAGATCAAAGGCTGGCTATTGTAATAGTTTTGTTCCATGAAGAATTGCTTATTGTCAGGAGTTTTTCAGCCTTTTTTTTTTCCTCTTCTTTTCTTCCTTTCCATTTTTTTTTTTTTTTTTTTTTTTTTTTTTTTTTTTTTTT
>NW_006791698.1:311080-318465 GCF_000442215.2 Lipotes vexillifer
TTTTTTTTTTTTTTTTTTTTTTTGATTTTCTCCTTTTGGCTCCAGCGCCATCTCAGTATCCTCTGGTTCAGAATCCGCTTACATAAATACTTGTAATTACATCCTTCTGATAATACATTTCAGTTTGCAGAGGCCGCGGCTGCCTGTCCGACTCTCTTGAGGTTCGTGGAGCCGTGTGGTTGGTTGGACTGTAAAAACCATTTCTGTGTTTTTGTTAGAAAAGATCCTATGAGGCACCGGAGGGTAAATTAGAGCTGGGATCTGCTTGTCGTCCTGGGGACTATTTTAGGATTTAGTTCAGATTAAACGGCTGCCGGCCCGGGCCCTGGCGGAGCAGAGGGGTAGCATCAGAGGACCTGGCTCTGAAGTCCCTCTTGTTGACTACGCTGGTTTCTCCTAATCTCAGTTTCCCCAACAGCAACCCTGGGGCTCATCGACTCACAACCCCGCCATCCCCCCCATTATTTATGGAGCTCTGACTTACAAAAATACTTGCCTTGTAGGGCTGTTGAAAAGACTAGGGGAAAGTGAGGGGTTTTGGAGGGTGTGTGTTCAGTCTCTTCGGTTTACCTGCTTCTTAGACCCCAAACACTGCCTACGAACACAGAACCTAGAATGAGATACTCTGGTGAGCTGGAGGGGGTGTAGGTGAGGGAACGTGCCCCGAGGCCTGGGCTTGTGTCCTCACTGCTCTTCTCAGCAGTGTGATTCAATTGGGTCACCTTACTCCCCGCAAACCTCAGTTTCCTCCTCTGTAAAACGGGACTCATCATCCCTGCGCTGCCAAATCTCATGGCTTTTCCTGAGCTGACCCAAGGTTCATTTAAGCAAAAGGATGCAAAAGCACTTTGTAAATGGCCAGAATGCCGTAAACTTCACAAAGTCAGTTCGAGTTATTTTCCCATAGACATAAGCTGGAGGAGGCTGTTCTGAGCTGGGTCGAGGCTGAGGATGACTAGGGACCGTCAGGAAGCAGGACTGCTCCGGTTCCTTTTATTGCTTCAAATATTAGTCACCAGGAAGCCGCCCCATGAAGCATACAAGCCTTGCGTATCATTTCCTCATCTTGAATTCATTAAGAAGACCGGTATGGGGACAATTAGAGAAACCTTAGGCTAATGACATCTCCTTGTGATGGAATTTGCTTCTGCATCCACTCTGCCTCCCTTGCAATGCCCCAGATCCTGGCCGATTTGGTTTTTTCCAAACAAAGTGTCTCAGATATATTGTAGGACTGGGTTAGTGATTCTCCAGACATTTGGGGGCACACACAGCCCTGAGAGGTGATGGCTTGAGGGTCAGGTTGATGTCTGTCTGTTTACATTGACGGCCTGTCTTGCTTTTCTACTTTCCTTCAACCTAACTTCTCCGGCCATTCGCCACCCTCGCCGCCGTTGTGTCTATCTGCCCTTTGTTTTGAAATTCCATGGGCACCAAGCATTCTAAATTCCCAAACTTGTTAAGCAAACATTCTAGGGTGGCACTGCTCTAAAGCCAACACTCTACAGGGCTCCACCCCTACTTTCTGAGGGTGTCGTCCAAATGTCCACAGGCTGTGTGAGGCCCCCAGTGACTCTGAGACCTGTCCGTTCCCCATAATCACACACAAGTATGCATAAACCCAGCTGAGCAATTATGAATAATTAAATCAATTAGAGACAGTCTAGCACCAGGGATTATGGCTGCTCAGAGTGTGGGCCTCTGTAATATTTTAACAGTAAATGCAAAAGCCCCAGAGAGGGCTGGCGGGAAGAGGGGAACAAAAGCAGGTCCAAATGCCAAGTCATGTTGCTTGGTGACCCTCCTCCGTGGAATCGGCGGCCTTCCCAAGGAAAACAATGGCAATGAAATGCCAATAAAATATTTAGGGGGGCAAGTATGAAAGCTTCAAAATGAGTTAATTAAAAAAGGATAAAACATGAGTCTCCAAAAGTATGTTGAGTAAATTTAGTGCTTGAAATTTGACAGAAGGAAAAGGTATTCAAACACGAAGCAGAACTTTTTAAAGTGGCAGGGCTGGGCAACTGGTCGTTTTTCTTCTAAACCAGCCTCCCTCCATCCATGCGTGGAATGAAGCTCAGGGGAGGCCTGGAAGGCGTTGACAGCAGTGGTGCCACAGACCAGCCAGGGCACCTCTTTTAAGGCCCTTGGGAGTGGGAACCTAGAAACTTGTTTTGGACCTGGGCGGTGTACAAGGTGCGCAAATTCCGAAAGGAGCAAAGTTAAAGCGTCAGCAGAGCAAGGTCTTGACTCCACTCAGGCTAGCTTAGCACAGTTAGCCCACCATAGATCCCAACAAGTGAGAGCCTGAGAGAATCCACACTGTTGTGACTCAGTTCCCCAGAAAGTGGCCAACCGGTCCAGATGGAGGGAGCGAGTCCAGAATTAAGGACCCATCCTAAAACATCTTCTTGTGGAGATGGGATTCTTCTCGGCAGCCCAGGTGGTTTGAGAGCCGCCATCAGAGGTGCCAGCTTCCCCGGTTCCCTTGCCCCAATGGCCTGGACACGGTCGGGATCTCACTGGTTAATTGTGGACAGTTCGGGGATAATTAGGGCTATGATGGATGTGACAAAATCAACAGGAACATCATCTCTTTTCTGTTTTCTCAGAGTCTAAGCCAAGAGCATAAATATGGCCTCCTCTGGGCCAGCAGAGGGATCTGAACTGAGCCCTTCCAGCAACAAAGGACGAATGTGCCTTTTGAGTGATGGTCTGTCCAGATTTGCTGCCGAGGGCATATATGTTACGCAGGAAAAGAGTAGGAATACCGAGGGTCATCTCCAACAGCCAAATCCAGCTGTCTGCCTACAAGTGTGTGCAAAAGCGCCGCCTCCCATCCTCCATCCCTCCAAGGTAACAGTTAACAATTTGTGTTGGTTGTCCACTCCTATGATGATCTTCAAGACTGCATTGTAGACGAGGCTACCGAGCTCAGAGAGGTCCAGGAACCTGCTCAGGTCTCTACATAGCAAGGGGCAGGCCGAGATTCAATCCAGATTTTTCTGACTGGAAAGCCCACGCTCGCAGTTTCTGCCTTCTGAGGCTTCTCTGTGCAAGCGCGATGAATATTGTGCCAACAGCCAGGGGAACAAAGATACTCCAGTGACCTGCTTCCCCAAAATGGATGAGTTCGGGGTCCTCATCTGTAATTTGCAGGATTGTTGCAAGGCTTAGCAATCACATCCCTGTGAGAACCTGATTTCCTCCAAATCCCGGTGATCTGGCTTCCCCGAGGCTTGATCCTCTGAGGGGCAGGGGACTCTTGCCATCATCAGCCCTCACAGGTCCCTAGCTCCCCACCCTCACCTTCAGCTCAGGCAGTCTGCTGAGATTCTGGCCCTAGTGGCCTCCGAAGGGACCCCAGCACTTTTGAGAGTCTTGCAGGGACATCTCAGGAGCACATCGTCTTTCTCCAGTCTCTGCTAAAGCTCATCCCCCGCCACCATCTACTTGGCATCTGTGTCCACAGTCTGATTCCAGCTCATTCAACAAATGTCACCAGCAAAGCCCTGGGTTCTCAGGGTGCCCACACAGAGGGTGCTCTGCGGTAAGCTTCAGAGCTGGGGGAGCGACACCCTTGCTCCTGCTGTGGGACACACTGTTAGAGGGTCCCCTGCCCCGGACTCCACGGGCCCAGGGAGAAGTGCTGCCGGTTTCCTTTCTAGAAGTTGTCGTCTCTAGGCAACCACATGGGGGTCTGTCCAGGGGATAGATTTGAGTGAAGCTGCTGTCGGAATCCTGCGTCACTCTCTTCTAGGGACCTGGGCTTTGTCACTAGGTAATTTTCTTCCAACTGCCGTACCTGCCTAAGCAAATAACGGATCCTAGAATGTGTTCTTCCTCAGCAGGCTCCTTACCTGCCCAGGCACCAACCCCAGGACCTTCCTCAACCATTAGCCAGATGAGCCCAGAGAGGTTTGCCTATCAGCAGTGGATGCTCTGTGGGTCCGCGCTGGGATCACTTTGCACACGCATGATGCTTCAGAGGATGCCCTTGGTTCACGTAAAGCATAAACTAAGAATACCCTTATTGGTATAAAGAAGAGCAGAGGTGTGCTGTCAGCTTGAATCTGGTGTAGGATGAGCAGATTGGCGTCATCCCGTTGAACCTTTCATGACGATAAGATCAAAGCACCCTTTGGGGTCTAAGGGTGGATGCATGTTTCCCATTTCGTTAGGCGAGTCCTCGTGAAAGCCCTGGGGGCGGGTCCTTGAACCCTGGGAAGATTCTCTGCCACATTTTCATGGTCACCAGGAGAACGAGAGGGGCAGGCAGGAGACCCTGAGCTGGCAAACTTCTCCAAGTGACCTCCGCCCCTGCTGGTGATGAGGCATCTCCTCCTGTCAGGACAGTGCAATCCCACCTCGAGTCTTGTTAAGCCCTTCTCAACCACCAGCAGCCTTGTTATCAACTAACTCCGCAGGAAACTTGGTGGGAGTGGGGCATAGATGATGGGCATGGACGGTCGGAGGGACGAAAACCCAAATCTTTTTTATTTGCAGTTTTGTCCAGGGCCCACCCTGCACCAACCCTGCACCCTGGTATCTATCCCATCCTGTGGCTGTGACGAGGTGTTAGTTCCAATCCTGGCTGCGGACAACCGGCCCAGGGTACAGCAACCAGATGGGAACCTGAGCCCCGCCCCTTAGAGCTTGTTGGCCAGTCAGGTCACTGTTCCAAGCCTCAGCTTCCCCATCCAGGAAATGGGGACAACCCTAAGGCAGGCCTGGCTGTCGTACAAGAACGAGGAGAGGGAAGAAATGAGACGATGGGTGAAAAGGGACTTGCAAACTGTAAAGTGCACGTACCTTAAAGGCAACACTATTTCATCAGGAATTCTGTGGAATCAGAGAATTTAAGGCAACATATCTTTATTTGGTTCCCCCGACATGGTCGTGAGGAGTGAGCAGATCCTGAGTGTGTATTCTTCCAAATATTGTCAGTTTCCAACTGCGCTTCACCCCTCAGGGGCAGCAAAGGAGGAAGCCCGGGGGGCCAGAGCGCGGGATCCACCAGCTCAGCTCTGCTTTCTTTTCTGCTTTAAAAATGGGTGAGATTTCCATACAGAAAGATTCTAGCCCTAGACGGAAAGCCACAAAGTGCGTTGGCAGACTTGTCAGGGAGACAGACCGCCATAAATAACCCCAGGCAGGACCCCAGAGGAAGAAGCCAAGCTCTTTGCTGAGTAAAAGGGGAAAAACAAATCCCATTTTCCCAGGGTATGACAATGCCACACTGGCCTCCTGAGATTCCTGGGAGAGCGATGCTCCGGGAACAAAAGTGCTCCTGGCGTTTGATTTGCTGGAATCCCTCCAAGCTCTCAGCTCTCCTGGCTCCAGCCTCCCTGGGTGAGCTTGATTAAGTCGTTTCCCCTCTCCGAGCCTCAGTTTCCCCATCTGCATCATCGGGGGTGAACTGGATCGTTTGAGGGCACCCTGTGAGTTTTGCCACCCCAATCGTCAATTCACCAAGGCCCTCTTCCTGCCATGCCCCTGTCACCCTCTCTGAGCCCTGCCTCTGCCCCAGGGGCTTCCAGAACCCCACCTCTGGCCAAAGCCCCTACAACTCCAGACGTCCCCTCCTCCCCCGCCATTTCCCTACAAGGCCACCGCAGAAAGCAGCAAGGCGGACAGAAAGCAAGGATGTTTTAATTTACTCGATTAAGTCACCATGTGCACAGAGGCTCACGAAGGAATCTGCTCTACAGAACTTTTCGTTTAATAGAATTAGTTGAAACCAGATCAGCCAGCCCCCATTCCTGCAGGCCATCTGCCCAGACAGGGAAACGGCTTCCCTAAATAGAACCCCATGCTGCCGGGAGCCTCCTCTAAATGGCCGGCAGGGAGCTGCCCCCTGCACCCGCCTGTCTGTTCAAATGGGTTCAAAGTCCTTCCCTTTGGGGCCAGCTGGGCTGGCAGAGCTCAAGTCCACTTTCAGCTAAGACTTGGGAGCTATAATCAGATTCACATTCAGCTCCACCTGCAGGGAACTCCTGCCAAAATCGGGGACTGTGCGAAGGCGATGCCAACATAGAGATTTTTAATTCAGAAAAGAAGTCTTGTCAAGTCATTTGCCTGGACTCTTAAGAAAATTAGATAAACTAACATTTACTCAGCATTTTAGAGTCTCCCAAGAAGTTTCCCACGTGTTTTATTTAATCCTTGTGACAAACCTGCAGGAAGGCTCTTCATCATCCTTTTGTAGACGAGGGTGAGAGAGGTTTAGTAACTTTCCCAAGGCCACACAGCTAGGAGCAAGGACCTGGGGACCTCTAGGACAGCAGTGACAGCATATGCCAAGCAGGCTGTTCTGAGACGGAAGTGTGTAATTGCAGTGCCTCGCACATGGTACTTTTCTGCCCTTCTGTGTACATGAGTCCAGAGCTGCTGGTTCAAATCCCACCTCTGCCCAAACTAGTTATATGACTTTGGGGAAGCCATCTAACCTCTCTGGATCTCAGTATTTTCATCTGTGGAATGGGAGAGGGCAGCGACCCCTCTCTCTTGGGGTCAAATGAGTTGATGTATGGGAAACTGTCTGGCACACGGTTAGGCATCTGTAGCCCAGGCTGGGAATCCCAGGTGCCAGCCTAAATCCTATAGGTGGCCCCGCCCTTATAACTCAGAAATAAGGCTGCCAGTGCAAAGACACTCAGGAAGGAGGACTCACTCTTTAGAGCAGGGGTCAGCAAAGTCTGGCCCTTGGGCCAAATCCAACCCATC
This sequence comes from Lipotes vexillifer, assembly GCF_000442215.2. NCBI lineage: Eukaryota > Metazoa > Chordata > Mammalia > Artiodactyla > Lipotidae > Lipotes > Lipotes vexillifer. Next base: position 317,807 of record NW_006791698.1, read on the forward strand.
TGCTTTTGTAAATAAAGTTTTATTGGAACACAGGCACACCCACTGGTTTACATATTATCAATGCCTGTTGTGACAGAAAGCACAAGGCCCTCAAAGCCTAAAATAGTCACTCTCTGGCCCTTTACAGAGTAAGCTTGCCAACACCTGATTTAGAGTAAGAGGGTCATATAGTCTCGCCTGCCCCACCCCACACACCCCAAAGCGGCTGAGCACTTGTGGGCGAGGAGAGAGGAAGCTGCTTAGGGACATTTTATCCTCATTGTTAATGAGCTTATTTAACCTCTCAGGGTCCCACTCCCTGATCCGAGCGAACAGTTTGGGTCTTATGTGTTTTGATGGAGCATTCGTGTTTAAAAAAGAAATTATGAATGTGCCCTGATTAGTCGGCCTTGAGGAGTTTAAAAGAAAGGAGTTGGGGTAGCAATAAACTGTCTTGTTATCAACGGCAGCCTTAAAAGTCTGGGACTTCCACCCCGGAGAGTGGCTGCTGTATGGAATTGATACACATGGAGATTTATAAGGTCAAGTTTTACGAGCCTACAGATTCTAGTGGTGTATTACCACATCCTTATTACAAGCTCATGCTGCTGTCCAGTTAAACCAACGGAGCTAATATATTACTCCCGCCTGCCTTGGGCCTCAGACTCGAAGGAAAGAGT
>NW_006791698.1:318541-341077 GCF_000442215.2 Lipotes vexillifer
AAAGAGTGCAAATAAAACACCACCTTTGGGAATCGATCGCGTCCTGTTTTTTTCCGCACAACTGACTTTGGTTGTTTCTCGCCTCTCCCTAAACCCACAAACTGCCAAGGGGTTGTTTGGTTTGTGCACCCAGAACAATGCCTGAGGGGTGGCCCTGGTGGGACACTTCTCCAGCTGACCCTGATGACACCTCTCCAACGGGAGGGGACGGCTGCAGGGACCCTGCGCAGCGCAAGAGGGATGTCTCTTCACTGCTGTCCTGCTAACAGACCATAAATTAAGGCTGGGTTGTTTGTCTTTGGACTGTTTGAATGGGAAGGGGAGGCAGCCTGAACCAGGACACACCCAGGCCTGTGTGGGCAGCTGTCCCCTTGACTCCGGGCCTCTTGAGCCTTGCACTGGGGAGGCCTGGAAGCCGGGGTCCAGGCCAGCTTCAGGGAGCAGAGGCAGGGACTGCTTCAGGCGGGGCAGCAGGGGTCCAGGCCCCATCTCTACCACCAGAGCGAAGCGTGGAAGTGATCTCCGATCCTTCTCTGTTACAGATAACACCGGGATGACCCTTTGTCCAAATATGCTTTTATACTCCTCTTTTCAATGAATGAACTGATGTACACACACACACACACACACACACACACACACACACACACACACCTGGTTCTGAAGCCAAAGCAAATGCTGACAACAGCTTCCTGAGATGACCCCCTGGGAGACTGTAATGATGCCCACAGCATGAGGTCCCGCTGTTTCCCTCCATTCTGCCCTGGCCACACCGCATGGCCCCCCAACCCCGGCGCTGTCAGAACCTAGGTCCAGAAAAACCCGAGGCTCTGGATCCACGCTGGTGGGCAATGGCAGACGAGTGCTGGCCAGAGGGTCAGCCTCGCCGAGTTCCTGCCCCCTCTGCTCCCGCCCACCTCATGACCATAGGCCAGTCCCAGCCCTTCCCCGGGGCTCATGGCCCATTTCTGCTTCCCTAAAGAAAAGATTCATTTCTAGAAGGAAATTTGACCATCTGTACAAAGAATCTTAGATAATTTTGATTCAGGAATTCTACTTCTAGGAATCTATCTTATGGAAAGAATTACATATTTGTATAAAGATTAGGGATTAAAGTATCCATGCCGGTGTTATTGATATGAGAAGATTGGAAATAACATAAACGTCCAAACCTAGGGGACTGGCTAAAGAAACGTAGCGTCATCTAGTCAATGGAATGCTAAGCAGTCATTAAATATTTATCTTTGTAATAAATTTGTAATGACGTGAGAAGAGCTGGCTGTAATGCTCATGCGTAAAGCAGGATACAAGGGGCGCTTCAATCCTGGTCCCCACAAAGCTGGGGAGGATGAGGGTGCTGGGGGTTAACCCCCAGAAACTAAGGCTCCTCCCACTTCCCCATCAGGGCAGGGCCATGAGGGCAGCTGCAGGCCCACCCAGAGACTGAGTCCAGTCTCGCCCCCATCGTGTCAGGCATGACCCTCCATGGACTATGTGAAGGCAGTGAAGCCAATGGGCGCCCAGGGCTCCTAAAACACCTTCACAGACCTGCTGTCAGTCATAGAGGAGATGCGCAAAGCCAGAGCGCCTTGGAGCAACTGAAGAGAGGTATCATCCATGCACAGGTCCTCATTCTACAGACAACTGAGGCAGAGAGAGGTCATGTGACTTGCCCAAGGTCACACAGCAAGTAGGTGCTGCCTGGATGTGAACCCAGGCAGGTCCACCTCTCCGAGCCCAGGGCTCATTCACAGTGAAGTCCCCCACTCTGAGCCCACTGCTGGGCAATTAGCACATAACACCCCCTTGGGCTCACTGTATTTATTGTTGACCTTTGACTCAGCACAGGATGAGGTTAAGTAGGGTTAGGGAAGGCTGGAGAAGCAGCGTGTCAGGGTGAAGACAGGGAACTAACAGGTGTGCAACCTTCCCACATGTCAGGTACAGGGCTAGACACTAGGTCCGTGATAGAAAGAACATGTGGCACTAGCTGTTTCCCATCTAGGACCTCATTAAATTCTCACTGCCTCCTACCCACTGGTACTATTATTATCCCCACTTACAGGTGGAGATACTGAGGGTACATTCCTTGCCCAAGGTTACAGACTAGCAGGTGGCAGAACCGAGACTCAAACCGAGGCAGACAGGCTCCTGAGCCCGCTGAAACTCTCCCATCTGGTCCCACGGCAAGGGAGCCCTGAGATTTAAGATCCCACTGGATCTGCCGCAGTAACAGACTAATCCTAAATCTTAAAAACACGGTCTGTCACAGGCCTGACGGCTCTCCAAGCAGCCCTTTCACACTGTGACTTGGGGACTCGGTCAGCTTCCAGCCTGCCTCTCTGCGTCCTCAACTCTGAGTGTCCAGCGTGCTGGGCTGAGGAAGAGGAGAGCATCAACTGGAGAAAGGTCACGCCTGGGGAAGGGGCGTGGCTGGGGGTGTGGCCACCATCCACTTCTGCTCCGCTGGCCAGTACCAGTCACGTGGCCCTGAGACTGCTGTGGGCTGGGAAGAGAGGGCTGGGTGAACTCTCCAAGGAGGGGAGATGTGGTGTTGGTAATGACTCCCATGGTCCACCTTTCTGGACACCAAGTATTCTGTAAATGGCTCATCTCAGAGAGCAAACTCTCCCATCCCCCCAAGAGAGAGACCCCTCCCCACCTCAAACCTCACAGGCCCAACTGTTTCTGTCTGCCTGGGGTCAGGGGGCTGACATTCCCCCCACCTAGAAGGCTCTAGAGACCCATAGGCTCCCCTGACCTATTCCCTCCTCCTTGGTGGTTCAGAAAGTTGCTGACTTTGAAGCAATGGGCCGGAAGCCGAGCTCCAGCCAGGGTGACCCCCAGGCAGGGCGGGCTCTGCATCTGGGTGGTTATACCCCCTCCCACCCCCTTACCTCTCTCTGCCCAGGTTGTCCTTCCCCCAATTCAGCCCTCCCCAGGCAAAGGCGGGGCAGGCCTGATTTCCCAGTTCCACTGCGCTAAGCCGGTGAGGCTCCCCTTTTTGAAAATCTATGGGAAAAATTTCTTCTCAGTTATCTGTACCAGGAAGAGCAAAGCAGTCCCTGAGCCAACGTGTGTGTCTTACAGACCCTGTGAATCTAGCACGTGATCATGTTTACCTCTTTGCTTTGGCCACAAGGAAGCACAGTCACCCTTGCAGTTCAGCTGTGTAAATACGCTCCACCTATGGCACCCTCCACAGACCGAACTTAGCTTGACTCCACCTTACTTTCCTATTGCACCCAGATGCCCTCATTTTTTCCCCTTGCTTATGCACAAAATATATCTTAGTACAATGTCTCAAATCCTCTTTAATGTGAGGCAGAAGCCTAAAAATAAATACAATATAAATAAGTCCATTAAACCCTCCTGTTCTCACATTCTGCTTCCAGTCCCCTCCCCTCCCCCATTCCTAAAGATTGCTCTAACAAATATCCTACTGAGACATATCAGTTTTTTAAACGGTCAGCAATGAGCCAGGCATACAGAGGGATGGAGAATGCAAAGAGCCATATTGCACGGCCACCACTATTGCCAGAGCCCACATGGTCATCCCAAGGGATTTCTTCATTTTTCCTCCTAGCCTTAAAATGACACTAAGAGCTCTGGAAGAATTCCAGGCACTGCCTAATTTTCCTCCTGCCCTTCCATTGTGTTACAGCCTTATTAAGAGAAGATGATCATGTTTGATACCAAAAATGGCTCCATCCCAGTGTTTCCCACGGCTCTGCCAGCGCTGCCCTTCCCCAGGCAGCGTCAGAGGCTGGAGGGAACAGGGCGTGGGGCTCTTGGGTGGCTCGTCCAGAGCTCAGCCAGGACTCCTGACCACATAGCCATCATCACAGGGAGCGAGGAAGCGGAGCTCAGAGAAGTGGGAGTTCTCCGCACTGACCAACTCGGGAGCATCTGAGAAACCCATCCCGGATGTGCCCAGATGCTTCCTTCTCACTGAGAGTCATGAAATTAGTACAGATTAGAGGAGCCCTATCAGTCACCCTCCTGCCTACCAGGAAGGAGATCCACATGGAACTGGGCCAATTCCTACTTGAGGTGTGGACTTGATGACCCAAGGACAAGCAGGACCCCCTGAGGAAATGGGCTGAAGGACTAGAGCTGAGACCTGAACTCGTCTTACCCACTGAGTCACAGGCTGGGAAGCTGGAGCACGGGGACCTGCTCTCCTACAGGGTGGGAAGGCCCCAGGGGGCTTCCTTCTGGAGACAGGAAGGGCATGATGAATTCCCTCTGCCCCAGGATGGGCATCCTCAGAGAGCAAGGGCCACAGAGAGAGAGGAGGTGGAGCCTGCTTCTTTTGACTATGAAAATCCCAAACATTAGTCACAGGTCTGATGGATATTGGGGGTGTGTGTGCAGCAGGCATGTGCTGCAGACAAACTGCTAAGGGGTGCTTACCTGTAAGGGGGGAGAGAAGAGAAACAACTCCTTCCCCATGACCCGCTGGGACCCTGTAGGGTTGGTTGAACTTCCCTCCTCTGATGGGCCAGGGCGGGACTTGGGAAGGGGAGCGTGGTAGAGAGTTGCACCAATGGCCCTGATTTCCACCCCTTCCCATCTCCTTTGCCACAGAGGCTTTGCAGTTCCTTTGCAGTTCCTCAGTTCCGAAGGAACTGAGCCTACAGGCACACCTCGCTTTATTGAGCTTCACAGATACTGAGTTTTTACAAGTTGAAGGTCTGTGGCAACCCTGCTCGGTGTAAGTGTATCAGCACCACTTTTCCAACAGGGTTTGCTCACTTCCTTTCCCTGTGTCATGTTTTGGTAATTCTCGCAATATTTCAAACTCTCCACCGGCAAAAAGGTTGCGACTTGTTGGAGGCTCAGGTGAAGGTTAGTTTTTCTGTTTTGCTTTTTTTTTTTTTTGCGGTACGCAGGCCTCTCACTGTTGTGGCCTCTCCCGTTGCGGAGCACAGGCTCCGGACGCGCAGGCTCAGCGGCCATGGCTCACGGGCCCAGCCGCTCCGCGGCATGTGGGATCTTCCCGGACCGGGGCATGAACCCATGCCATGTCCCCTGCATCGGCAGGAGGACTCTCAACCGCTGCGCCACCAGGGAAGCCCCGAAGGTTAGTATTTTTTAGCAATAAAGTATTTTTTTATTAAGGTATAGACATTGTCTTTTTAGACATAGTGCTATTGTACACGTAACAGACTACAGTAGTATGTAAGCCTTTATATGCCCTGGGAAACCGAAACATTCAAGTGGCTCACTTTATTGTGATATTTGCTTTATTGCAGTGGTGCGGAACAAAGCCCGCAGTATCCCTGAGGTCTGCCTGTATGCTCCTACCCCTGAGTTTATCCACTGGGCGCGCTTTAGCCAGAAGGATGTGAGGGAATGTGACACATGCACAAACTCGAAGAGGGGAAGACGTGTTTCCCTTCTGATCTCGCTCCTCTGCCTTGGCTGTGAGAGCCTGCTGGGGCTGGCCTGCTGGAGTAGGACACAAGTTGGGCAGCCCCACTCCCCCCGCTGGCTGTTCCAGCTGAGGCCACTCCAGATCAGCCAACCAGCCACTAGCTGCCAGAAATGAAAGAGACCCCCACTGAGCCCAGAAGAATTGTCTAGCTGAGCCCAGCCGGAATCACCCTCCCACTAACGGGAGAAAGAGGTGCTTACTTGTTAGAGGCACTGGGTGTGAGAGGGGTTGGTTAAGCTGCATTATCGTGGCAATAAATAACAGTCCCCTTCGCACGAGCTTGTCTGAGCTAGGAAGGACCCTACTAAGATCTCACCCAGTGATTTTAAACTGCTCTTTTTAGGACCATTTCAGACACATGTTTCATATTTCAATATTTTAATATAGTTGTTAACGGCTACAGAAAAGAAATTTTAAAATATCACAGACTCACATAGATGGAGACCAGATTTTAACACTCTGGAGGGTACCACAGATGTGTTATAACTTGGGCTGCCTGCATCGGCAGGAGGACTCTCAACCGCTGCGCCACCAGGGAAGCCCCGAAGGTTAGTATTTTTTAGCAATAAAGTATTTTTTTATTAAGGTATAGACATTGTCTTTTTAGACATAGTGCTATTGTACACGTAACAGACTACAGTAGTATGTAAGCCTTTATATGCCCTGGGAAACCGAAACATTCAAGTGGCTCACTTTATTGTGATATTTGCTTTATTGCAGTGGTGCGGAACAAAGCCCGCAGTATCCCTGAGGTCTGCCTGTATGCTCCTACCCCTGAGTTTATCCACTGGGCGCGCTTTAGCCAGAAGGATGTGAGGGAATGTGACACATGCACAAACTCGAAGAGGGGAAGACGTGTTTCCCTTCTGATCTCGCTCCTCTGCCTTGGCTGTGAGAGCCTGCTGGGGCTGGCCTGCTGGAGTAGGACACAAGTTGGGCAGCCCCACTCCCCCCGCTGGCTGTTCCAGCTGAGGCCACTCCAGATCAGCCAACCAGCCACTAGCTGCCAGAAATGAAAGAGACCCCCACTGAGCCCAGAAGAATTGTCTAGCTGAGCCCAGCCGGAATCACCCTCCCACTAACGGGAGAAAGAGGTGCTTACTTGTTAGAGGCACTGGGTGTGAGAGGGGTTGGTTAAGCTGCATTATCGTGGCAATAAATAACAGTCCCCTTCGCACGAGCTTGTCTGAGCTAGGAAGGACCCTACTAAGATCTCACCCAGTGATTTTAAACTGCTCTTTTTAGGACCATTTCAGACACATGTTTCATATTTCAATATTTTAATATAGTTGTTAACGGCTACAGAAAAGAAATTTTAAAATATCACAGACTCACATAGATGGAGACCAGATTTTAACACTCTGGAGGGTACCACAGATGTGTTATAACTTGGGCTGCCCGGTTGACTAGATTTTGTTCAGACTTAAGAAAAAAGAGGGGAAAAAAATAACTCTCCTTCCCCTCTTTATGTAACTGATGAATTACCTGAGACCGCTAGACAGATGTGTTACCATTTGCCACTATTTAGCTCTGTGAATGAGAATTCCTTTCAAAACTAGACTCCAGATATCAGAAATAAATTTACTTCAGAAGCAAAGAAAGCAAGTCTCTCAGACAGAACGCCTTCTTTTAAATGTTTGTGTTCAAAGCTTCACTGGCTCGGGCTTCCCTGGTGGCGCACTGGTTGAGAGTCCGCCTGCCGACGCAGGGGACGCGGGTTCGTGCCCCGGTCCGGGAGGATCCCACATGCCGCGGAGCGGCTGGGCCCGTGAGCCATGGCCGCTGAGCCTGCGCGTCCGGAGCCTGTGCTCTGCAACGGGAGAGGCCACAACAGTGAGAGGCCCGCGTACTGAAAAAAAAAAAAAAAAAAAAAAAATCCTCACTGGCTCTATTAGTAAATGTTACAGTGGATTAATGAAATGCCATTGATATTGTGTTATTTATCAGAACTCTATATGAAGCTTGGGGCAGGAATGGCCAGCTCCATGAGAGGTCATTGGCTAGAAGGAGGGGGTGTGGCCTTCAGGTAGATGCTGCCGTCCCAAAGGCGTGGCAGGTGGAGGCTGTGGCCAACTTCACTCCTCCTGGTTGTTTCCCCTGTGAAGGGAGATCTGAGCAGCTGTCCCCCAGAGCGGTCACAACTTTGGGGGCACAATCCCATTCAGGACGAATCCCTTTGCTGTCTCCTGGGGGTGTGACCATGAGACTGAAGTCTGGGAATCAAATTCAGAACGGACGGAGCAGGAGAAGAAATCAGACACCTAGAACATCAGTGCTTTGAAGAACTCAAGGCCTGAGTTTGTTCATTCGTTCATTCATTCATTCATCAGCCAACATTAAGAGAGGGCCTGTGTCAGGCACTGGGCTAGCGCCAGGGATTCTAGTCTGGCCTGGTCTTTGTGGAGCCGCACTCTAGCAGCGCGGAAGGGGAGTGCGGTGCAGTAGAAGGTCCAAGGTCACTGGCCTTGCCAGGGCAGAGTTTGAAACCTGGTCTCCCTTCTCTCGGCTGTACGACCAGGAGTCACTTGCTGAACTTTTCTGAGCCCTGATTTCCTTATGGGTAACAGGGATAAAATCACATCTAATACAATACCTGATGCTTCAGAGACACTCAAAAAATAGCGATTCTCTTCCTCCTTCCCTGCCAGGCTTGTTTGTTTGTTTGATTTTAGCTTGCAAATATCTGGTAAGTTATAAGTCATTTTTTAATGTATAACCCAACCCTACTCCGACTGCATCTCTGATTCTTACCCCTCCCTTTATCCATAAAGTAATAATCATGGCTCTGTTAGTTCCCTAGGGCTGCCGTATCTACACTAGGGTGGTTTAAAACAACTGAAATTTATCCTGTCAGTTCTGGTAGCTGAGAAATCATGGGGTCAGCAGGGCCACGCTTCCTCCAAAGTTTCCAGGGAAAAATCCTTGCCTCTTCCAGCTTCTGGTGGCTCCAGTGTCCCTTGGGTTGTGGCTACATTACTCCAATCTCTGTCTCCGTCTTCACGTGGTCTTCTCCCTCTGTGTCTTCACAGGACCTTCATATAAGGACACCAGTCATTGGCGTTAGGGCCCACCCTAATCAATGTGACCTCACCTTAACTACAGCTACAAAAGCCCTATTTCTAAATGAGGTCACATTCTGAGGTTCCCAGCAGACAGGAATTTTGAGGGGACACCATTCAACCCAGTTCAATGGCTTACAAGTATTAAGTGCATCTGAAGCGCCAGTGCTGTGCTGAGAACTCAGCAGGTTTTAGCCATGTTTGCTGTGCAGAGCACTTAGAACAAAGCCTGGGACACGGGGGAGCATTCACACTCTCAGCACTACAATCCATCCTTACTACCAATGTATAAGGCAGGACCGTGAGCATCCCGATGATTATAAGATAAGACTATTACCATCCCTAATTACAGATGAAGAAACTAAAGCACAGAGAGGTCAAATTACTTGCCCAAGGCCACACAGCCCTTAGTGATGGAAGCAGCACTCAGGCTCATGCAATCTGGTACCAAATCCCCCCTAAACACCACTTTGCACTGTCTCATAGGGCTGAGGTGGGAATCCTCCCCAAAGAGCTTCCTTGAGTCTATTGTAATTCTCTATTATCAATTACAACGACTCTCCCATTTCAAAGATGGGAAAGTTGAGATGCAGAAAAGCAAAGTGACCTGTGACTGTAGTGCTGTGACTCCTCCACCACTCAGTCTCCCACTGGTGCCCGCCGTTTGTCCAACACAAGCTGAACGACAGCTTGTGCTCCCACCGACATTCCAGGCCCAGGATCCTGCACAGGCTCTGTAACTGCAGCTGCTGAAATCTGTTTTGTGTTTAGTGAGGCAAATTATGCCAAGTACACCAACCCAGAGCCATTTAAAATTCCTCTGGGCCTGAGGACAGCACTTGGGGAAAGCATTTGCTTTGCCATTTCCCTGCTGTGGTCCTTCAAGACCCCGGTGCACCCAGAGCAGAACTGTGGCCCCAGGGAAGGCCAGCAGGCCCTGCCAGGGGCCTGGGGCTACGGAGGAATGCCCTCATTCTTCTTCCTTACTCTGCCCCTCCTCATTTCCTAAAGGCCTCTGGGAGAGTTTATCCATAACGTGAACTCTAGACTTGGCCCTGATCTAACCCAGTTACAGCCAAGAAATAAAGCTCCCCAGTCCTCATGTAAAACATTTTACACAGGCCTGCACTCCAGGTCCTTGATGATGAAGCCATGCTCCAAACCATCAAAGATGAGTTGTGGGCCAACCCCGGGGCTGTGACCTCCTATCAGATTTCAGGGCCACGGGCAGAGCAGGTTCAAGAAGCCCCAGGTTTTCTCTTAGGACAGGAATCCTGGGGCCAGGAGGTAAGAATACGTGGAGAATTTCCAGAGACCCAGCTAGGGGGTTACAGACTCAAGGGCCCACCAGGGGTTTGGCAGGAAACATAAGTGAGCAAAGTGAGGTCAGCATGAGGAAGTAAGGAGTGGTGGGGACTGTGGCGGAGTGGAGGGCCTGGCCTGTCTCTGGGGCACCTGTTCTCAGCTCTGGCTGAGAGTTGCTAGGCAGGATACAGGCCCATGCTCTCAGATCTTCTGAGTTGTCAAGAGAAGTTGAAAGTCTAGACCTTTTGGTGAAACTATTCATGTTTTCTAGACTTTTTCTTGAAATTCTTCAAGTTTTCAATGTTAGTGGCTCATTCAGCTTTTTGGAAAAACACCACATGGTTTGACAAAACACGTCTGGGCTACTTTTACTGGTCTTGGACCGTCACTTTGAGACCAGTTGAGGAGACACTGATACCATGACTTCTCGTTGCCTTTGGGTGATCCTTGGTGAAGGAACACACCCAACCTTGCACCCCATCCTCTCAGCCTTGGAGATGCTCAGGTATCTCCTTGTCCACATTCCCTCCCTTGCGGACTTCATTCCATCTCATGCTTTAAATACCAGCAGGTGGTCCCCAAACTGGTATTTCCAGGCTTTCCTTCTACTCTGAGGTCCAGGCTCAAATGTCCAGCTTCTGCTTGACACCTTTATTTGGACATCTAATAGCTCCCTCAAATTTAACATGTCCTTAACCCAACCACTGAGGGTCCCCATCTCCTCAAACCCATTATTCCTGTCATCTTCCCCAAGTCAGTACTAAGTGTATCCTAAAACTTCTCGCTGAGCCCAGCCTAACTCAGCCAACCTCCAGTCACCCTGCAGATACATGATGGCTACTTGAAGTCACAAAGTTTCTGGGGCAATCTGTTACACAGCAATAGCTGGCTAATATACTTCCTATGTGGTAGCATCTTTTCTTCCACCATAATCACTTTTCTTGCCCCCATGCTCAACTTTTGAGGGGCATATTGTTCAAATGAGGCAAAAACAAGGGCAGCACTGTTGACAAGCACACAGCAGTAGGGAACGGCTCATACTGAGAAGAAGCTGGAAGACCTCTGGGATCAACATCATCTGAAATACACTCTCCTTTTGTTGACAATGTATGTGTGATTCTGACATCCTGTGGATTTTATTTGGAATGTAACTAGAGACTTTTCCCACTCATCATTTTATTTAGGAGAAATGTTGAGTTATTTGAATGTAAATATATTTTTTTCTTATATAAACACCGACAAAAAGTAAAGTACTATAAGACACAGACTGTGTATAACATTTGGATATTAAAAAAAAGAGAGACATCCTCCTGGGAGAACATTAGTGGGGTGGTGTTCTGGGGAGGGGAGCCTGTATTTCCTCAATTCTAAGACCAATGATAAGAGGTTTCACTGAATTAGTAACAGCTTTTCTTCTGAGGAAAAAAAAAACACAAAACATTCCACGTACATTCAGATTTTGGCATCCCAGATGCAGAAGAGTTAAACAGACACAATAGGACCCTAGATTTGAGGACACACACGTTCTCACAGACACACACGTGCACAGAGACACAGCAGCTGCTCCCCTTGAAATTCCCGTGATGCTGACGGCAGAGTCTGATCAGACTGTGTGTCCGTCCAAAGCACCTCAGATCACTTTAATTGGGATGACAAAGCATGGTGTGGTCACTTCGCTTTGATCTGTGTAAGACTCTAAATGGAAACGCATCTGATCTCCCTGTCAAATATTCCCCTGAACTTAGGACTGGGGGCTGGATTCAGCTCCCATGTGCATGATCCCATGGGTCCTGACACAGAGGAATGCAGCTACCTGTGAGATGAGCGTGCAGAGGCCTCCAGGAGGTTCTCCCGACCCCCAAATATCTCCCTCACTGCCGGTCACCATGCCTGAAATTCCACTATTAAGTTCTTGGATTTTTTTCTTTCTAACAGAAGAAGCCTTGAAAATTATTTGTGTTTGTCAAGGTTTAACCAAGAAAGCAGAAGCCACTTTCAGACTTTTTAAGGCAGCAAGGTAGCACAGAGACCAGCAATAGCAGGAACCACTGGTACCCCTAGGATGGAGTGGGGGGCCAGCGCCACCCGATGGAGCCAGGGCCACAGTGGGCTTGAGGGGGCGGGTTAGAAGCTGTCATGCAGGAGGCAAGGCTACTTACTTCTGGAGATACTGGGAGGCTGAGATGAGGAAAGAAACCCTGCACCAATTGCCCTCCCTGATCTGCCCTCAGGCCTCCCTCCAGGGCCTTCCATTCATTGAACGCAGCCAGAACCCAGTTGACAGGAGCCTGGGAATTGCAGCCTGTGGGGATCAGCTCCTGGAGACACAGAGCAGGGCAGGGGATGGATAAGGAATGGATCTGAATGAAAACAGCCCTCCAGAAATCTCATCCACTAACCCAATCTGAGGCTCAGAAATGCTGAGGGTCACCTGTCATTTAGGATCATTAACTTGTGGCCACTGTGAGCTCTGGAGGGAAAGGATAGCATGTTATCCATCTTTGCATTCCAGCCCCTGGAGCAGGGCCTGGGATATAGCATGTGCACATAAATATTTTCAGCAGGCAAAGAAGTGAATATATGGCTGGATGAGTGAATACATGGGATAGATGTGGAATGAAGCTGCGTTCTATCTCTGGGCTTCAGTTAGCACGACAGGAAAAGTATTAGTGATAACTGACATTTACTGTGCTTAGCACTGTTCTGATTTTGTCTTTATCCCTTTATTGTGGTATAATTGACACGCAATACATTGTGCATATTTCAAGTGTACAATCTGAGTAATTTTGACATAATCCTACATCTGTGAAATTATCCCCACCATCAAAATTATCCATGACCCTCAAAATTTCCTTATGCCCCTCGTGTCCTTTCCACCCCCAACTCAGACAACCTCTGATCTGCTTCTGGTCACTATAGATCAGTATGCATTTTCTAGGATTTTTATCGATGAAATCATACATATATCCTCTTCTGAGCCTGACATTTCACTCCATACAATGCTTTTGAGACTCATCCACGTTGCTGCATGTATCAATAGTTCATTCCTTTTTATTGTTGACTGTTCCATTTGGATAGACCACCAATTTTTTATGCATTCACCTGTTGATGGACATTTAGGTTGTTTCAGTTTCTGACTATTACAAATAAAGCTGTTGTGAACATTTGTGTACGAGTATTTGTGCGGACATAAGTCTTCATCTCTCTTGGGTAAATATCTAGAAGTAGAATGAGTAAGTAATATGGTAGCTATATGTTTAAGTTTTCAAGAAATTGTCAAGCTTCAGAACTTCACCCTTTCACCTTCCTGCCAGCAATGTATGAGAGTACCAACTGCTTTATATCCTCACCAGCACTTGGTATTGTCTGCTTTCTAATTTTAGCCCTTCTGATGCATGTGTACTAGTCTCATTATGGTTTAAATTTGCATTTCTTTAATGATTAATAATGGGGGCCGTCTTTGAATACACTCATTTTCCATATGTCTCTTTTCTTCGGTGAAGTGTCTATTCAAATATTTTGCCCTATTTTTAAAGTTATTTTCTTATTATCAAATTTGGAGAGTTCTTTATATATTCTAGATAAAGATCCTTAACAATATGTGATTTACAAATATTGGCTTTCAATCTGTCATTTTAACCCCTTAACAGCATCTTTTGAAAAACAGAAGTCATTAATTTTAATGAAGGTACAATTTATCAGTTTTTTTCCGTTATGTACTGTGCTTTTGGTGTTGTACCTAAGAATCTTTGCCTAAATGAAGGCCGCAAAGATTTTTCCATGTTTTCTTCTAGAAGTTTTAGAGTTTTAGGTTTTAAATTTAAGTCTATGATCTATTTTGGGTTAAATTTCCATATGTTTCAGGATATGAACTGAGGCCCAATTTTTTGCCTCTGGATATTTAATCCATTATTCGGAGAAATTTAATTGCCCTTACTCCCTTGTTAAAAATCAGTTGACCATAGATGTGGGTAGTATGGATGGCTCTACATCTGGACTCTTGATTCTACTGAGGGTTTTTTAAAAATCTATTTGTTGATTTTTATGCCCACAGCACATTCTCTTGTTCTGTAACTTTATAATAATTTTTGAAATCAAACAGTGTGGGTCTTCCAACTCTGTTTCTTTGTAAAGTTGTTTGGACTAATCTAGCTGCTTTGCAATTCCGTATGAATTTTAGAATCAGCTTGTCAAATTCCACCAAAAGTGCCTGCTGGGGTTTTGCCTAGGATTGCACTGAATCTATAGATCAGTCTGGAGAGAACTGACATCTTATGGATATTGAGTCTGCCAGTCCAGGAACGCAGTATAGCTCTCCCTTTATTTATGTCCTCTTTAATTTTTCTTAACAATGTTTTGTGGGTTTTTTAACATACAGATCTTAAATATCTTTTGTCAATTGCATCTCTGGGAATTTTATCGGTTACTCTACTGTATATGGCAGGGGTTGGCCAATTGGCTAAATCTCACCCACTGCCTGTTTTCCTCAACACACTTTAATTGGAACACAGCCACACCCATTCATTTACATATTGTCCGTGTCTGCTTTTGCCCTACAACTGCAGAATAGAGCAGATGTGACAAAGACTGTTTCTAGACCACAAGCCCACTCTTTGGTCCTTTACAGAAAAGGTTTGTTGACTCGACACATAGTATTCCTTTTAAATTTCAGTTTCCTATCACTCACTGCTAGTGCATAGAAATACAGTATGTTGACATGAATTGATCTTGTAACCTGAAAACTTGCCAAACTCACTTATTAGTTCTAGTAGCTTTTCTGTAGATTCCATAGGATTTTCAGCATATATGATCATGCTATCTGAAAATGAAGGTGATTTTGTTTCTTCCTTTCTGATGGTGTGACGGCTGTCTGCCCACTGATAGGACTGCAGGCCACTCCTGGGTGAATCTGGGGAATATCAGAGCCTCACTGGAAGGCAGGCTTCCAAGCACACTCTCCAGGTTGGGTGGAAGCTGCCCAATATCTTCACTGAGAGATAAATGGGACATTTTATTAAATAGATTAAGCAGCAGTCTTTGCGTTATAAGCAATAGGCACCAATAAACCATTTTAAGGAAACAACTTAAATTTAAAAAGAGCAATGTATTGTCTCTCCAGAGTCATGGAAAGATAGGCAACCTCCACAGGCAGGGCAGCAAAAGCCTGGGCCTGGTGGTGACTGCCAGCGACCTGCACTCTCCAGTGTTTCTTGTCTATCCTTTCCTCCTCCTGTTCCCTGTGAAAGCTCCTACTACAGACAGGAAACTCCGCCTCTGATGCCTCCCACGCTTTGCCTCTTAAAATAGGGACCACAGGAAACAAGGGCCAGGTTTCCGCTCAATACATCCTGGAGGCAGCAGCTAATTGGCCAGGGCTTGGACACAGGACACCTATGGACCAATCAACAAGGGACTGAGGGGAGGAGTCACGCAGGAACATGGCTACCTTGGAAACCATGTGCTGAGGGGAAAGGAGCATTTCCCGGAAGTAGAGGAGCGCTGCTCCAAGAGGTGGCACGGGCAGGCATGGGGCAGACGAAACAGAGGGTTCCCACCACCCTGTCCACCTATGTGCCATAATACTAATTTTAAAATAATAGCCAATCATTTATCAAATAGTCACTGTTTTGCCATCTATCCTGCCAAGCCAGTCTCATAGGAACTGTATTGCTTTCCTCATTTTCTCCTTGAAGAAACTGAGGCAGAGGAGAGGCAACTTGCTCAAGGTTGCTGCCAGACTCACCACTCTCCCTGTCACACCCTCAGAGCCACCGTGTAGTCAGCGTTGGGGTCCTTGCTGTTCAGATGAAAAAGTTGAGGCTTCCAGAGATTAAACAAGGTATCCAAGGCCACAGCTATGAGGTGGTACAGCCAAGATTCCAACCCAGCTCAGCCTGACCAAGCCTGGCCTCTGTCCTTTCATTTCTGTTCCTTTCATTTGACGAATGGGGGAACTGAGGCCAGGGAGGTACCAGGTCTTGTGAAGGTGGTTGTCCCAACAGACAATTGAATGACCCCAAACCAAATAGCCCCTCCATTGCTAAGCTGCTCTAGAGATGGCTTACACACCCCTGTTCAAAAAACAGGGGGAAAGTGCCATTCAAGGCTGATAATGAAATAATAAGCTCTCCCCATTCCTCCACAGTCTTTCTCTCGACTTGCTACAGTGTTTTTTAATTTGCTATTTAATGACGCTCTACAAAAAAAAATTTTATTTTATTTTATTAGCATGAATTTTACCACTCATCTTCATAGTGTGCAATGCTAGCTTTAAATGCAAATTTAAGAGTATCTGACTCTTTCGTAGGCGAAACGGCAGGAATTACACATTCACGTCTCATAGCTCATATGTATTTCGTATGTAGCATATGTATTTCGTTCTTACCAGGAAAGTGGAAACAGCACAAAACTAACTCAACTTTTCTTTTTCCACTTCTTGACATACACACAATCTACTACCACTCTCTACCTTCAGTTCCCTCACCAGTAAAGAAAAACTAAAGGGAAAGGGAACTGGGGGGTTGCCCAGCCTTCCTTTTCCTCCAATGCCATCCTTTCAGCATTAGTTGGCTAATACAGGGAAGTAACATGAGTCAGAAAGTATATCATGGGTCATTTGCATTTCTTAGAACGTGGTTGTCTTCCTTCTGCATTTGAAACAAATTCTGGTTGGAACAGAAATTGTAGCTTCTTGGAGCTGTTAACACTCCCCCTTACTCAGTCTGTAGATGTAACCATCTTACTTCATACTTGCTTTGAGTCTCACTGACCTTTCATACGTTTGGGTCCATCAGAATGCTGCACTACTGGAGCCCCACGGATGCCATACGCAAATGGGGCAGTGAAGAGCTCCAGGAAATACGTATATTGTACACGTCGCCTCTGTTCGTGCACATACTCTGTTGTTCCATCAGAGATCACTTGCAAAACGCAAATTCAAAATAAAATCAGGAACTTGCATCTCCAGCCCTGATGACAGGCAGGGTTACTTACGATTCCCTTCTCTGTTCCATCCCCCCAAACTCCCACTGCCTCAGCCTCACCAAACTCCAGTCAGGTCCCCAAACACACATTGAGTGGAGTTAAGCCTCCACACCTTTGCCTGTACGATTCCTTCTGCCTAACACCCTCCTCCCATCTGACTGGTGAATTCATCTGCCGACACTTGAACCCAGTACCTCCTGGGAACCTCCCCTGACCTCGTCAAGCTGGGCTGACTCTTCCCTCTTGGTGCCTCTTTCCCATCCCCTGCTTCTAACTGGGAGGCATCTCTGTGCAGTGATGAGAGCTGGGTTCTGGAATCTGAAGAGGGGTTCAAACCTCAGCCTCCCACTTACTCTCTAGGGGATTTTGGTCAGTGATTTCATCTCCCTGAGCCTCAACTTTCCCATTTCTAAAATGAGGCTAATCCCAGTACTGCAAAGGTCTGTGATGCAGATGAAATAGGAACACAACAGTGGGCAGCTCTTCTCTGCCCCACTGCACACTGAGTGCATCTGTTCTGTTACTCATTTGCACCCGCTCCCTGGAATTTGGGGTCATCACTGCTGTTCCTGGGCTTTGCCTGGGCTGTTCCCGACACAGTGGATGTGGACTCTCCCTCTCCTCTTGGGAAAGACATCTCAAGGGGGAGGCAGGAGAATTCCCCCGCAAACCCCAGGCTTTCCCACCGCCCTGGAGTCAATCCGCCTGCAGAATTCAAAGCGAATTCCAACCTCCTTCATTTTGCGCCCACCCCAGCTAGAATTCCCATCCTGCCTATCCCTCCGAGCCTCTGTCCGGGGCTGATTTCTCTGTTTGTGTTCATCCTCCCCTTCCAGGCCTCCAGCCCACATTATCCCCCCTCCTCAACCCTGCTCTCCAGCCCCCACTTGCTCAGCCCTCTTAGGGCAAGCGCCAGTTTCCCTTCGCAAACCTTGAGAGAAGAAAAAAGGAGCCACAAATGCCAAAAGCTTCCATGAAGCCCAGACACCACACCATAATCATCTGGGGCTCTTCTACGTAATCACGGATCCTGCCAAGTCTCTGGTTTAAAGGGAAAAAAATACTATGTAAATATACATATCAGACTATTAGGAATTTTCAGTGTAGATTCCAAATTATTTGCAGCCCTGAAAAGAGGCAGACAACCCTGCACTGGCATCCTTCCTCTGCCGCTTCCTGGCAAGCTATGAAGCCACGGTGAACCTCCATGGTCTCATCTGTGAAATGGGTACATCTGAAGCAGTTCTGCATGGGCAAGATGATTCAAGGTAAATGAAGGGTGCAACCAGCACCCAGGTCTGGGTAAGTGTTGCGTGCATATTCATCTTCTCTCCTCTTGAACAAAATTGCTCCAAAAAGGGGCGGGGGAGAATGCGCAAGAGTTTACAAGCAGCCATGGGGGCACCAGTAAAACCCAAAGGACAATTATTTCAAGCAGGAGCATAGATGCTACTGGAAGGTTCATGGGGTTAGGTGGAGCTGGCTTCTGAGAATCTAAGCAGCTCTGAGGGAGAAAAATAAATTAAATAAATGGTTTCTCTAATACGAGGCCATCTGGTGATTTGATAAAAGTATAGGGTTTCTCAAGACAATCTACGAGTGCTCCCTGGGCGCCAGCGTTTATGGCTTAAATATGACTCGCCTGTGGAACCAGCATTACAAATGGGAAACAGCAGCTCGCAAGCTTGTTCCCTAATGGGGGCCTTTCATCACCCAGTTACCCTTAAGCGTCTCCCTTCCTATTGTAATTGGCCCTAAATGAAAAGCATTAGTCCCGTCAATAAAAACTAATGGTTCTACTTACTAAAAAGAAGGGGGTGGGGACAAGAAAAGAGGTCTCTTTAAAGGCAGGAAGAGACTGGCATCACCTCCTTTCCAGAATGTCAGGGTTTGATATTGGGGTGCAGAGGGCCACAGAGGGGAAAGTGCCCCTCCGGGAGTCTGGAGTCTGGAGTCTGGGTCCCCATTCTGGCTCTGCTGTACCATGCTGTGTGACCATGGATGGGTAGCTCTCCCTCTCTGGGCCTCCCTGATCCTTGTTAAAATGCATATAATGAGGCCACTCTGGTCTGCTCACAGTAGGGCTAGTTTCAGGGATCAAAGGAGAGCTGGACATGAAAAGGCTTTGCAACTGTAGAGGGCTTGAGCCCTGGAGGTGTCATGGCAATTTTACCCTTCCTGGAGTTGGGAGCTGTCCCCCAGGCATTTCTAACCATCTTTTGCCAGGATCCAAAGGGAAGCCTGTTCAGGGTCCCTGCGGCTGCCCGGCCCACAAAGAGGGGCTGTTTGAAATTAAACTGAGAAGCCATTCTCCATCGGGTGGCTTGGGGGAAATAGTTATTTAGTTGTTTGCTTAAGACTTTTCAGAAATGGTCTGATCCTCTCTTGGCCACGGGTCATACCCAGCCACGGGGCCCCTGGTGCACACAGTGGGAAAGGTGTGTCCTCCAGTAAAACATGATTATAAGAGGTTAGAGATGAGAGGTCCAGGAGCCATCCTGCATTTTCAACAACCCTCGCTCCAGACTTGTCACACTGAACTATTTTGCTCTCTGGCCCTGGAGCATATGGCGCAAGCCTGCTTGAAGTTACAGCCACTGGGGCCGAGAGGTAGGAAACTTATGCTAGGAACATTTGCTGTGGCCCAGACCCCTCACCAGGAGCTGAGCGGACATCACGGTGTGTGGTCCTGCCAGCCAACCTGCACGTGTAGAAAAACAACAAAGGAGGCAGTAGATTCACACAGGGCACAAAGCAGGTGCTCAGTCCTTCAAAATGGCTTCCTCAGGACAGTGGGCCATGGAGTCAGGCTGTGTCAGGCTGTGTCAGGAGCCAGAGTCAGGCTGTGCGAAAGACACTAGCATTGTCACGTCTATCTCCCAACGCCTTCACCATCTCGGAGCACACTGCCCCGTTTCCCATTACCAGCACTTGTATTTCCTTGTCTGAGGGCTTTCTCTGGAGGCCAGAGACAGAGCTAGAAGTGCTGGGAATTCACACCTTCCAGGAGCAGCCCCTGGGCAGTACCTCAGGGAACTTGTGGTATAAATACCTCAGCTCCCTCTCCCTTGGGTAAGGTAATTCTGAGTTGCCTGTCTATACTCTTTCTCAGAGTTTTCAGCAGGCATGAGCCACAATCTGCTTTATAATGTACTCTTCATTGACTGTCTTCCCTTTCCTATCTCACTTTCCCTTGGGCCTCAAATCTGTGTCTCATTCTCTGCTTCTGGGAGAATCCAAACTAAGATGAGCAGGTTGGAGCTGGGGGAACTGACTTGACAAGTGGGTCATCCAGTGCCAAGGAGATGGGAGCCCAGATCACGGTTGAAATACAGCCATATTCATTCATTCATTCAACATATATTGACTGTAGGCCTTGATGGGCCAGGCACTGAGCTGGGGATGGCGTTTCCTGTGGGCACAAAACAAAGATTGTCTGAAATCAGACATGTGGAGGATTCCATCAGTAAGCGATGAACAAATAGACTGTGAAAGACCTACAACAGGGCCATGAGGAAGAAAGGAGGGGACCAAGCAGGAAAATATCAGAGCTGGATCTGCTGCTTCAGGGAGGGGATGTCTAAAGAATGCAGAGAAAGAGCACTTCCTGGGAGAGAGTGGCCCATGGGAAGGCCCCGAGCATGGGGAACAGAGGTTCACCGGTGGGGGGAAGCCCTGAGCTGTATTTGCAACAAGGCTGAGGTGGGGTTTTAGGACTTGATGGGCATTTAAATAGGACAAGTAATTGAAAACATAATTCAACCTGGCTTACGCATATAAGCAAAACACTGCCTGTAGAGGTAGGTGTAGTTTCAGGCACAAATGGAATTGGGAATCAGTGTATTCGGGACCAGCTTTTGCTCCGCCATCCTCTTGGTTCACTGCCTCATGTTGACTATCTTAGACTGGCTCTCCTTTGCAGCTGAAGAATACTTGCCAGATGCACCCAAATTCTCAGCAAAAGGCTGGGGATTCTTATTGGTCCAATGAAGTGGTTCATAGCAAAGTAATTACCACGTCAGGGCAAAGTGATGCACCAATTGGCTGACATCTGAGTCACGTGCCCCCCTCCCCCGCACAGGGCTAGTGAATGGTGGATGCCCCTGGAACTCAATGCTTTTGCCCAGTGAAAGGGAAACGATTGCTGAGAAGGGAAACAATGTCTTCTAGAAACACTATGCCCCAATGGGAATGGCTAAAGTGAAAGACTGCCAGCACCAAGTGTGGACAAGGATGTGGAGCAATTCTCAGATGCTGCTGGTGGAAGTCTTAAATGGCACAACCGCTTGGGAAAAAATGCTTGGCATTTTCTACGAAAGCTAAACATACACGTACCATGTGTCCCAGCAATCCCATTCCTGAGCATATACCTGGCAGAAATGGGCGCTTATGTCCCCTGAGAAGGTTCATGGCAGATTTCTGCATAATTGCCACAGAGTGGAAATGACCCAGGTATCCATCACCAGTAGAATGGATAAGTACATCCTGGCATATGAGGGAATACTACACAACAGTAAAAAAAAAAAAAAAAAAGAACAAACCAGTTCCAGGTACCAACGTGGATGAATCTCACAGATGCATGATCAAGAGAAATAAGCCAGACACAAAACAATGCTTCCTGTATGGTTCTATTTACCTGAAGTTTTAAGAATAGGCAAAACAAATATATGGTGAAAAAAGTCCAAATATTGCTTATCTTGTCTGTGGTGCTGAGTCGAAGGAGAAGGCTACCAGGATGCAGCCAGTTCTCTGTTTTTATCTACGTGGTGGTTACTTGGGTATGTACACGGGCAAAAATTCGTCAAGCTGAGCTGAACATCTAAGAATTTTGTATACTATTTTTATTTTTTTTTATTGGAGTATAATTGCTTTACAATGTTGTGTTAGTTTCTGCTGCACAATGAAGTGAATCAGCTATATGTATACATATATCCCCTCCCTCTTGGACCTCCCTTCCCCCGATCCCACCCATCTAGGTTATCACAGAGCACCGAGCTGAGCTCCCTGTGCTGTACAGGAGGTTCCCACTAGCTATCTATTTTACACATGGTAGTGTATTTATGTCAAACCTAAGTTCCCAATTCATTCTGCCCTCCCCATCCCCTCCCTGTGTCCACATGTCTGTTCTCTATGTCTGGGTTTCTACTCCTGCCCTGCAAATAGGTTCATCTGTACCATTTTTCTAGATTCCACATATATGCGTTAATATACAATATTTGTTTTTCTCTTTCTGACTTACTTCACTCTGTATGACAGACTCTAGGTCCATCCACGTCTCTACAAATGACCCAGTTTTGTTCCTTTTTATGGCTGAGTTATCACTCATCCATTATATATATGTACCATATCTTCTTTATCCATTTATCTATTGATGGACATTTAGGTTGTTTTGAACGTCTAAGATTTTTATACATAATATATATATGTTATACCTCAATTAAAAATAAAAAAGAAATGAGCTATTTTTAATGCTCCCTAGGTTATAACATATTTCAGTGTATCATCTTTTCCCTGACGTTATTCTATTATTTATCTTTATTGTTCCTTCTTCCTGATTTCTTTTTTTTTTTCTTTTTTTTTTTTTTTTAACATTTTTGTGGGCCTCTCACTGTTGTGGCCTCTCCCGTTGAGGAGCACAGGCCCCGGATGCGCAGGCTTAGCGGCCATGGCTCACGGGTCCAGCCACTCCACGGCATGTGGGATCTTCCTGGACCGGGACAGAAACCCATGTCCCCTGCATTGGCAGGG
>NW_006791698.1:347755-371317 GCF_000442215.2 Lipotes vexillifer
TCCCGGGAACCTGGCAGTGGCGGGCTGCACAGGCTCCCCGGAAGAGGGGTGGGGGCCGTGACCTGTGCTCGCACACAGGCCCCTTGGTGGCGGCAGCAGCAGCCTTAGCGTCTCCCGCCCGTCTCTGGTTTCCGAGCTTTTCTCGCGCCCGTCTCTGGAGCTCCTTTAGGCAGCGCTCTTAAAACCCCTCTCCTCGCGCACCAGGAAACACAGAGGCAAGAAAAAGTCTCTTGCCTCCTCAGCAGGTGCAGCTTTTCCCCGGACTCCCTCCCGGCTAGCCGTGGCGCACTAACCCCTTCGGGCTATGTTCAAGCCGCCAACCCCAGTCCTCTCCCTGAGCTCCGACCGAAACCGAAACCGAGCCTCAGCTCGCAGCCCCGCCCGCCCCCGGCGGGTGAGCACACGAGCCTCTCGGGCTGGTGAGCGCCGGTCGGCGCCGATCCTCTGTGCGGGAATCTCTCCGCTTTGCCCTCCGCGCCCCTGTTGCTGTGCTGTCCTCCGCGGCTCCGAAGCTCCCCGCTCCGCCTCCCGCAATCTCTGCCCGCGAAGGGGCTCCTAGTGTGTGGAGACCTTTCCTCCTTCACGGCTCCCTCCCACCGGTGCAGGCACCGTCCTTATCCTTTTGTCTCTGTTCACTCCTCTCTCTCCTGCCCTACCCAGGTACGTGGGGAGCCTCCCGCCCTTTGGGAGGTCTGAGGTCTCCTGCCAGCGCCCAGCAGGCGCTCTGTAGGAGTTGCTCCACGTGTAGATGTATTTCTGGTGTATCTGTGGGGAGGAAGGTGATCTCTGCGTCTTACTCCTCCGCCATCTTGGAAAGAGTCCCTTCCTGATTTCTTAATCTATTTCTTTTTATCCCACCATATTTTGTCTTTGTAAAGGATCTCAAACTCTTTTGCAATGAGACAAGTTAAGAATTCACGAAGGAATAAAAAAATTTGAGTAGCTGTCTGCTTTTTTTAACTTAATGAAAGTGATTCTCTTTTTATTGCCTTAGCTTCATTGCTTCTCACCCTAAATCAAGATTTGTCTCTGTCTGCCAATTTGCAAATGGACCAATTTCTACCAATTGGCCTTAACATATACAAATCAGTCTCATAAATGAAAACAAAAGTTTTCCAGCTGACACGCTTTGGTTTTCCATCTCCAGGCCCCTGCCCCACGATTGTTCTTCTGGCAGTAAAACAAGAGAGCTATCAGTCTCTTCAACACAGCGTAAATTGTCATCTTTGCCTGGTTAAGTCTCAGATGCCGACTGCCAAAAGCAGGCCTCTGATTCATTCCACTGAGATTCCAGAGTAATCGGCCTCGCAGCCTGCAACCAGAGATGCCTTCAGCGGACCCCATCATAAATTAACATTTAATCCTGGCCCAGGGAATGCCGGAGCTGGAACAGCCCATGGGGACGGCTGAGCCCACCCCTGTGAAGCCAAGGAAGAGGCCCCGTTCTAGCTCTGTGCCCCGTGGACCCACCACAGTCCACGGATGGATACATGGCTGTATCCAGCCACGGAGCCTGCATCCATGGCTGGATACAGGGCTCAGTCAATGACACTGTTGTAATCTTGTGAGCCTCTCCAAGGCTCTCTCTTTCCCACTCTGTCCCCCACAGCTCGAGGTGCATGGTGTATGGCTTATTGATTCAGTGACCTTCTCTGTGACTTGACCCCTTCTGGATTGCAAGCTGCTGAGCCCAGGGACTGAGTGGTACCCCCAGAACCCAGTGCTGGACCCGTGGCAGGGACTCAAAATTTGTCAAAGGACTAAGTACGGATCCAAGAGATGCCGCTGCCCAGTTGGGCATATGGAGCCAGGGAGGGGGAAGAATCAAATATGACAGCCAGGTCATGACTTGGATGACCCAACAGATGGTGGTGACATTGACCCAGATTAAGCACAGAGGAGAGGGAGCCAGCAGTGAAGGAGCAACGTCAGCCTTGGCCACGTACCTGCTCCACTCCGCAAACCAGCACCATCAGAGAAAGATTCTGGGCTCGGACTTCCCTGGTGGCGCAGTGGTTAAGAATCTGCCTGCCAATGCAGGGGACACAGGTTCGAGCCCTGGTCCGGGAAGATCCCACATACTGTGGAGCAACTAAGCCCGTGCGCCACAACTACTGAGCCTGCACTCTAGAGCCCGTGAGCCACAACTACTGAGCCCATGTGCCGCAACTACTGAAGCCTGCACGCCTAGAGCCTGAGCTCCAAAACAAGAGAAGCCACCGCAACGAGAAACCCACGCACCACAACAAAGAGAAGCCCCCGCTCGCCACAACTAGAGAAAGCCCGCGCTCAGCAAAGAAGACCCAACAATGAAGACCCAACGCAGCCAAAAATAAATAAATATATTTATTAAAAAAAAAAAAAGATTCTGGGCTCAAGGATATACTCAGAGCCGTCCTCGTTCACCCATCAAAACGCTCAAACAGAGTAATCAAATAGAATAAAGGGGCCCACTGTTTCCGAGGGCGAGGCTCCAGTCTTACCAGGGGAAAAAGGCATCTTTTCTCAAGATGGAAATGGAGTGTGGTGTCACCAAAGACAAGCATCATCCAGCTCTGAAAGATGGGCTGGGGGCCCAGACCTGCCACTTGGGCTGGGGGGACGTGGAAGGGGATAAGTGTGTATCCACCCTGGCTGGCCAGCCAGCCCGCCCAGCCCAGAGAGACGGGAGGGAAAAGGCATCAGAGCCCACCCGGTTGAAGGCTGAGACATGTCCCCCAACCACAGGGCTCGGGGCAGTCCCAGGGTGAGCCCAAGGGTGAGACTCATGCTGTTGGGTGAATCCGTGTTTCCAGAAAGAGGGAGGGAGCTTCATACCGAGAGGCTTGTAGAAGGAACTGGGTCTGGGGCCAGGGCAGGGCGGTGGGGCAGGGGTGAGGGATTCCCTCCCATGAAGGCCCAAGTTCTGAACAACACAAGAGAAACCCAGGTCAGATTAAATGCTGAGCATCACCCCTTCAGGGCTGTCACACCCGCCAGACAATCTCACCTCCAGCGGCTCCGCCAAAGCCCGTGTGCGCTGGTGGGGGTCTCTGGGAGGGGGCAGGCTCTGTCCCTCACCTTCCAGACTGTCACAGACAGAAGGACCTAGCCTGTGGTGGACACTGGGCAAGAGTTACAGGGGCCATGTACCTGCAGGGCTGTGAGCTACGCTGTGGATGGGTCATGCCGGAAAGGGCTGTGCACAATCCGTCCACTCAGCATCCACGATGCTCCAGCATCTGCACTCCTCTCTCTGCCCAGTGAAGCTCTTAACCCTCACAACCACCGCAGGAGAACAGTCTCTCCTCACCACCGCCATCCTCGCTTCCTGATGACCCAGGCACAGACATAGAGCTAAAGATCGGCTGCTCAGTTACACCTAGAAAACTGCAGGGTCAGGACTCCAACCCGGGAAGGCGGACTCTGAGACCATGCCTCCTAGTCACGCTTCCTGATCCCGTGGGATTTGAAAAATGCCCCAGGAAGGGTCCCAGGGCCTCCACACCACCCCGCCCTCCACATAGAAGGGATGCTTGGTGCAGGTCCACACCCTGCGGTGTCTGTTCTGCTTGTCCTTTGTTGAGAATTTCGGATGCCTGTGTTGCCGTGAATTTTGTGATCTATTCAGCCAATTCCCAGAAGGGCAGAAATTCCTTTATTGTGTCCTAAGATCCATCTAATGTAACTATGAAAATAATCATAATACTTTACATGGGTTCAGCTCTTTACAATGTACTGACCTATTACCTCCAGGAATGCAATCAACCTCCGAAGCAACCGAGTGCAGAAGGGGTTGGACCCCTTCCAGAGCTGAGGAGACTGAGGCCCAGAGAGGTTAAATGACCTGCCCAATATTGCACAGTGGAGGAGTGTCAGACTTTTCACTCAACGGAGCCTAAACTCAAAGCTTATGTAAGCATTATCTCGTGAGAATAAGACTTTTTATTTAGAGGAAAAAAACATATTTTAAAACATCTTATGATGGGTAAGAAGCAGCTTGGTGCTTTTAATATGTAGAACCTACCCTAAATTGTAGGTATTTCCTTTCCAGAACAGACTCAGAAGTGGTTTTGCTGTTTTTGTGTGATTCTCTGTGATGAGACCCTCTGTATCTACTTGGAGGGCTGAGGCCCTGAGGGGGAGGTCGATACAGCCCACCACCAGCCACGGAGCCTGATCCTCAGAGAGAGGCCCAGGATTTGCTCCAAGTTACTACAGAGTAAGAGGGAACTTTCCCACCATCTTGTAATTGCAGAGTGCGGGGTAACCGAGCCATGAAAAGCGATCAGACCCATGTTCCAGGGCCAGCCTCAGAGAAAAATCCTGAAAGCAAATCGTTGTGGTGGAGAAAAAATTGTCTTTGTGCCATGGAGTTCTGGGGGGCCGAAGGGGAAGCATTCCTATGCTTCGCAAGAAAATATCCACAGAATCCATCCCGTTCCTTGGGCAGCTCCAGTGAGAGGGACCATCTCCTTTTCAAGGTTCTGCCCCCTGCGGGATTTGTGACCACAGCTAAGCTATTAAACCTCCCTGTGCCTCAGTAAAATAGGGGCTTCTAGACCCACCTGCCAGGGTAGTTAGAGGATATAAAAACGTAACAGAAGTAAAGCACCTAGCCCACTCCTGACCCACAGCAGGCTTTGATCAATGTCACTTTTCTGACCTTCAGAGACACACGCCCCTCCCCCACCACCCAGGGGCCACCTTCTGCTCTGGAGGAGGAGTGCGCCGTAGTTCTAAACACGTTTGACCTTGTCTAGAGACGTGAAATGAAACTGTGTTTCACCTCACTGGCCTCAAACTTAAACTGTCTCCTGGGAAAAGCCAGAAGAGAAACAGTAAGAAGCTGCAGCTCAAATTCTGTCACCTAAAGCGTGAGGGGACTCTTGTGAGGCTTCTGCCGCGTCTGCATATGTTGGCAGTGGGAAGCGACATTTATGAATTCTAATAAGGCAACCTGTACGCTCTGCGACGGCAGCTCAGGGTGCAGCAGACACTTCCCTACTTTTCCAGTGAATCGCTGAAGGATGTTGTGTTCAACTAGCACGAGGTTCTAATCTCCTTCTTGAGGATCCCTTTCTGCACAACTGAACCTACCCCACTAGCTGTCTCATAATTGTTTGGATGCTTGGAAGCTTACGCAGCCTAAAAGGGATTATTCTTGCCTCTGAGGTCCCTTTGGGCAGGGGAGTCTTGAGCTGCCCACTGCTGTCATTGCTCGCAGTGGCCACAAGATGTCACTGTTGAAGAGGGGCTTAGGGCAGTCTGGCTAACACCTGCCCCTGCTGCTGACACACACTCTCGCTCCTTGGGGCTATCACGTTGCCCCGACTCTAGGCACCAACAAGTCTCGTGCTCACATTCCCACATTCCTGTGCTCAACCTTTGCTCGCCCAAACATAACCACTGTACAAGGGTGACTGGGCCCAGAAGACTTTTCAGAACAGGTCTTAACTTCTGCCCAGACCAGTTCTTTCCCTGCTGACCCTCCGTTATGGTTAATGTTATGTGTCAACTTGGCTGTGCCCTGGAATCCAGACGTTTGGTCAAACATTATTCTGGATGTTTCTGTGAGAGTGGTTTAAGATGAGATTAACAATGAAACCAGGGGACTTTGCGTAAAGCAGATTGCCCTCCATAATGGGGGTGGGCCTCATCCAATCAGCTGAAGGCCTGAATAGAACAAAAGTCTGACTTCCCCCAAGCCAAAGGAATTCTGCCAGCAACAGCAGCCTTTGAACTCAAACTGCAGCATCAGCCCTTCCCTGGGTCTCCAGCCTGCCAACTCACCCTGCAGACTTTGGACTTGCCAGCCTCCAAAGTCGTGTGAGCCATTTCTTTAAAATAAATCTCCTTCTATATATACACGCATCCTATTTGTTCTGTTTCTCCGGAGAACCCTGACAAATACATCCTCCATCTCAGTGTTGACCTGGGCCTCTGATGCTTTTTCCTGCCTGCAGAGCCTGATCGGGGTGAGCTCAGTCTTTCCTGATAGCATTCTTCAATTTAGAATTTCAGAGAATGGACACAGGGAACTGACTCCCTGGACTATGTAAGCAAAGTGGTCTGAGCAATGAGGGCCCATCTGCCTTATATTTACAAACTCGGGTTCTTCAGAAATTCTTTGCTCCATCTCACAGGGGCTAAGAATCCCAGGCTGGATTTTGGCAACCAGAAGCAATCACAGACAAGACCATCTGTGTTCCTACTAAGTGCGCTTTACATAGATTCTCTCACCTAATTGGATTCTCTGCTAATCTTGAGAGCTGGGTGTTGTCCATGTCACAGTGGGAAAGAGGCCCGGCAAACTGAGTCACTTCTCCCAGGTCACAACATGGGTCAGTGGCAAAGCTAATATGCCCCTCAAAGTTCATAATAATGTTTTAATAAAAATGTTATTTTTTTAATAGAAAAGTAAAATTGGATTTGTGGCTTAATCTCCAGCCTATTTTAGCTGCCTTGGGTCAAAACTATGCTCCAAACTTTTAAAATCATTTTTGGATTGATTAGTGATTAGCCAGGAACAAAACAGCTTCTAGAAAGTGTGTTTAGCAACGCCAAGCTATTAACTTCCAGCAAAAGTTGACTATGATACTGAAATGAAAACTTGATAATATCTATTATTTATCATATTTTTCCCCCACCATCCCTTTATGAAAAATGGGTGGAGGCCCAGAAATCCTAATTGCCATGCTTCTGCTAGATGGGAAAAAGTAATAATTTTCTCTGTTCTGCCTTTTTTTGTATTCGAATAAAGTTTATAGAGAACTCAGAGTTTATTCCATCTGGTGGTTATAGAAAAGCAGAAAGTTCTAACTGTGTCCCAAATCTTTGGGATAAGTCTGGCATGAACTAGGTATAGTCACTTCATCTTTCTGAGTCCCAGGAAAAACGAGAGGCGTAACTGGAGCACGCTAAGTCCCCTCCAAGTCCCATGGTCCATCAGGCTCTGATCCTGCAGACATCCCCCGGAGCTCCCCCAGGGGTAGAATTTTGCTCTGGAGAGACAGAGGCCACAAGGCCCTTCTGTGGCCCAATATGGGTAACACCTTCATAATCGGAGCTTTTACCAGGCCCAGATGCTACTCCTGGCTCACACCATTGGCTACAAAATCTTGGACAACTCACTTAATATCTTGGCCTCTCTTTATGTGCATTTTCCACACTGGTAAGGTAGAGATGATAACGCTGGGTCGAAGCCTACCATGAAAATATAAAGCAGCTTCCTTTAAAACGTTACAAAGCTACAAGGCCGAGCACTCCACCCGCAGAGTCTCTTGGAAAACAAGGTCGGCTGCCCAGCACCCCCACTCCCTCTTTGGCCATTGCAAGGTTTCCATGCAAAACCTGCCCTCCCCACACATCCATTCCAGACTGCTGGGGGTGCCTGTTCCACTGAGGGTTCGCACCAGCCTCTGTGTCACAGAGCAAGAGGAGGACCATTTGATTAGGCAGAGATGGACAGAGTTACAGCTGGACCACGGGGCAAGTTTTCTACCTCTAGCCCGGCCACTTCTGCTCCCCTTGTCCGAGTCCGAAGCTCATCTCACCAAGCCCAGAACGCCCATCCTCCAGGAGCACAGGGAGTTCTTTCTAGTAGCGTTGGGAAGGCCTAAAACTGGCAAAGATTCTTAAGATCAAAGTTCCAGTCAATTTCCATCCCTCCAAATGCCCTGCCCCTCATACGAACTCCCAGAGGAAAGGAAGTGGGAGGCAAAGGAAGAGCCGTATGGCCAAGGGTGCTGGGGCCAGGGCAGCACAGCACCTGGTTTTGCAAATAGCAGTCCTTCTATAGAGAAATGAGCAAACCAGCAGAACGGGCTCCCACTTGCCCAGGGCAGGGCCTTCTCTGAGCCTGGCAGACAGAACTTGCTATTCCAAAGGGAGGAGGAGGGATCTTTAAAACTAGTACGAAGAGTGGCAATAGTCATCTAAAGCTTCTCTCCCTCTGTCCTGGACACCGTCTCCCCGGGTCCGGCCGATTAAGGACTAGCCAACCATAAGGTTCACATGTCCCACAAGCAAGTCTACACTAGAGATAGACGTTTACATAAACAGGTTTACAAAAATATTAGTCTGCACAAAGGGCTGTCTCTGCTGTTCTGTGAGCTGATTACTGAGGAGAATTTTTATTTTATAGCCCATAGATGTTGCACCAATGCAAAGGAGGGAATGAAAGCCAAGACCTGACAGGGACCCAGCAGTAGGAAGGCAGATAGGAGCTCATTTTGGGAGTTTTTGAGTCTAACTTTCCAGGGCCGAGACCAAACAGACAGTTGTCAATTGCTCGATATTTCCTGAACATGAGAAAGAGTCTAGACATGAAGGATTTATTGACAACGCAATTCTGGACAATATACTGGCAGCCCAAGCCCCAGAATTTATATCAGCACAGGATATGGGAGAGGAATTTGGGAGGAAGGTAAGAATCCAGAATTAGTAGAGTCCTGGCCCCCAAAAGGCTGTTTTAAACCAGAAGTGACTGAGTTACCTTGAATCGGCGAGAAAACATTTCTGCCAACAAGGGAACTGGGAGATTTGTAAGACAAGCTGATTTCAGTGGAAGAAAACTTCTGTTCTTGAGCCCATCACTACAAGGGAAGGAGAAAAAGAGAGGCAGGAAGAGAAGCAGGTAGGCCAAATAACTCACCTAATACTGCAACTAAAATGGAAGTACAAATATCTCCCTTTCTCACCCCCCAGAGGAACGAGAGGAGAAAACAGCAGTGAAGGCACTTTGCAAACTCCAAAGTACACTCTCCAGTTGTGAAATATAATTTTTTAAAATAAGTGTTTTACTGGGGACTGGAAGCTTCTGGACCGTCATTGAAAGTTGTTTATCTATCAGTTCATCTCTAGGGCAGTGGTCTCCAAATTGTTTTGATCTGGTACTCATTTAGTAAAAGCAAATTTGCACCATTAATACATGTTAATTTCTTTATAAATGCAATACATGTCCTACAATTAATGGCTAATATCCCAAGATACAAGAAACACCTTAAGGCAAAACTGAAGACCAAATCATGGAGCCGGTAAAAAGATCAGTGGTTGCCAGGAGCTTGCGGGGAGGGAAGAATGAACAGGCAGAGCGCAGAGGATGTTTAGGGCAGCACAACATCTGTATGATATTGTAATGGAGGGTACGTAACTATATACATTTGTCAAAACCTAAAGAATGTACAACACAAAGAATAAACCCTAAGTCAACTATGGACTTCAAGTAATTCTAATGAAACCATATAGGCTCTCATCCATTGTAAGAATGTAGCACCAATGCAAGATGTTAATAACAGGAAATTATGGGGGTGCGGGTCTGTACTTTCCATTCAGTTTGGTCTATAAACCTAAAACTGCTCTGAAAAATAAAATCTGTTAATGTAAAAAAAAAATGTTTTACTGACAAGCCATTTTATTCAAGAATTTCTCATTGTTTTAAAACATGAAACCCTCCTAAAAAGTTTCTTAGTTTTTTCGTAACTCCAGTGAAATGAATTTGACCATCTGCATTCATCCTAAGGCAAAGCAGGCTGGTCTGATCCTCGTGCAAATCCATAGGCCAACCCCGTTTTTGACATTGTGAAAATGCATTTCTTAGAATCCTTTCTATCCCATAGCAAATTTGATATGCCTTCCTTTCATCGACTGCTGGGAGTTATTCTAAGGGGGTGGTCCCCGGGTCCTTTTTGTTATTTCTGGAGTTTAAAATAAGCTCCATGTTGTTATGAAGGAGAGTAAGGTACATGAAAAGCCTAAGGGGTTCCATCTCATGTTCCAGAACGCAAATATTTCAAAATCAATTATTCAGCTCTTCGCTAGAGTCTTCAAAACCCGTCGGTAAGTCGTAACAGCGATGCCTGCAGGGCAGGAGGCCTGGAGTAGCCTTTTTGTTGTCATTTCCAAGGCCACTTGCATGTTCGGGGCTGATGGATCTACCAGGAGCCTGAATCAGCCTCTTCCTGACTTGTGTTAGGGCTCTGCTCCCTTTTTCTCCGTCATCCCCAAATGCTGCGAGCAGTCACCACTGCACCCCCAGGCAGCCCCGCCCCTCCTGGCCCCATTCTGTTCTCATTTGCCTGACAGTGTTCTGGGAGTTTCCCGTATTATGTCTTCATTACCAAGCAGTCTCAAAGGGTGGATAGTAGGATTAGGATTATCCCATTTTCCAGATGAGGAAACCGAGGCCAGAGGGGCTGAATAGCTCTAAGGCTTTAAAAATTTTGCAGCAACATCGATGGACCTAGAGATGTTCAGACTGAGTGAAGTGAGTCAGATAAAGACAAATATATGATATCACTTATATGTGGAGTCTAAAAAGATGATACAAATGAACGTTTTTACAAAACAGAAATAGACTCACAGACATAGTAAACAAACTTAAGGTTGGGAAGTGGTGGGAGGGAGGGATAAATTAGACGTTTGGGATTAACTGATGCACACTACTAGATATAAAATAAACAACAAGGACCAACTGTATAGTACAGGAACTATATTCAATCTCTTGTAATAACCTATAATGGAAAAGAATCTGAAAAAGAAAATACGTATATATATTGAATCACTTTGCTGTACAACTAAAACTAAGACAACATTGTATATCAATTATATTTCAATAAAAATGTTTTTTAATTAAAATTAACATAAAAATATATTAAATAAAAGCAAGTTCAATCAAATATATTAGTTTTCAAGGGCTGCTTTAACAAATTACCGAAACTTGGTGGCTTACAACAACAGAAATTTATTTTCTCATTATTCTGGAGGCCAGAAGTCCAAAGTCAAAGTATTGGCAGGATTGGTCCCTGCTGGAGGCTCCGAGGAAAAATCTGTTCCATGTCCCTCTCTTGGCTTCTGGCGGCTTCTGGCAACCTGTGGTGTTCCTTGACTTATAGCTGCATCACTCCAGCCTCTGCCTCCTTCGTCACATGGCCTTCTCTCCCATGTCTCTGTGCCTCTCCTCTTTTTATCAGGACACCAGTCATTGGATTTAGGGTCCATTCTAATCCAGGATGACCTCATCTTAAGTAATTACATCTGCAAAGACTATTTCCAAATAGTCTTTTTTTCACACTCACAGGTGAATTCAACCCACACAATTCAACCCACGACAGGGGGTGCCGTGGATACTGAGGGAAGACTGTTAAGCACAGGGCACAGGCGATGCAAATGCCCTGTGGCAGGAGTGTGCCTGGCATGTCTGAGGAAGAGCAGAATTTGGTGTCCTGCTGGACACTTAGGTGCTCCAGAGGGAGACAAGACCACACCCAGCTGGCTGAGTAATAGTCCAGTGTATACATGTACCACATCTTCTTTATCCATTCATCTGTTGATGGACATTTAGGTTGCTTCCATGTCTTGGCTATTGTAAATAGTGCCGCAAAGAACATTGGGGTGCATGTATACTTTCAAACCAAGTTTTTCTCCAGATATATGCCCAGGAGTGGGATTGCTGTATCATATGGTAGCTCTATTTTTAGTTTTTTAAGGAACCCCCACACTGTTCTCCATAGTGACTGCACCAATTTACATTCCCACCAACAGTGTAGGAGGGTCTCCTTTTCTCCACACCCTCTCTAGCATTTACTGTTTGTGGATATTTTGATGATGACCATTCTGACTGGTGTGAGGTGATACCTCCTTGTAGTTTTCATTTGCATTTCTCTAATAATTAGTGATGTTGAGCATCTTTTCACTGCAGCAACATGCATGGACCCAGAGATTATCATACTAAGTGAAGTAAGTCAGACAGAGAAAGATAAATATCATATGATATCACTTACATGCAGAATCTTTAAAAACTTGACACAAATGAACTTATTTACAAAACAGAAACAGACTCACAGACTTAGAGAATGAACTTTGGGTTACCAGGGGGAAGGGTGGGGGAAGGAGGGATAGACTGGGAGTTTGGGATTAACATGTACACACTACTGTATATAAAATGGATAACCAACAAGGACCTGCTGTATAGCACAGGGAAGGCTGCTCAATATTCTGTAATAACCTAAATGGGAAAAGAATCTGAAAAAGAATAGATACATGTATATGTGTAACTGAATCACTTTGCTGTACAGCTGAAAGTAACACAGCATTGTTAATCAACTATACTCCAATAAAAAATAAAAATTTTAAAAAAAGACCACACGCTGCTCCAGCAGTGCATCATGGGAAAGAAGAGAGCCCTCATCTTTTAGCCATAAAAATGTAGGTGATCCTGGGGATTCCCTGGTGGCGCAGTGGTTGAGAATCTGCCTGCCAATGCAGGCTACACGGGTTCGAGCCCTGGTCTGGGAAGATCCCACATGCCACGGAGCAACTAGACCTGTGAGCCACAACTACTGAGCCTGCAAGTCTGGAGCCTGTGCTCCGCAACAAGAGAAGCCGTGACAGTGAGAGGCCCGTACACCTCGCTTTAGAGTGGCCCCCACTTGCCGCAACTAGAGAAAGCCCTCGCACAGAAACAAAGACCCAACACAGACAAAAATAAAATAAAATAAATAAATAAAAATTTTTTTTTAAAAAGTAGGAAATCCTGCCGGTTTCAACAACATGGATGAAACTAGAGGCCATTATGCTAAGTGAAATAAGTCAAACAAATAAAGACAGAAATCATATGATCTCCCTTAAAGGTGGAATCTTAAAAAATCAGACTCATAGAAACAAAGTAGAATAGTAATTGCCAGGAGCTAAGGGGTGGGGGAAATGGGGAGATGTTAGTCAAAGGCTACATGCTTCCAGTTATAAGATGAATAAATTCTGGGATTTAATGTGTAGCTTGGTGACTATCGTTAATGATATCATGTTTTGTTCTTCAAAGCTGCTGAGAGAGTAGATCTTAAATGTTCTCAGCATGCACATATACACAC
Source organism: Lipotes vexillifer (assembly GCF_000442215.2). NCBI lineage: Eukaryota > Metazoa > Chordata > Mammalia > Artiodactyla > Lipotidae > Lipotes > Lipotes vexillifer. Next base: position 360,604 of record NW_006791698.1, read on the forward strand.
ACATACACACACAGTGGTAGCTATGTGAGCTGATGAGTGTGTTAACTAAACTTATTGTGGTAATTATTTCACAATATAAGTGTATGCAAATCATCACGTCATACTCCTTAAACTTATATAAAGTTGTATGTCAGTTATATCTCAGTAAAGCTAGAAAAAAAAACTTCATTTCTAAGTAATGATGGGCACAAGTGGTAAAAACCACGTGATGTGAAATATCTATGACTTCTATTAACAACAAATTCACAGGAACTGCTAATGCTTCAGTGGTTCATTGTCTATATTCACGAGTGAAGGAAATGGCTAAATTTCAATTCGAGATTAGTAAAACTAAAGATGGAATTTTTTTCTCGTGCTGGACCTATTCTGAGAGCTGGTGCTTTCTGAACTGTTGTTTGCATGAGAAATCACCCCTCCCATCATCCCAATAAATCCTCTTTAATACTGGAGGAAGCCTGCCATCAGAAGAAACAGGTTTAAAAGCTCTGTCTACACCTCCTCCCCCTACAGGGATATTGAACGAATGTTAAACTCCGGGTACTTCCTCCTTGCACAATGTGAGTCTCAGGCTGATCTCTTTCTGTGTTGGTCCGTTAGCATCTAAGAAGCCAGGAGAAGAGCCAAGCATGCGTGAAGACCTTTGTGGACCAGAAATTATGCTGGGGGCCTCACAATAGCCCTGCAAGGCAAATGGCCCATTTTGCAGATGAGAAAACCGAGGCTCAAAAAGGCCAGGAGACTTTCCTAAGGTTCCACAACAAGTAAGCAGTAAAGCCAAGATTCGATTTCAGGTCTGGCTCAAAGTCACATACTCCCGTCCACTATATCATTGGAACAAAAAGACTTTATGTTATGTATGTTTTCTACATTCAAGACTGCTTTTAGAAAATTCCAACTGGCCATCATTTTGTAATAATTGTATTGTTTGGGGGGAAAACAACATATACCCAGACATCTTCCTTGAATCTGAATATTTCAACAGATTGCTACAGATCAAATATTTTAGTGGTAAGAGCCCCTGACTGCAAAATATGACCTATGCACTTAATAGCTGTTGTACTTTCCAAATTCTCTTCTGATGCCATACTTCATTCTGCTCCTCTTTGCCACCCAGCAGATCTGCTACACACTGTCGAGCCTGACTCAGCTACAACCCAACAGCCCAGAGACCCTCTAGTGGGCTGAATGATGGCCCCTCCTCCACAAAAACATGTCCACATCCTAGTCCTTGAACCTGTGAATAGTACCTTAGTTGGTAAAAGAGAGAATATTATTTTATATGGCAAAAGATGAGATTAAATTAAGATTTTTGAGAGGAAGCTCTAATCCTAGACTACCCAGGTGGACCCTAAATTCAATAAAAAGTGTCCTTAATAAGGGCGAGGCAGAGGGAGATTGGACACACACAGGGAAGGGATGTGAAGACAGAGGCAGAAGTTAGAGTGATGTGCCCCCGAGCCCAGGGACACCAAGGACTGCCCACAGCTGCCAGAAGCTGGAAGAGGCTAGGAACAGACCCTCCCCTGCAGCCTTTGGAGGGAACATCGATGCTTTGATTTCAGACTTCTGGCTTCAAGAACAGTGAGACAATAAATCTCTTTTGTTTGTGATAATTTGTTACAGCAGCTACAGGACACTAATACAAACCCCAGCAAATGGAAACCCTAACACATTGTCTCTCCACCAAGCAGAACCATGAACCACCAGAGGCTGCTGCTTCTCTCCTATTTTAGGGTTCAGCACCCCCTCCCAGGGGAACTGATTGTCTAGGCACAGGGTAAGGACCACATCGGCCTTGATGGCTCCATATCTCCAGAGCGAGGAGAATATGGAGTTGCCTCATACACCTTCGTCCCTGAGAACTTGGGGTTCAGGTGTCAACTCCATGGGTTCGAATCTCAGCTCCTACACTTACTGTGGCTGAGTAACTTTGGGCAGCTGGTCTCTGAGTCTCCCTTGGCATCTCTGCTTCACAGATGCTCAATGTGTCATTGTTATTTTCATCAATAATTACAAAAAGAAGGGAGTGAGCAGTACTATTAATACTAGAAGAAGGTCTGGATTAAGTATCAGAAAACCAAGTTTGTTTTTTTAGTGTATTTATTTGTTTTACAATTCTGAACAATTCAAATATAAAATCAAATACACAGGTTAATGTAATAACTATGGTCCTCTTACCCAAGTTTAACAAGAAACAATACTCTGGCATATTTGCTGCTGGTTTCTCAGTGTTCTTGTTTATAGGATTTGTAGATATTCCCGAGATAATTACTTGTGCCTTTTCTCTTTTTTTAATCGGTCTTACAAGAGTCATTGATTCCATCAAACTACTCAAATTACAAACTTTTGTCTTTGTTGATTCTAATGCTAATGTTTATTTTCTAGTTTAGTCATTTTTACTCTTACTTGCATTATTTCCTTCCTTTTACATTATTTGGGCTTATTTTGTTGTCCTTTTCCTAACTTATTTAGGTGGATACTTACTGTTGCATTTGAGGGGTGTAGTGTCTTGTTTATGTCAATCAGACTGAGTTTTGTAATTCTGTTATTTAATTCTACATTCTTACTGAATTTTTACCTATGTATTCTATCAATTATTGAATAAGTTCACTAAACTCATCCACTATGACTTTATTTCTTTATTTTTTATTACTTTATTCCTCTTTTTAGTACTCAAATTTTGCTCTATAAATTTTGAAGCTATGCTATTAAACATGCTCATAAATTTAGAATTGCTATAAGTTACTGGTGAATTAACCCTTTTATGAGACATCTTTTTTTTTTTTTTTCTTTTTGCGGTGCGCGGGCCTCCCGCTGCTGTGGCCTCTCCCGTTGCGGAGCACAGGCTCCGGACGCGCAGGCTCAGCGGCCATGGCTCACGGGCTCAGCCGCTCCGCGGCACGTGGGATCTTCCCGGACCGGGGCACGAACCCGCGTCCCCTGCATCAGCAGGCGGACTCTCAACCACTGCGCCACGCGGGCCTCCCGCTGCTGTGGCCTCTCCCGTTGCGGAGCACAGGCTCCGGACGCGCAGGCTCAGCGGCCATGGCTCACGGGCTCAGCCGCTCCGCGGCACGTGGGATCTTCCCGGACCGGGGCACGAACCCGCGTCCCCTGCATCAGCAGGCGGACTCTCAACCACTGCGCCACCAGGGAAGCCCTCTTCTTCATTTTTGAGTGATTTTTCTCTAGGCTGACAATTCTGATTGACAGATTTTTTTTTTTTTCTTTCAGCACTTAAAGATGTTGCACATTGTCTTCTGGCTCACCTAGCTTCTGACAAGGCATCTGCTGTAATTCTTACCTTTGTTCTTCTGCATGTAATGTGTCTTTTTTCTCTGGCTGCCTTCAAGATTTTCTCTTTACTTTTAGTTTTCAGCAGTTTGAATATGATGTGCCTAGATTTTTTTTTCTTCTGCTTCAAGTTCTCTGGGCTTCTAGGATCTCTGGTTTGTTGTCATTCATTACCTTTAAAATTCTCAGCCTTTATCTCTTCAAAAATTCCTTTGCCCCAATCTCTTTCTCTTCTCCTTCTAGGATTCCCATAATGTATATACAGACCATCCGATATTGTTCCACAGCTCTTGTATGCTCTGCTCTGTTTTTTGCACTCTTTTTTTTTCCTTCATGTTTCAGTTGGGTAATTCCGATTTGCCTATATTCATGTGTACTGATTCTTGCTTCATCTATGTTGACTGATGAGCCTGTTGAAAACATTCTTTATTTATGTTACTAATATTTTTATTTCTAACCTTTTCTTTTGATTCTCTGGTGTCCATCTCTCTGCTAAAATGCCCCCATTTGTTCATGTATACCTCCTCCACTAGAGCCTTTAACATAAATAATCATAGTTAGTTTGAATTTCCTCTCTGATATTTACAAAATGTGAGTCCTCTTTTAGTCTAGTTATGTTGATGGCATTTTCTCTTGACTGAAATTTTTCTCCTTGCTTTTTTATGGGCTTCCTTTTTTTAACTGATTGTTAGTCCTCATGTTTGGAATCATAGAGAGTGACGTAAATAGCACTTGTGCCTGGAAGTGGCCACATTTCTTCTAGCAGGCTGTTATTGTCAAGATTGATTCAATCTAGTCTGATTTTGAACTGGCTTTAGGTTCTGTTGTTATTGTGATTGTCTTCAATGCATCAGCAGATTCAAATTTCTTTGGTTTTACATTTTACTAAGAGTAGAGCCTGGTTTATACTAGGATTTTTCACAGTATCCCTGCTTTGCCCTCAGCTTTAAGGCTCCTCTGTGAGCCTGTGTCTCAGAGAGGTCTCTCCCCACACCACTGCTCAACCTCCAGTGGTAGATTGTTGCTGCTGGTTACTCGGCATTTGCTAGCCTGGTTGAGGTGGCAGGGAATATTCCTTTATGTCCTGGATCAGGCTCAATCTTAGGCATGCCCTGTGCTCTTGGAGATCATAAGTGGGACTTTCTTAGTGATTTTGCCTCTCCCTGAGCAGTAGGAAATCTCTGAGTCCAGGATGCCTTCCTGCCCCTTACCCAGGGATAAAGGATTTTTCCTCCCCCATAGCTGCAGTGGGTTTAGAGTGCATTGATCATGTGGGAAGTCACATGAGAAAACATCAAAAAGAAAGCAAAGGACCAGAATACATAAGGCTTCAAACCCACGGTGACACTTGGGATTTTACTTTGAGAAGGATAGGAAACTACCAGAGGGTTTTGATCAGTGACATGATCTGACGTGTTTGAAAAGAATCACCCTGGCTACTATGTGAAGAATTAAACCAGGGGGGAAAGAATAAAAAGATTAGCTAGGAGTCTTCAGCAATAAGCCAGGGCAGAGATGATAGTGGCTTGGACAAGTATGGTAACAGCAGAGGAGGTGAGTGATGTTTGTTTCAAGGACACAGTTAGACAGGATTTGCTACGTTGGATGTGGGATGTAAGAGGAAGAGAATGTTTGACTAGCCTACCTCTTCCTTTCCCCCTACTTTTATTTATTTATTTATTTATATACAGCAGGTTCTTATTAGTTATCTGTCTTATACATAATAGTGTATATCTGTCAATCCCAGTCTCCCACTTCATCCCACCACCGCCAAACCCCCAACCGCTTTCCCGCTGGTGTCCATACGTTTGTTTCCTACATCTGTGTCTCTATTCCTGCCTTGCAAACCGGTTCATCTGTACCATCCCCTTACTTTTGAGTTCTAAGTCTCATTACATTTTAGGTTTGTTTCTGATAAATAGCATGGAACAAGATTTTAGAACTCCTGTCCAAGAATCCCTGCAACTTAATAAACTTTAATCCTTTTGGATTTATTGTAATTGCTGTTCTGTTTGGACTTATTCCTATTATCATTATTTGTAATTTTTTTCACTTTTTATTTTAATCCTTATTTTTTATTCTCTCCTTACTTTATTGAACTATTGCTGAGCAAATATATTTATTTGGTCCTTTTTGCTTGTCTGAAAGTTACATCATCTGTTTCCATTATTTTAGGAGTTATCCTTTAATTCTTCAATATGCATATTTGGCTGAACAAAGGAGAAACTCAGTTTCTAACCTAAATTTTGTGGATAAGCAGCTGTGAAACCTTAGCCAAATCAGTTTATCTCATATTCTTTCCTTTACTCTATGCCAGAGTTCAGTGATTTGTTAAACGAAGGCTAGAGATCAGTGTGCTTTCACACCACAGTACCCTGTGCCTTTTGTATCTACTGTCAAAATCACAGAGCCTCCACAGCATGCGACTGAGTGAGAGAAGCCAGACAGAAAAAAGGGCATACTGTATGATTCTGTTTATACAAAAATTAGAGGTAAAATTAATCACAATCAGGATAGTGGTTCCCTGGAAGCAGAGGGGAGATAGATAGATAATGACTGGAAGGGACCTGAGAAGGGGTCTGGGCAGCTGGTAATGGTCTGGGCACTGGTTTCATAGCTGTATCCAGTTGGCAAAAGTCATCGAGTTGTATACTTATAATACATGTACTTTCTGTGTGTATATTATATTTCCGTAAAAAGATTTAAAATTTTATTTTCTAAGAAAAAATGAAAAAGAAAACATGAGTCTTGGTTGTCAAGGAACATTTCACTTTGTTGGTTACACTGAACTTTCCTAGGCAGGCAGGTGAAGACAGTCATTGGGCCAGGTGTCATGGGAAGAATGCAGGCTAGTTCCTGTCTTCAGGAAGGTCTCCAAATAGTAGTAGGGACGGGCTTGTTTTTTAAAAATTCATAATTTCATGTGGCGAGTGCTATAACAAGTTTTACAAGATGATGCCAGGGGGTTGGGCAAGTGAATAACATTGTGAAGGAGGCAGAAGAGGCTCTCAAAGGAGATGCGCCTTGGGCTTTCTCATAAAAGACAATCATACATCCCCATTCCTAAGGGAATGCAAGGGCACATTTCACACTGGGAAGCCCCGGTAGTTTGCTGTGTCCTGAGCTTTGGGTTCCAAGCAGTAGATGAGGCTGAAGGAGTGGGTAGGGAGTGGCCGTGAAGGGCCTGGTGGCCTGGCCACAGTGTCCCCACAGAGACTCTTGGATGGGGGAATCCAGGCACAAGAGGAAGGGACTGAACACTGGCAGTGGGTACAATGAGCCAGAACATAGCTTCTTGCAGCCTCTACCCTAATTTACCTTCTGGACTACCCTTGGTAAAGGTGTTTGTTGGCTTAATTAACCAGAATCATTTTTCCCAAGCATTCTGGGTCATCATTTCTTTGTCGTTATACAAAGGAGCAGGAATTGCTGAACCCTACAGGTCACTCATACTGAACCCTAACGTTCTTTCTTCCCATTGCAGACCAACTGTGTGAACTTGGGAAAGTCTTTCAACAGCTCAAGGTCCCCGATATCTCCTGGATAAAATAGGGAACCAAACTTTGTGCTCAGGACAGGGATCAGAACACATAATCTCTCAAAAATGATTTTATTTCAAATCAGTGACTCTGTAATAATGATCAGTAATGAAGACCGAACACTTCCTGGGCACCAAGCATTACTAACTGCCTTATATGTAGAAACCCAACCTTCACAACAACTTCATGGGGAAAATACTGTTATTAGCCACAACGTACAGACAAGAAACCTGAATTACAAAGAGGTTGAGTAACCTGCCCAAGGCTGCAGACAAGAGCTGGCAAAATTGGGATTTGAACTTGAGAAGTCTGTCAACATCCACATCTTTGGCAACTATGTTTTAGTCCCTCTAGGCAAGCCAAAGATATTGCAACTTATATATTTTTACTTCTGGAGAAACTCTTATACTTGCTTAAAAATATTACTTTTCTTTTCATCCTGTTTCCCATGGAGTTTGCTCCAAAGCAGAATTTCCTTCAGGCCCATTTAATTTGGCATCAGGTATTTTATTGGTCAAACATCTATTTTTATTAACACTTCATCTTATGAAAGTTCAGTATAATTGCACTGGTTATATTTTCTCACAAAATTATTTTCACAGGAAAAAAAATAGCCGCTTAGCAGAACCATTGCGTTTGAAATCAGAAGGAGGTAAAAACCAAAAAGACAGCCTCTCTTGCAAAGTTTCTTCCGCCTTTCCTCCCTGGAGGAGGCGCCACTGGAGTTTCTCAATAACATCCTCGTCACATTCAATGTAGGGTCTTAAGGTGACATCAAGCAGGGTTCATTGCCATTTCATTCCCCTGATTCCACGGAAACTTCAAAATCAGAAGCAAGTATGCTTAATTTATAGAATGCCAGAGCTGCTCTGAGAATCATTAGCTAAACCCTCATCGAGAAACTGAGGTTCAAAGGCACCATGTCATGTCCAACATCATTCAGCCATTTAACATCAACTCTGAACCTGGGTTTTCTGGGTTTTGCTCAAGTAGTCTCCCCACTAGTCCAGTCCAAGGGAAAAGAAGCTGAAAAAAATAAAATAAAGCAAGGTCTGAACTTGATTTTGTTCAGGCAAATTTTGTTGTCTTCAATGAAATGGTAGGATTGAATCTTTAAATTTTTCAGTTACAAAAAAACCCCATAAAAATAAAAGAGTAAGATGTAGGGGAGCAAATGGAGGGGAGAAGACTAGCAAAGGGGTCCTGACGTCTCACCAAAGAAGTGACCAAGCACGAGGGTCCATCACTGGCCCACTTCTAGAAGCCCCTAATTTCCAGAAAAGACAACCTTAGGGCAACCTTCCAATTTGCATTGGCAAATACAGTCATGCTTCAGAAAGGCAGTGCAGCTATTCATTAAGACGTTCTACACAGCCTGTGATCCCAGGTCATAGGAAATTACTGCTCTCTTAAGCAATTCCAGGTTTGTTGGTCCAAGCCAGAGGTCTGCGACGCTTGGAGAGATATTACTGGTTTATTAAAAATGCTATGGAAATAAGGCAGGAGGCCAAGCCTGATGGTCTTTGAAGACCTTATGCAGCTTCCATTAGCCCAGGCACCAGAACATGCTTGCGAGTGAGGTACAAAATATATAAAACAGATCCCTGTATGTAGAGAAACGAGCTGGCACTTGGCAAAAAAATATACGAGCCTTTCAACAATTAATTTGGCATTGCCACTTACCAGCTAGTGACTTTGATAAAGCTTCATCACTCGGCTGAATCACCTAAGTCTATCAGTGGACAGCATGGTGGATGCACCCCTGCTTTGCTACTTACCTGCTGTGTTATCTTGGGTTTGCGCCTTCACCTGTATGAGCCTCCATTTATTTACCTGCAAGATGGACTTAATGATGTAGGCATCACAGAGCTGTTTGAAAAAGTCAGTAATGTCTGGAGGACATTAAGAATCCACCTGCCAATGCAGGAGACACGGGTTCGAGCCCTAGGCCGGGAAGACCCCACATGCCGTGGAGCAACTAAGCCCGTGCGACACAACTACCGAGCCTGCGCTCTAGAGCCCACGAGCCACAACTGCTGAAGCCCACGTGCCCAGAGCCCATGCTCTGCAACAAGAGAAGCCACCACAATGAGAAGCCTGCACATGGCCACGAAGAGTAGCCCCCGCTCACCGCAACTAGAGAAAGCCTGCGTGCAGCAACGAGGACCCAACGCAGCCAAAAATAAATAAATAAATTTATTTTTTTAAAAAACTCTCCTTTAAAAATACATAAATAAATAATGTCTGGAAATGTATAAGGTCTTTATCACCATTAATTACTATTACTCCTAGTATTATTAGTATTATTGTTACCTGATCTCCACCTCTGACCACGTAAGAGTGTCCACATTAAAGGACAAGAGATGTGGTGCATGGCTTTGGTGGAGTCAGAGTTTGGAAATGTTAAAAATGGCCAAGTTTAGGTCTGATGAAGTAGGAAATAGGGAGATACTGAAGGCTTTTCATCAGTGAAATAACATGTTGAACCAGCATTTAAGAAAGACTGATTTAACAGGATATGCCAAATGAACTAGAAGATGAGAGAGACCAAATGTTGGTAGGTCAGCTCAGAGATAATTATAGCAAGGTAGGCAGAAGGGGGAGAGAACAGGAGGCAAACATCAGACATTTAAAGAATCCTTGAAGGTGAATACAGGGACACAATCAAACAGGGAGGAAACGTAACTTTGAGGAAACAGACTATAGAAGACAGAATAAAGGTACTGCATCCATGAAACAAGAAGAAGCTGCTACATAAAAGGAACACTCGGAGAACCAAAAAAAAAGTTGTTTTGGAAATTCAAAATATAATAGTAGAAATAGTAAGATTAAAGTTTTGAAAATAAATTTATGAATTTGAGAAAATTTCCCAGAAACTAGAGAAAATGAATAAAAAGAAGAAAAGGGGAGAAAAGAAAGAAAATTAGAGTCCTGTCCAGGAAATTTAATATATAAATGATAGAAACTACCAAAAAGGAAAAAAACAGAATAGGAGAGGGAAATCTTCAAAGAAATAACCTTCAAGAATATTTTCCAGAGCTGAAGGCATGAGTTTTCAGATTGAAAGGATCCACTGAGTGTCCATCACAATGGACAAAAAGGAACTCACTACATGGCACACCATCTTGAAATTTCAGAACACTAGAGACAAAGAAAAGATGCTGCGATCCTCCAGAGAGAAAAAGCAGATCGCATGCAAAGGGACAAGAACCAGGACAGCATTGGGCATCTCCACCACAACAAAACCATGTCTAGAAAGCAGTGGTGCAAAGCCTTTTAACTCTGAAGGAAGTAACTTTTTTTTTAAATTATTTATTTTATTTTCCTTATTTTTTTGGCTGCATCGGTTCTTAGTTGCAGCACATGGAACCTTCGCCGAGGCATGTGGGATCTTTCGTTATGGTGCATGGGCTCTTTGTTGCAGCGTTCGGGCTTCTCTATAGTTGTGGTGTGAGGGTTTTCTCTCTCTAGTTGTGATGTGCACAGGCTCCAGGGTGCGTGGGCTCTGTAGTTGTGGCGCACAGGCTTAGTTGCCCTGTGGCATGTGGGATCTTAGTTCCCCAACCAGGGATCGAACCAGCGTCCCCTGCATTGGAAGGCAGATTCTTTACCACTGGTCCAACTGGGAAGTCCCTGAAGGACTTTTAACCCAGAATTCTACACCCAGCCCTATTCTCCATCAAGTGTGAGCATAGAATATCCTCAGACATGCTGTCCTATAAAATTTTCAATTGAAAAATACCTATCTCAGAAGGCTACACAAGAATGCACAATTTGTTTCTAGAAAAAAGAATAAACTAATTAAGAAAAAAAGATGCAGATTAATCTCCAAAATTTACAAGCAGCTCATGCAGCTCAATAACAAAAAAAACAAACAACCC
>NW_006791699.1:0-1803 GCF_000442215.2 Lipotes vexillifer
CAGCAGTAATTAACACAACTTTGTAATTCAACTATACTTCAATAAAAGATAAATTAAAAAAAACCAAAAAAGCAAAGATCTTTCAAAACTTGGGTTAGGCAAAGATTTCTTTGATAGGACAAAAAAGCTTAAACCATAAAAGAAAGAAATTATAAATTGGATTTCATCAAAATGAGAAACTTTTGCTCATATAAAAACTATTAAGAAAAGGAATGAAAAGCCATGAATGGGGAAAAATATTTGCAAAATATATATCTGATAAAGTACATACCAAAATGCAAGGAACTTTTCTACAACTCAGTAGTAACATAAGACAAATAATTTAAATAATGGGTAAAAGATTCAAATGGACATTTTACAAAAGAAAATATCGAAATGCCCAGCAAGCACATGAAAAGATGCTCAACATTATTAGTTATTAGGGAAATGCAAATAAAACCTCTGTGAGCTATTGTTCATATTCCCAAGAGTGGCTAAAGAGATTGACAATAGTAAAGTGTTGAAAATAACATGGAACAGCTGAAATTCTCATATTGCTAGAGCAAATGAAAAATAATACAGCCTTCTTAAAAACAAGTTTGGCAGGTGTTTTTTTAAAAAAATAAAGCTAAACATACACATGCCATATGACCCAGCAATTCTGCTTGCTATCTATATAAGAAAAAAAACACACATGATCACATATGGAGACATTATTCATAGTAGTCTCAAATTAGAAACAACCCAATATCAACCAACTGGTGAATGGGTAAATAAAATATGGAATATCCATACAATGGAATATCACTCAGCAGTAAAAAGGAAAGAACTACTGATACACACAACATGGATGAATCTTAAAACCATCATGGTAAATTGAAGATGTCAGACACAAAAGACTCCATACCACGTATTGAATAATTCTATTTAGATGGGATTCTGGAAAAGGCAAAACTATCATTGTAGAAAGTAGATAAGTGGTTGCCTAGTGCCCCAATGTCAGGGATTGGGTGCAAATAGGTATAAGGGAACTTTTTAAACTATACAGTAAATGGGTGAATTATAAGTAATTTATACTTCAATAAAATATATAAAAATACTGCAGAAAACCATTTATACAAGTAGCTGGCTTTTTTCTAGGACTCTTAAAAAAATGTTTGAGCTCTAATTGTTTTCCTTCCTTCATGGTGGCAGTATGTGGTGGCATGAATTTTGGACTTTCAGTAGTTCTGCATGTGAACTCATAGATGTAGTTGAGCAAACCTTTCCTGGAAGTATTGGGGTAAAGTGGGGGTAGAAACCTAAATCCAGATCAGATTTGATTATTCTGAGAAATATTTAAAAAATAGTTTAGACCACAAAAAAATGACCTGAAATTTTTGGCTAGAATTCTTTCCATCAAAAATTTGCATGCTTGTTTATTTGTATTTTTTAAGATTCTGTAGTGCCCTTTTCCTCCCGTGCCCTTGTTTAATGTGTTGGTGAAGAGAATGATTTCTCCATCTGTTTCCACAAGTGGCAACATCTTATGCTTCTGGAGAATAAATGATGAGAACGTAAATGTTCCTTATTGAATGACCATATTTTGCCTACTCTGTGGTTGATGATTATTTTTAGAGAATCTTCAAGAGGTCTAGGGCTCAACCATGAGAAGAAATAGTAAGCTTTTTGTATCCTGAGCAAAGAAAAGTTGGAACAAAATAGGAGTTGGATTAATGCTTATGAGAAATAATACATTTTTGTCTTGATTTCTTTGTCTTTCTCCTTTTCTTTCTCTCACTATCTTACTTTCTATCTTTTATACACACACACACACACACACAC
>NW_006791700.1:0-576 GCF_000442215.2 Lipotes vexillifer
GGCTGTTGGCAATTTACATCCCGCCCATCAGCATAAGAACGCTCCCTGTTCTCCCTGGCCTGGACTGCCTTTCTGGATTTTACACTTTTTCAGATGGCCTTTTTGACCGGGGGAAAGTGAGAGTTCATTGTAGCGTAGATTTCTGTTGCAAGCTTGCTTGGTTGGCCAAAAAGGGCGTATGCGTTTTTTCCTGAATATATTCCTGAATATATTCAGGAAAAAATGCATACGCCCTTTTTGGCCAAGGGCATCCTGGTCGGCATTCTGCCTATTTTCATAGGCTTTAAATGCTATTCCTAACCACCTCCTGAAATCGGTTTCCTGCATTTCTGCCTGACTTTCAAGTTCTCTTCGCAGCCTAACTTCAGTATATTTTTGGACGAAAGCTGTCATCTATAACTCTGCAGGTTTGTGAAATACAGTGACCCTGACCTCCTTTCCTCCCCTCGCTTTCTTGTGAGCTGGCCGCCATCCCGCCGGATTGCTTCAGACCGTAGTCTGGTTAAGGCACGCCATGCTGACACTTTGGTTCATTCTTCTTGCTGGTGGGAAATTAGAGTTCAATGTGCTCGTCCA
>NW_006791701.1:0-402 GCF_000442215.2 Lipotes vexillifer
CTAGGAATAAACCTACCTAAGGAGACAAAAGACCTGTACTCCAAAAACTGTAAGATGCTGATGAAAGAAGTCGAAGATTACACCAACAGATGGAAAGATATATCATGTCCTTAGATTGGAAGAATCAATATCAAAAAATTGACTATACTACCGAAGGCAATTATAGATTCAACACAACCCCTATCAAATGACCAATGTCATTTTTCACAGGACAAAAACAAAGTATTTTAAAATTTGGATGGAGACTCCCTCTTGCGAGAACACCGGAATCACAACTAACTGCTGAACAATCATCGACAGGAAGACATTGGAACTCACCAAAAAAGATACCCCACATCCAAAGAAAAAGGAGAAGCCACAATGAGACAGTAGGAGGGGTGCAATCACAATAAAATCAAATCC
>NW_006791702.1:0-297 GCF_000442215.2 Lipotes vexillifer
TATATCTCTCCATCTGTAGGTATCATCTTTAATTTTTTTCATCAGTGTCTTATAGTTTTCTGCTTACAGGTCTTTTATCTGCCTAGGTAGGTTTATTTCTAGGTATTTTAGTCTTTTTGTTGTAATGGTAAATGGGATTGTTTCCTTAATTTCTCTTGCAGATATTTTCATCATTAGTGTATAGGGCTTCAAGTGATTATTGTGTATTAATTTTGTATCCTGCAACTTTACCAGATTCGTTGATTAGCTCTAGTAGTTTTCTGGTGGCATTTTTAGGATTCTCTATGTATAGTATCA
>NW_006791703.1:0-4427 GCF_000442215.2 Lipotes vexillifer
GTCTTAAAAAAAAAAAAAAAAAAAAAAAGAATCTGTAGCTATTAAGTAGCAGAGCCATCTTGCCTGTCTGACTGCTGGCTTTTCCCACAGTATTTCAAAATATAGGTGATGTAAGGAATATAAGGGTAATTCCAGCCTTAGAATTTAATGAGAGCTGAACAAGTATATATGGAATTCTGGGTCAATCCAGCTGTCTACCTTCTCCATGGTTACACCTAGCATGCTGAGTGTAAGCTGCTAGAGAAAAATTACACAGAATGGCACTACTACAAATATATGACATTTCATCTTGGCAATTATTTGTTTCTGTAATGTACATCACTCATTTATTACATAGCTATTTCAAACTTCTATTTTCCTCAAAACTCTGATCCTATCATGTGCCTTGCCCATTAGAAAACAACCATTAGATGGGAACTCCCTAAATTCTTACCACCAAACCTACTAACTTATTACTTTTAATGTAATTTTGATTTCTCCCCTGCAAAATGGAAAAGGTGCCCCACCTGTCTAAAGTTAAATCCCATCACTTCGCCCTGGATCTGCTCCTTTCCCAACACTTTTGCTCAACTGATCATCCTCTCTTTTGTACTTTCAATGTCTCTCTCTGTTTGGTTCCTTCCTATCCCCATTTAAGCCGGATACTCTCCAACTCTGGGAGGTAAAGGCCCTTGATCTCATGCTCCCTCCCTGATCACCTTATATTCTCTTATTCAAAGGGTTGCCTAGTTTTCCTTTTACTATTTTTCAACTTCCACTTATTTATCAGTTCATTGCAATCTGCCTTTAGTGCCACTGAAACTGCTTTTTTTAAACTCCTTGTTAAATCCAAACACCATTTTCTTTTTCATCTCTGTTCGACTTGGCCCCGTGGCAGCCTAAGCCACTGCTGACAACTTCCTCCCTTCTGAATGCTTCTGGCTTCACGTGGGTCTACTCTTTTCCTGATGCACCTGCCACTTCTCTGGTCACTCCTCACTCTTCTTTGAGTAAGCATCTTTTGCTCTGCCCAGCCCTTAAATATTAGTGCTCATCAAGAATCTGTCCTAGGCCTTTTTCTGTTCTCACACTATATACCCTTACTAGTTCATTTAATCTACTTCCATGTAAAGCACCATCTTTATGCTGTTGACTCTCAAATCTCTACCTCCAGATAACTTCTCTTTCTTGGGCTCCAGAACCTACATTTTTAACTCTCTACTGAATATATCCACTTAGATATTTTCTTGAGTTCTTCTTTCCCAAACCTATTCCTCCTATGTTCTTTGTAGCACCACCATAAACCCAGGATACAAGCCAAAACCCTGGGCATCAATTCTCATTCCTCCTCTCTTCATCATTCCCTAAATTCAGTCAGTCACCAAGCCCAGTGATTCTGCTTTCTAAATAGTTTTCAAATTGGTCCCTTCTTGTTGGACACCATCATCACCAGTTTAGTTCACGATACCACCTATTGCTCAATGAAATACTGAAATAGCTTCCTAAGTGGGGCTCTTACCACTCTCCCTAATACAGCTGCAAAAGAAATCAGAAAAAGGCTTTTATATCAGTTTCTTAAAATTATGCTCAGTATTCTATTAGATACATGGCTGATTAAAGATACTTTTCCTACTTTTGAAAGCTTAGATTCTAAGGACACATGATGAAATATATACAAATAAAAGCAGAATTAAAATTTCCAAAGGTGTTCAGCAAATCTTGTTTCATTAAGGCAAATATGAGTGGATAAATATGAATGAAAAATGAAGGCTATTAAAGGAGACTCTTGAGAGGTACACTCAACGAGAGAGAAGCCATCCTAAGGAATCACATTTCGTATACTCAAAACTGAATGTTTAATTTGAAGCCCTGACAATGTTAACTAAGAGTGAGATCCTATCAATCTTTTCCTTTACCTTTTTTCAAACCTGATTATTTAAGATTTATATTGTATATTTTTATACCTAAAAGCTCTTAGCATAAATGAAGACATTTAAGGGTAAAAAAGATTACATTCCACTTGAAAGACTAAGAAAAAGTTATTCTGAAGCATCAAAAGTGAAAGAAAAGAAAAAAAGACTACAACACCTGGATAAAATATTCAGCTCTGACTTTTCTGGCAACTAAGATGAAAAGGAAGCACATTAAATTACATAGTTTTCATTTTCTGAAAAAAAGACAGAAGGATATAACTTCATCTACAGAGGCAAAAATTTTCCTGGAACTCACACAAGCAGTAATTCATCTTGAGATTTTTGTCTAAATGGGACTAAGGAGAAAGATCATAAGCTTTTGTTTCAGAAAAAAAAAAAAAAGTTTCTACAGTAAGTACGGTTGAGTTACTTAACTCTTATCAGCATCACTTTTGTCTGTAAAAGTAGGGACAATGATATTTATCTCACGGTACTGTAGCAAAGACTAAATTATGTAATATAAATGGAAGTACTTAGTAGATTGCCTTAAATAGTTTCACGAAACAAAGAGAAATGACACCAGATTTTATTCCGATCTTCTATAAAGGCAGAGGTCATGACATTCAATTGTGCCTTAATGGAAGGAATTTTGTTAGGAGAGGTATTTTGCCCCTTTCCCCTTCTCTCTGCTTTCCGAAGGTTTCACTGAATGAATACAGGGACAGAACCTGGAGAGTTCAGAATAGAAGGACGTGGACAGATATGAGATCTCAATTCAATTTATGATCACATCTTTCAGTTAGTATTTTTTGTGCAGATCCTTTAACCTAATACGTTTACTCATCTCAGCTGAGCTTTGTAGTCTGAAAAGGCAAACTAAAAAAGGCTATTTTTCTCCATACTCACCCTCTCTTCACTTTTTTTTTATTATTAGGTTAATACATTTTCTCTCAAGAAGAGAATAAAAGTCACCTAATACACTTTCCAAATACACACAACCATTTTTGAATGTATAAATGCTAGAAGTTTATAGAGTAAGAGGCCACTATGGATTTTATCATTCCTGGAAATCCTTAAGACCACAGTTGAACTCCCAACGTGAGAGGAGTTTTAAGCTAATGATTTTGAGCTAACACGAATAGAAAATAAATCTTCTGTGGCCATGCCTCAACTATCCTAGCATTGTCAACCTAGAACTATCCCACTCATTTTCTTTTTTCATGTAACACATATTGGATCACTATGTAAATGAGGTGGGGATCTCATTTCATATTACCATAAACAGTCTTACCAGAACTAAGTAACACCACTTTGAAACACTTTAAATGTTCATTTGGTCTCTTTATGAATCACTAATTTAAACTGAGAAAATTTAGCTGATTGAAGCAATGATTCATACTAGATCATTTTCACAGGGTCCTGACTAGGGTGAGGCAAGGTCTCAGGTGCCAGCGCTGCACTGTGCATGCCTCTGAGAGGGGGCACCTCCTCTATTCTGTGCCTTCAGTGCCTGGCTGCCCACACCTTAGTCTCAGCCCTGATTTTAACTTTCAAAAAATTTTATTTATCCAAGTTATTCTTATTCAACTGTTATCTATTGGCTGTTCTGGGCACTTCACCCAATTCCCCTGACACCATTTCTAGATGATATGCATCTTTGAGCTGCTTCCAGGAATATTCCCTAGCTCATCTCTCTCAATAATTTCCTTCCAATAATTTCTTCCCAAATACCTGATATATCTTTCCCAGACTAGGAAACAATGTCTTCAGGATACTCATAAACCAATGATCTGTTTTGAGCATTTTTTCTCTGTTAGGACAGCAAAATGGTAAAAACATGGCTAAGACAAGGCAGTGATAGTACAGTGGAAAAAATTCATGGATTAAAAAACTAGGCTTAATGGTACCAACTCCTGGTGAGGATGCAGAACAACTGGAACTCTCATTCACTGCTGGTGGGAATGCAAAAGATACAGTCACTTTGGAAAATAGTCTGGCAGTTTCTTACAACCTGAAACACTTTCCATATGACCCAGCAGTCCTGCTCCTCGTATTTACCAAGAGAAATGGAAACTTATATTTACACAAAAATATGTACACAATTGTGTACAGCAGCTTTATTTATAGGCACTCCCAAATGAAAACAGCCCAGATGTCCATCAGCTGGTGAATGGATTAACAAACTGTGGTATATCCATACAATGGAATACTACTCAGCAATAAATATTAGGACAAATTACTAATATTTACAACAACATAGATTGATCTGTTTTCTGGTAAGTGAAAAAACCGAGACTAAAGACTAATAGGGCTTCCCTGGTGGCGCAGTAGTTGAGAGTCCGCCTGCCGATGCAGGGGATGCTGGTTCGTGCCCCGGTCTGGGAGGATCCCGCATGCCGCGGAGCGGCTGGGCCCGTGGGCCAAGGCCGCTGGGCCTGCGTGTCCGGAGCCTGTGCTCTGCGGTGGGAGAGACCACAACAGTGAGAGGCCCGCGTACCGCAAAAAAAAAAAAAAAAAAAAAAGGAAAAACAAAAA
>NW_006791705.1:0-2803 GCF_000442215.2 Lipotes vexillifer
GTGGCCTCTCCCGTTGCGGAGCGCAGGCTCCGGACACGCAGGCTCAGCGGCCATGGCTCACGGACCCAGCCGGTCCGCGGCATGTGGGATCTTCCCGGACCGGGGCACGAACCCGTGTTCCCTGCATCGGCAGGCAGACTCTCAACCACTGCGCCACCAGGGAAGCCCCAGAGTTGTTTATATTTTGATATTATCACCACTTTTATTCTATCTCATTGTCATAAAGCATTAACACTATAGAGTCATAGACCAGATAATGTAACTAAAGGTCGCAAAGTCACATCTAGGTGTAAGTGTTTTAAATGTATCTAAAATTGTATGCTTTTAATTGTTTTCCCCCCTGGCAAATATAACCCTAATGTTTCTATCAGGTTGTTATTTTTAAGAGTGTTCCTATTTGATTCCATTTAATAGTGGTTTTATGATTCTGTTTCCTACTTGGTATGAATGTTAGCAAATTCTACCCATGAACTGGATTGATATGGGCAGTTCCTGTTTTCCCAACCAGACCATATAGTAAAGAGCATGCTGGTAGTTATAAAACAGAAATACTTCATTTTTAAAAGTGTCTTAGCTAACCAGACATTTGAACAGTATTTCAAGTACTAGTAAAAAAGCAATACTTTTTTAAAATAAAGTTTTTTTTTCTTTTATACATTAAGGATGTCACCCTTGTAGTTTTTTATCTCCAGAAGCAAGGCCAAAACCTTACAGAGTTATCTGAGGATTTTATGTCAGTCGTTCTCTTCTCCCTCTCCCTCCACTTTTTAGAAGTCTGTGATCTAAACAGGTAGGACTTTGAGATAATGTAAACTTTACAGTAAACTTGAATTAATATTAGCATTCAAAGATCCTACAAAAGGATGCCACTTGATCTAACCTTTACATTTTTTCACTAAATATTTAGTGTTTCTTTCTTTTTTTTCCCCAAACATATTTGAAGTGGACTGTGATTAGACATTTAAGTTTTTAGGGGAAATTACTCACACTTAGATTCACTCAAATTTTTTAATGCTAGCTTGTGTTTAGTGGTTTCTTTCAGATTGCATGTGGGTAAACAAATACCTATGTAATCTCTGTTTTCTGAAAGCTGAATCTTGAATTGAAACTTATTCTCTCTACTGTTTGGATATAGAAACCAACATTTTTAGATGAGTTTTCCAGCTGTTTACTCTATTAGTCAACATCTCTAGTTCTGTCATGGGCCCTTGAATTTGCTGTCATCATGCCCTACTGGCTTATCTTGCTGGTGGTAAGAATTGATAGATACGTGTTTCCCAGAAGAGAAGGAATAGTGAACCTGACCTTAACTTCTTGCTTGTCTCTCAGACTGCTAAACTTCCCACGCTTACATCCCTTTGAGTTTTCTTATTTTTCTATGTAAGCATTATAATTCTGTTGTAATTCATTGCGTGTTCTTTTCTGTGAAAGATTGTGTGTAATATAGCTTGTAATTGGACTTACATGCATGCCTGTATAGTTTTTAAAAAACAGGCCAAGCATTTAACAAATTAATTGAGTTGCTAGATCCTCAATGAAATAGTTTAAGGATATTAAAAAAAAAATTAAAAAAAACTATGACCAAAAAAATGAATCCTTATGTGTCTTGTTTCTACTTAAGAGTGACTATTCTTTTTCTATAAGTTATGAGTCCAACTCTAATTTAAAAGCCTGTCCTATTTTAGGCCATTGAAGGTAAATAAAAATGTTCCTCTTGGTTATTTACATCTTCTGAATTTTACATCATGTAACCTACATTCTCTACGTTTTCTGTATAATACTTTCTGTATCTTCTGTGCAGTTTTTAGTTCATAAATCTTACATAGGCCCTAGTCTCATTTCTCTTAAAATTGTTTGTCTGCTTTCATTGTTTCTTCTCTCTTCTTTAACATCACTTTATGGCATTTTCCTCAAGGCAACTCAAACTGGCATTTTGGAATATTTCATTTGTGTTAGTACATGTTTTTGCTTTATAGTGGCATACTATTCCAAGTAGGATTTCTGCATGATACTTTTTCATTAGCCTTACTTTTCAAGCATTAGGCCACTTAGAATGCTGTTGTGTCAGAAGTTGGCTCTATTCCTGTTTCCTTGTCAGAGGAACTTGAAATGATCCCTTTCAGGTGTGATGTGAGTTGTGACTGGGGTGATACCTCTGGTTGAAGAGTGAGAGAGCAATGTGGTTAACCAAATGCAGTGGGCTGGAAATCTCTACTGGTGGGAAAGCACACATACAGTAGCCATGTGGATTTGGGTTCAATTCTAGTCATGGTCTCTGGGATGAGATTGTGACCCTAAGTGCCTCAGGATCATACCCACTCTCACAGGCCTCTGTGCATACTTGTTAATTTCAACTGCTGAAGTTAATAGTGATTAAAAGTAAATTTTACAACCCAGGATTCAACATTAAACTTTTGTTAATCCAGTATTATTACTTCTTTGCTCCTAGGTCAGCATATGTGGTCTACTGATCACGTAATTCAGTCTAGAACTGGCATGATCACTTATCCAGCTGCATTCTCTTTAGTATAAGCGAAGCTCATGCTGTGTCCCTCCAGTTACTGTTTTTCCTGCCCTAGAAGAAGGAACATCTTCTCTGAAAGGGTGGAGAATCTGGGATAGTGATTTACACTGTACAAATTTTTAACCTGGATCATCATCGAGGTTGATTCATGAGCATAAAAGTGCCATCATCAAAAAATCTACAAACAAATGCTAAAGAGGGTGTGGAGAAAAGGGAACCCCCATACACTGTTGGTGGGAATGTAAATTGATACAGCCACTATGGAGAACAGTATGGAGG
>NW_006791707.1:0-226 GCF_000442215.2 Lipotes vexillifer
GCTGTGATTTATGTCAAAGAGTGTTCTTCCTATCTTTTCCTCTAAGAGTTTTATAGTGTCCAGCCATATACTTAGGTCTTTAATCCATTTTGAGTTTATTTTTGTGTGTGGTGTTAGGGAGTATTCTGATTTCATTCTTTTACAAGTAGCTGTCCAGTTTTCTCAGCACCACTTATTAAAGAGGCTGTCTTTTCTCCATTGTATATCCTTGCCTCCTTTGTCATAG
>NW_006791708.1:0-892 GCF_000442215.2 Lipotes vexillifer
TCCTGCTGACTGCCAGTCTTACCTAGCTCTCATCCCACCAGCTGACTGAAAAAAATGTACAACCTAAAAGCTGCAAGTTAAGTTTTATTTGGGGACCTTACTGAGGACTACAGTCCAGGACACAGCCTCTCAAATAGCTCTGAAAAACTGCTCCAGAGAGGTAAGGCAGGAATGAGATAGTCAAACATCACATCAGAAGATTACTGCCAATCACAGAGAACAGACACCTCAAGTTAATGATTTAGTGATTTTGTGTATGGGAAGGTGAAATTATTCCTTAGATATACACCTTAACTATCTAGGGCCAGTATCCAAAACACAGAATACTTCCTGTTTTCTCCATCCTGAAGTCCCCTCAAGGCGCACCATGGGGATGGGGTGGCTGCAGTGGCTGATGGCTTGATCCTTGTAGGACTGGAATGGTGGGCAACACTCTTTATTTACTGGAATGGTGGGCAACTTTCCCTGTTCACACACGCCTGCCACAGTGTTAAGTGCTATGAGGTTAAGTGCTGGACACAGGAGCCAGACTGCCTTTGGCACATTCACAACTTTGCCACTTACTAGCTCTATTGGGGGCAACTTACTTAGCCTGTTTCTACCTCTGTGATCTTGTCTGTAAAGTAGAGATTATCAAAAGGTTGTTGAGAGGATTACATTAGATAATGCAAACAAAGATCAGTATTTGGTATATAGTATGGGTTCAATAAATGTTAGTTATCTCTTTTAAGTTGCCTAATTTTTTTTTAAATTTATTTTTAAATTTTTATTGGAGTATAGTTGCTTTACGATGTTGTGTTAGTTTCTACTGTACAGCTAAGTGAATCAACTATATGTATACATATATCCCCTCTTTTTTGGATTTCCTTCCCATTTAGGTCACCACAGAGCA
>NW_006791709.1:0-201 GCF_000442215.2 Lipotes vexillifer
AAGAGTTACGGTTAGGGTTAAGGTTAGGTAACGGGGAAGGTTTAGGGTAAAGGTTAGGGTACGGCAACGGTTTAGTGTTAGCGCACGTGTTAGAGCACGGATTGGTGTTAGTATACGGGTTAGGATTAGGGCACATGTTAGTGTAAGGCTTCAGGTAAGGGTTAGGGTTAGGGTTAGGGAACGGGAATGGTTTAGGGTATA
>NW_006791711.1:0-3324 GCF_000442215.2 Lipotes vexillifer
TAACACACCATTGTAAAGCAATTATACCCCAATAAAGATGTTAAAAAAACAAAAACAAAAAAATAAAAAAAAATAAAAAAAAAATGAAAAAAAGATTTCTTTGACATGAAGGAATATTTGACCCAGGCAGATAATAGTATGAATATTCTTCTTCTGGTGCCTGACACTCTAATATTCCAGCCTTCTTTAAAACAACTGGAGTTCAAAGCTGTGATATAAATCTATAGCCTCTGAATCCAATCCTTCCTAGTAAAGGCCTTACCTGCAAAGTTCACTTCCATTACTTGGGTTACAGAAGATGATTTCAGAAGTAATTGCACAGATATTTAAATTATCTGCTGCCTTTGTCTTTCTTTTAGAATGCATATATCAAAATATCATATTTCTCCCTAAAACTTCCCCTCACAATTTCAAGTGGTATATTTGTATATCAGGATTTCTTTGTAAGCCTAACAGATGAATTTTCCAAGCATAGCTCCACCTCCTTTTTAGGGTTTAAATTACAAAACATCATCAATGATAATTGTTACTTTTCTTCCCAGTCCGCAATTACTCAATTAACAACAATGATTATGTTAATAATACCCTACATCTCATTCCAACCAACTGTAGACATTTCAGTTACACTAAGTAATATCAATTCATCAACCGTGCAAGGAAGGGAGGAGCAGATATTATTTTAATGAAGAGGGTACTCTGGCACTGTGACTTGTCCAAATAAAAAACAGCTGAGGTAGATCAGTCAAGGATGTCCTTGTATCAGGTGGGAAAATACCTCAGTCAGTTGTTCATTAGACATTTGTGGGGATATTCCTTCAGAGTTGACTCAGCATTCATAGTTCAAAATGCTGATCTCTACTGAAAATTGTCTTCATTCCACAAGTAATATTTATCAGGTGACTCAGTTTACAAATCTGTTTGCTAGAAGCTATAATCATTGAGTTAAATTCAACTTAACCTGTTAATTTTCTGTTTCTTTATTTGGAGGTAAATAAAATGAGTCAATGCTGGTGTCTAGAATCTTTTGTCTTGCTGCAGCCCATTGGCCATTTCAGAAGAGTCACATGATTGCCTAAGTTTCTTTGGCTTTTGATTGTGAGCACCTCTTCTCAGCAAGCTTTCCATCATGACTGAGCCCTTCTTGGGAACCTGGAAGCTGGTCTCCAGTGAAAACTTTGATGAATACATGAAACAACTGGGAAATACCATTACAAGATTTGGAAACTGGCAATGCATTTTGTGATAGGTTGGGTTTGCACTTTACAATGAATTTTCCAACAATTCTCTCATTCATTTGTGATCCTAGGGTATATTCAAATGAGGTTAACAAAGTTTGTGTATCTACTTTTACTTTTTTATTACCAGTAATAATTATCTCTTTTTGGAATACTAGGCTCACAGACGCTTCCTTCTAGTTATTATCCATATACTTAAACAATTTATCCTTTTAGAAAATACTTCATCTTACCCCCATGATAGAGTTTATTTTTAGCTTGGTCATTTCATTAAATAGCTTTTCTCTGCTCCCCATTATAGACAGTAATACCTATCTATGATTAAATTTATCAAGTAAATTTGTTTCAAGGTTTGCTTTAAGTTATAACTTCAAAAGAGCAATAGCAACAAACAAAATTTCTAGTTGGTTAATTTTAAGAGTTCTGATGCATGTGGGAGGTTTTTAATAACATTATTTTGAAGAGTGTCAAATGTTTTATTGGAGAAATAGAACATTTTTACTCATGGCATTTCCTACCATTGGGTATTTCCTCAGAAGTATAAATTCTATGCATACTTTAGTTCTTACTCAAGTTGAATAAACATCATTTACAATAGCTCAGATCTATAATAACTAAACTATTCTTTACTAATGCTAGAATAGTAATTATTTAACATTTAATTAATTTTAAACATTTAATTAACAGAAACCTCTCATAATAAACTGCATATAAAGTCAAAAAAAATTTTAATCTTTTTTTTTAAACTTGGTTGAAATGATCAATACATAATAAGTCAATGTGCTCATAATGTAATATTTGTTCCTTTTTCATTAGTATAAACTCTCTCAGAAAGTAATAAAAAACATGTTTCCCTATCTCTTCACGGATTCATGGACTCACCTGTTTTGAGTTAAAAAAATTTTTTAATAATAAATAATTAAATAATTTTGGGGCATCTAAGAAACTTGGGGCTGATGGCAAAAATAGCCATGTTTTGACTGGGAGCTGGTCTCAAGCAGAGTGCAAGAGAGAATAACCACTGAGTACATACTATGTGCCAATACCATGCTAAGTCCTATCATTTAATCTCCAACACACCTATGAGGTGAGTACTATACTTACATTTTACTACTGAGAAAGCTGAAATTTAGGGAAAAGGGAAATAACGTGGCCAAGCTAATAAGTGGCAAAGTTGGAACTCAGGTTTTAACCTCCTCACTCTTCACTCTTTTGTGATCCATGTCTAACACTGCTTTTCTGTGGTCAGAAGCATCCTGTCCACCCGCAATATGAATGTGAAATCGAGTTCTATATCAATACTAAGAGTCGGGAGTCAGCCCTTCTGCCCGCTTATTGCAGGAGTCAAGTTAAACAATGGACAGTCCCCAACCTGAACAGGGCCAGGCTCTCAGCCAAATTGTCCAATTTTCCTACCTCCTCTTTACTCAGCCAGATCTGAAATTTATATGCAAATAAGAGAGAAGTTTGCACTTTATAAGTCATATTCTTTTAGAGTAGATTAGATACTTTGAAAATTGCATTTCTTTTTTTTTTTTTTAAGAAGAAAAGTATGCTAAAATTCTTGGACAATTAGAAAACCTGTGCTTGAATTTCAGCTCTGCTAATTACCAGCCACATCACCTAGAACAGGCCTCTCTACCTCTCTGGGAGTTGGTGTAGTCATCTCTAAAATGAGGATAATAGCATCTCCTGCACTGTTGTTGCAATATTTCATGAGGTAAAGCCCAAGCATATGACCGAAAGGCACCATAAAAATATATATTTTAGTTGAAGTGCAAGAGTCTCAGAAAGTGAACTTAGCTTACAAAATGTCAAGTATAATTACTAGACATATCTTCTGATTGGGAGGTTTGGCTCAATCCAGCTGTCACAGAGAGCACTGAAGAAAATATGGCATATTATCCAAAACTCCAATGGGGGAAGGATACATTCTTTTTTTTACTTTTTTTTTTGTGGTTCGCGGGCCTCTCACCGCTGTGGCCTCCCGCGTTGCGGAGCCCAGGCTCTGGACGCGCAGGCTCAACGGCCATGGCTCACGGGCCCAGCCGCTCCGGGGCACGTGGGATCTTCCCAGACCGGGGCACGA
>NW_006791712.1:0-290 GCF_000442215.2 Lipotes vexillifer
AAAAAACCCAAAATTAGCAGAAGGAGAGCAATCCTAAAGATCAGATCAGAAAAAAAAGAAAAAGAAATGAAGGAAATGATGGCAAAGATCAATAAAACTAAAAGCTGGCACTTTGAGAAGATAAACAAAATTGATAAACTATTAGCCAGACTCAGCAAGAAAACAAGGGAGAAGACTCAAATCAACAGAATTAGAAATGAAAAAGGAGAAGTAAAAACAGACATTGTAGAAATAAAAAATATCATGAGGGATTACTACAAGCAACTCTATGCCAATAAAATGGACAATCT
>NW_006791713.1:0-12266 GCF_000442215.2 Lipotes vexillifer
GATTAAAAAAAAAAAAAAAAAAAAAACGTGGACCTCCTTGATCACTCACTGGTGGGGAAATCATATACTTTCTTAAATCTATTTCACAAAGACTTGGGGCCCTTGATGGCTCTATTGCAGTACAGTTAGGAACTCCATCTGGGACAAACCTGTTGGTTATTTTAAGATTTGGCCAGATTCTAGCTTTGAGGCAATATAAAGTTTATATCTGCAGCCATCCAAGGTTGTTCCAAGCTATACTCACGATGTTCAGATCTGTGACATGACACACTTCCATGTTCACAGCACACATCCAGGTCAGCCAGCATCAGACATCATATCTTAAAACTCCTACCAGGGACAAGGAAAATATTTAAACCGTACTTACGTGGGATCACTCACTATACAGTCATTCAACAAATAGTCACAGAGTATTTTCTCCACTAGAAGCTGTAGGAGGAACAAAGATGAATCTAACACAGCTCGTCTTTGAAGAGCTGGCACTAAGTACAAAATCAACTACAAGGTAGAAAGGTGTAAAAGCCCCCAAAGAGGAACCATTTAGGGCGACGGGATCTCGGGAGGAGGGACTCCTTCTGCCAGGCGTGTCTGTATTAAGCAAAGGCCATCTCTTCTAAGCCTCACATTGGGGACAGTTTCTCTCGTTTGACAGCTAAGGACACTGACTGAGTTATGTGACGTGGCTGAGGTCACCAGGCAGTGAGAAGAAAGGGCTGACCCTGAACCTCGGCCACCACCGTGGCTGCAGCTGGCAGCCCTGTCCACCCACGACTGACTCTCCCCTGGGTCTTGCTCTGCTCCAGACCTGTACACCCAACCAGCTATTCGGATAAAATCTGTAGCCTCTAGGCAGCCTGTCAGTTTAATTTGCTTTTCTTTTTTCAATTTAAAAAATCAGCAAAGATTGGGTTTGTAGTTCCTCCCCTCAGAGTTAGCAACAAACAGGCTAAATAAACATTACCTTTGATCAAAGTCAGTGTGCTCAAAAAATTAAATCTCCTTCTCTCACATGCGCTTCACCATTCATTACTCAAGATGGACAAGGGGAAGAATACGTACACACCCAGGAACAGTCTGGTCAAGGTTATTTATTACAGTATATACTGTGGTCTACGTGGGGAAAATCACTTCAGGAGATAAATATGCTAGAATAGGATTTAATCCATATAGCTAAGCCAGTGACGGCAGAAGTTAGGGGTATTTTTTTTTTAGTCAGTGAAACACCAAATGAAAGGGATGGATCTATAGAACATGGAAATGAAGGTTTGAAGGTCTCTCTAATGGGACAGAAAGAAAAGGAACTCTGTAAGCAGTTTCATAGATAAACTAGATAATATTCTTCAAAAACAATGCAAGACATTGGAGTGTTTAAAACAACGAGCATTTAGAGAATGGCACAATTTGTACGGCCGTAATGCACAGTGGTGAAGAACTAAGACAATAGTTATGTGGTTATAAGATCATAGAGATAAGAGAATTTTCACACAAATACACAAGTAAGAATCCATTTCTGTTGAAGAGTTTAACGCTTGTTTCCAAAATCCTGAACTAAAGTCTTCTGGTGCCATGCACCAATTCAGGCAAAGTCAAAGTATTTGGGAAACATTCTGAGGAGTATTTTTGTTTTGCTTTTTCCATCCACAGGCAGGGCTGGACTGAGGGAGTTTGGGTATTATGTTGTTATGGGCTTTTTTAAAGCTTTATACCTACAAAATAAAGGAATAAATAACCAGTAAACCTCCCCAATCGGTTCAGAAGCCAGCAAAGGAGCTTTGAAATACTAAAATTATTACCTGCTGCTAAAGCTTAGGGTAAGTCGATCATTGTATCGAGGCTGGGCTCACACACACACCAACTTCCCACATCCGAACACCTTTAAGAAAAGGATCTGCTGACAACGTGGACTAAGGTTCTTCGAGCAACTGCACCACGACTTGACCAGGAAGCAACCTCCTTATTTTGATTCAACCTTGTAGTGTAAATACTTTAATAAGAACTTTCTTTTAGAGATAAGCGGCCATGCAGTAACCCTCTAAAGGTTCCCAAGAAGCACCAGCTTTACAGAACGTACACGTGGTCCCACAGACAAAAATGCCCTAAGCTGGTAAAACTGTTTTCCTATCATGTTTCCTACCAGATGTTATTCTTTTTGCCTCAATTTCTTTTCCTTAATAGTTTGACACCCCCGGGACCACGACTCACACAGCACCTGACCCCTCCCGGGCCTGCGTAAACGCCTAAGGATGAGGAACCGCCCTGACGCAAGCAAGTCCCTGATGGTCCCGAGCGACAGGGCGAGTGGAGCGGGCGGGACTCAGAGAAGAGTGTGGAGGGACGGGGGCGCCGGAGACACGAGCCCCGGGCCCACTGCCGCCGTCGGCGCACTGCAGACACGTGTTTCCAAACATCGCCACCATGGCGTCCCGGCTTGAAGAATGCGCTTTAGAATCATCCCGGTACACCCTCGAACCAGGAGGACACCGCCGCAAGCTGCTGGTGAAGCCCAAGGGTCCAAAGGAGGCCAGAGGAAGTCGCAACACTCCTCAAGACAGGCATCCTCGGAAAGGCCATGGTCCTAATTGAGCAGACGGCAGGCTGCATTCGCAGCCATCTCACAGCTCCTCAGAAATCACGAGAAATCAACCAGCAAATAGGAGCAGAATGCCTTAACTCCGCAAGCTGTGTGGTTACCCGGCTGAACTGTAGGGACTGCCTTTCCCATAAAAGGCTCAGGAAAAAAAAAAAAAAATCTAAATATAGCGTCTAAATAAATACAATACAGATAAAAAGAGACAAAAATCATTAGCATCCAAAACAAAACGACCCCAGTGTCTCCAAATTCAAGACAATCACAGTAAAGAGCTATTTTAGATAACACAACCTCACAGAGATTCAAAATCTCAGCTGGGGAAAGACAAATCCCTAATGCAGCTTCCCTCACCAAACGACCTCGCCACTTGGAGCATACATTTACCCACATAAATGGTTCGTGTGCCTTTTTTTTCCCTGATGAATGCCACAATTTTGGCAAAAACGAAATTCATAGCACCAGCTATTTTTGTTATGCAAACACACTGAAAAGAATTCTGGCTGTTTTTCATATTGAATCAAAGTACGTTTTCCATCTTGGCATAACTTTATAACTGAATTCACTTTTTCTCCTCAAACCTTACTAAGCTACTGAAACCTATTTTTTAATAACATGTGAAAAACTAATCCCAGGCAAGCTTAAATATGAACTCTCTGAGACGCTGACCTGACGAGGTGGCATGTAATTCCATAAGCATGCTAAAACGCTCTATTCTGATTTAACACGCTTAAATACATTCTAATATGTTTCGTGCTATTTTGCAGGATACCTTCCCATTAGCCTCGAATTATCTTAAATTTAGAGATTTGGAAACACTGACCTTGCCATGTATAGTGGAAGTCTTACCAACTTTCATGTTATGAAATAAGATTTTTGCTGACTCAACAAGCAGGGCATTCACTTAAGTTCATTCCTTGTAATAATTTTATGAGAGGCTTTTACTGTAGCTAGTCTCAGAAAACATGATTTGACCCATAGTAGATTCATATTTGTGTCATATAGCTGTGCTACATAATGTTAAACAATTTTTTAAGTGGAAATTGAATACAAGGTTTTTTCCAGATTCTCCACCACTTTAGTCATTTACAGCGAGATGTTTCTACGTGTTTCAAGCTGTGGTTTTATTTCCACAATTAGAATGTTATATATAACTTTATAATTTTATGCAAAAAAAAATAAGAAAACCTACGCTGAAGGAGTGAAAGGTATGAAAATTTTAACTAACAAAACTTTGGAAAAATCTGCTAGCACAAAGAGAAAAGCAGAACAAGCCATCTGCTATTACGTGGTGAAAAGAGACACTGTGCTTCGAAATGTGTGTAATCCTCGTTTGAAGATTTATCAACATCCACGGGCATTTCTGTATATTGATATCATCACATGTGCACTTCGTAAACACTGGCATCATTCCTTGACTTATCAACATTCTTAGGTAGAAAAATGCTATATAAATGAGAACCTAAGTATGTGCCAGGAACTCAAGTAGGCTCTACATCTTCCTGATGGTTTACAAGACCTGCACGAATGCAGACACATCTAACGGGTGGTCTAACCCAGTAACCCTGACCCATGAGAACATCTGTCCTTGCGACGGCTGGACCACACTGCCCCCATCATGGCCCGTGGACCCTAGCTCTGAACATATCTCAAGGCAAGGCAGTGGCACCTACACATCAAAACAATAATTTCTGAAATGACTTGATAGTTGAATATTTTTCAAAGCATAGGAGAAATGAGGAAGAGAAATCAGAACTTTGTCATGTTCAACTTCAGAAGTGTTTTCATTTTGATTGACACGCTGCTGCCCAAAGGGGATCATCAAGAATTCTCTCTTCGCCACTGAGGGCCTCTGGTGCCAGCCCTGCGTCTCCCTGTCACAGAACCATCCTGCACCCTCAACACCAGGAGCCCCATCAGCCTTTCACGAGGAGCTGCAATGTTTATTGAATTCCCCCAGAGACGATTCAACAGATATGGATGGAAAATTCCATTTATCTTAGGTAACAACCATACCTTTACATTTTACTTATTGGACAAAAATAGGACTAAAATTACAGTGTTCATTAATTTTGAAAATATCACCACCCTGAGCCTTTTTTTAACATTTCCTATTAAACTTAGAGTCTTTGCTGTATTTAAACAGCAAAGACTGTAAGAGACATTTCAAGCCCTCAGGTGCATGGAATGTGTCACTTCCTACCAAATGGAAGACACACACACACACACACACACACACACACACACACACACACACACAGCAAAGAGACAGCAAACATGGTCAAAACATGTTGCCACGACCTCTCCTAAAGCCTCACGAATTAAAATATGGATAATACACAAAAATGCAAAGTTTGGGGCCCAGTATGACTCCTTCAATTTCCTTCAGCTATTTTTTAAGCCAGTGTTGAAGTAACAGATATTGAATAAATGATCAAAACAAAGAAGCATTAGCACTGAAGCTCATCAGACACGTTCCGTTTTACAGACAAGGAAACGAAGCCCACGGAACTGACGTAACTTGCTAGGAGTTGTACATAAGTTAGAGACAAGGGTTCGGGGGGACTGTAAAATTCCCACCGTAATTATAATGTTTGAATTTTTTAAAACCTCTCTTAAGCAGAGAGTACAGCACTTCTTTTACTAAAATGTTTTCATAAGTTTAAGGAGCTGAAATAACTGTGAACTCCTCAAATTCCATTCCTTGTGATAGAATTGGAATGGACCTTTTATAATGTGTTACAAATTCCAAAGGCAGAAAGGAGGGACGAGCGGACATCTCAGCTGGAAGACGGAAAACTGGTCTCCTGAGAGCAAGCTACAGTCAACATGTCATTTAGATAAATTAATACCTTCACTCCCCAAAACTCAGCCAGATATTTTTATTTTGCTGGGGGGGTAATTTTTGATTTATGGAGAGTCTCAAGAATTTGTTGCTTAATTCTACTTTGGTAATGAAATCTTTGGATATCCCGATTTTGAAATCTTTCAGACAGTCCATCATCAAAAGCCCTCACCTCCTAAAAGGCACTCAGTCATTTCCTATTTCATGCACTTTGCCCTAATCATCCCTCCAGAAGACTTCTGAACTGTAAACAGCCGGGGTTTAAGACCTTTACCGTCAGGAGAAACACCAGTATGCACCACACCCAAGCAGGAACTGAGGCTCCGTGTCACTCTCCCGGCTGCCGCCTGGCGTGGTTATCTCAGATAACTGTGCTGTTTAAACCAGGTGTGCAGTGTTGGGTCAAGGGCAGGCGGTGGGTTACTGCTTGTTCAGCACTTTGGACTAGACAAACTCAACACCGCACCTTCTGTACTCAATATGAAAGGTGCTTTATTGGACACAGGAGACCAAACAACGGTGCAGCAAGACGTGTAGTGGAGCAGTGGAGGCAGAGGAGGAAAGGGGCTCTAAGAGCGAGGCCCGACCCTGACCAAGGCCCTGACTGCTGCTCCCTGCCCCACAGGGATGGCGGGGCTGCAGCTCTGCTCCCTGAACAAAGCATCTTGTCTGCAGCTGCGGTCCCTGGTGCAGCTGACTCTGAGTCTCTGCGGCCGAGTCGAAATCCCAGAATCCGCCCCACCAAGAGGGTGTTCTACAAAATGAAGCCAGGCTATTAAAGTGAATCACTTGGGTGGCACGACCTCTCAGATCCCTGCCACCTGTACAAGTCGATGACTTCCCTGGGATAATAGTATACAGCTAACTCCATCTCTAAACTTTCCTGCAAGTGGTTCATTCACAGGTGCAGCAAAGACCTATTAGGGACCCATGTGGGGAAGGGGCGGGGCAAGGGCCTAGAGGGCAGATGAGATCAATATACAAGCGGCACCCACCCTGGAGCAGAGGGTCTTGCGGAGAGGATGGCCCTACCTGGGGACACCTGGGGTTGGTCACACAGGAGAGGGGCTATACCCACAAGCGTGACAGAAGTTCAAGGCGGACCCAGGAACACAGACATCTCAACTGAACTTTTAAAGAGGTTACAGATTTCAGTGAAGAATGATAAGGACTCCACTCAGGCTGCCATTAAAACCTTACGGGAGACTTGGTTTGGATAAAACTCAACCTCTTCTAGAGTGTGGAGAGAATAACAAGAGGACATCAGTGCACTGGGAGTAAGGAAGGCTCTCCCCACGAAGGAGAAACAGGTGGGCCCTGAGAGGTCCGCAGCCTCTAAAACTCACCCTTTGTTACTTTCAGATTAACATCCGCTTTGCAACTGCGTCTTCAGCCAGCCAAGGTCCATCTTTAAAAGAAGACTAAGCAAGGCAGCTTCCGGCCAGAGCGAGCAGCCCGCCCGCCGACGCAGGGCCTCCTCCAGCGGCGCCGCTTCTGCCCCGCAGCTGTGCGCTAGCCCTCACTCACGCCACAGGCGTCCCCGGGGGGCCTGCCCTTGGATGACGGACACGGGGCAGCAGGCACGCTCCTGCCCTCCACTAGCTACAGGCGAGACGCGAGGACGGGCACCCTTCCCCCCAGCAGCTGCGCTGACCTGGAGGAGCGTGGGCGTGCGTGCAACACGGCCTCATAAACGCTGATTAAGCCAAGAAATCGTACAATCGTGACCTTCGGGGGCGCAGGGCACCCTACGGAGCTCGTCCAGAAGCGGAAAAGGAGGCCCAGAAAGACTGAGTGAGTTGGTTCAAAGTCTCAAATCCATGCCCTGACTGTGGTCCAGCGGTCTTCCCCTCACCCCACGGAGCCTTCCCCACTACAGAGCACGGGGCTGCCCTCCCCTCCAATAAAGACTTGATCAATTACTTTTGATATGCACATTGGTTGAATAGCGGGGCTTAAATGTCTCTGAGCGCATTTCAAACCATTGAGACCAAAAGGAAAGTCTCTCCAAGGTCCTCTGACAGAGGAGGTGCAGGCGGGACATTGTGAGTATTGTCTGAATCCGCGGGGTCTGCCAGAGGCTGCCCCAGGGTCCCCTGTCGCTGTGGACCGGTGCTCTAGGACGCGCGACAGCACACGGTCCTGCTCACTTTAATAGGGAGCTGCTGTGTCGGTTCTGTTGACCATCATCTCAAATACAGTTAAATATATAGTTAACTAACGATTTCTACAACCCTGCTTCACACACAAAAGGTGCTGTTGTGATTAACCTAAGTGAACTGGGCTCCCCGCATAGCGTGGATGCTACCAAAGAGACGGCCTCTGACGTACGTTTCTAATTAAACAAGTCATTCGAGCTGAACAGAGAAACAGCAAATGATTATTTTTAGAAGTGAAGACATACACAAGAGAGAAAATCCTCCAGGAGCTTCCTTTGCTGTTAAATGTGAGCAGAAACGCTCATAATGGAAATCCCTGTCTTCCTATCCCAAATACCTTCAGGAAAATTACCTGAAATTGCCTGCAAGAACACCCAATTTTATGATATTGTTCTTAGAATGTGTAACGTTGGGGGGCTTGTCAAATTCTGATGTTTCCACAAAACATCAGACTTTTCAACAATCTGTGAAAAACCTTCCTTTGCCACGTCCTGATTGCACACCTGCCACAACTTCTGCTTCGATCTACCTGCTCCAATTCAACTGCTGCTTCCCAGAGGTCTTGTGCTCCTCCTGGAAACTGCACCACGAGGGCTGGAGCGGGAAATGTAGCTGGAAGCAGAATGGCCCGCTCCCGCTGGCTGGACGCAAAGGCTGGGGGCAATGGACAAGGCAGCCAGACTTTCAGCACCCTGGGCCGATGGTGGTCTGACTTGCACCAAAATGGTGAGGAGAGGAACGCTAGGCTAGAATAGGACCCCATAAAAATTACAAAACAAAACTTAAATTTTAAATTAATATTACGACACAAGAATGGAACAAAATCATACCTTTTTTATTTTTTGCGGTACGCGGGCCTCTCACTGTTGTGGCCTCTCCCCTTGCGGAGCACAGGCTCCGGACGCGCAGGCCCAGCGGCCACGGCTCACGGGCCCAGCCACTCCGCGGCACGTGGGATCTTCCCGGACCGGGGCACGAACCCGCGTCCCCTGCATCGGCAGGCGGACTCTCAACCACTGCGCCATCAGGGAAGCCCAATCATACCTTTTTAATTGCACTGACATGTTAAGGAAAGAAACACACACCTGAACAGATGCTTCCGAAAGGGCCAAGTCTCCCAGGTTCAGAGGCCGATGTAAACATGGAAGGGCTGACTCAGAAACAGAGGTACCACGGCCTGGAAACGACCTTAAACACCTCACTTCCAAGCCAGCACCATCTCCGGCCGAGCCTCAGGCAGTTCCCCTGCCCTGTGCCCTCTTAGAAGGATGGGGTTCTGAAGTAAAAGGAATGTAAGAATTTGTACAGCAGGCTTTGGGAACCACGTGCCCGAGAGGAGAGAAGCTCCTGCCATTTGGAGGTCAGCTTATCTCCAGGTCCTGTCCACTTTGGGCTACAGGACATTGTCCTCTGCAACAACCCCTCAGCTTCGGGGTGGACTCCTTTGCTCAGCTGAACTCCGTATCAACCAAGAAAGGGGGCGAACAGGTGGCGACCGCGCCGGCTGGCCTTCCCTAAGCATTCAGGCCTCTCCCTGCCTCCCCGGGGGGGATGGAGCTTCAGTGGAGGCTGATTTCCAGGAATCGCTGAGGGAGAAGAATATGCAGCCACCGCCTTTTCCAAAGCCCAGGCCCTCGAGCCGCCTCTGCTGAGTAAGCGCAGCTCCATCTCTTTTGCTCTCGTCCTTCGTCCTGACTCTCTCTCCACCTCGCCGGCTTATTTTGACATGAAATTCAGAGTATTCCCAGTTTATACCCATTTCTTTCTCTTCATCTCCATGGTGCTGTGAGTCACTCACCTGGCCTCTACTCACTTCTCCACCCACGGGCCAAGGCTGTGGAGCCAATACTTGAAAGCACAGGGATTTGTTTCTAACGAAATGAGGTAAGAGGAAATCCTAAAGGTATTCCCCATTGGCATGTTGTAGGACTCATCACAGATAAGTCCCCATCCTACCCTACCCCATGCCAGGCATCCTCAGCAGGTGAAACATCAATATTACCACTAACATTTATAACCATCTTTTATTTTATCTGACTATTCCAGACAGTGGCTTTTTTCAGGTGCAAATCTCTAAGTTTAAGTATAGGTTCTCCTGAGTTTCAACCTGTAATGACTGTGTCTTCC
The DNA here is from genome assembly GCF_000442215.2 of Lipotes vexillifer. Taxonomy (NCBI): domain Eukaryota; kingdom Metazoa; phylum Chordata; class Mammalia; order Artiodactyla; family Lipotidae; genus Lipotes; species Lipotes vexillifer. The sequence goes on from NW_006791713.1 coordinate 9,719, forward strand.
ATCTTGCCAATGGTTTAAGGACGCGGGTACTAATAAAGAAGGTATCGCTGTAAATCACTTTGAATCAAAGTTGTATTCTTCATCTACATAAAAACCAGTAAGTATTACCATTCATATAAGCAAAGAATGAGGCTACATAAGACTGAGCAGAGCATCTGATTTTAGGATGATATTTTAGGATGATATTTCTTGTTGACTGCCAGCAACTTAAAGGCACATGACTAGAAGCATATTACAATCATTTGGGGTGAATTTTTTTAATGTCACAGATCCAGATTTTGTCAGGGAAAATATTATTTAAACCTTAAGAACATACTTGATGAGAATATTCTAACTGGAAATGAACATTTAACATTATTATTAATGAAAATAAGCTGGTTTTAGAAGTAAAGTTTGCATTTTAAGGTATTATCAGGATTTGGGGGAGAACCAACTTATTTTTTAAAGTAAAAAAACAAAAATATAGGAAAAAACAAAAAATAAAGTAATACATGATTGAGGCAAAGAGGATATCCACAGTATTACAAGGGATCCACGCCTGTAGCAGTCTTCACAGGGTTACCAGTCTAGTAAGCAGAGTCCCTGTGTAATTCAACTTTCATTCAATCATCTAACACGTGTTTATTCAGAGCCTGTTGTGGGTCAGGCACTGTGGAAGCAGTGATGAATAAAGCAGATATGTTTCTGAGCCCTCATGGAGGAAGGTCTTAACATTGAAAGGCTAACATAAAAATGCTTCAAGGAATTAAAAGCCAAAATAAATAACAACAGTAAGACACATAACCTGCTGTTTTAAATGAATTCAAGTCTCTACGTCCAAATGGATTACACTCAAAATTCTAAAAGAATGTGCAAATATGATGACAGAATCGCTGTATTTCAACTGCAGAGAAAACAGGAGAGGTGCCAAAGGCTTAGAGACAAGCAAATGTCCTGACTTCCAAACACAGGAAAAGGCTCAAGGAAAACGGCTAAAAGTTATCATTTGAGAGCTTATGTCAATCTCCAGAAAATTTTTTTTTTTTTTTTGCGATATGTGGGCCTCTCACTGTCGTGGCCTTTCCCGTTGCCGGACGCGCAAGCTCAGCGCCCATGGCTCACGGCCCCAGCCGCTCCGCGGCATGTGCGATCCTCCCGGACCGGGGCACGAACCCGTATCCCCTGCATCGGCAGGCGGACTCTCAACCACTGCGCCACCAGGGAGGCCCTCCAGAAAAATTTTTAAATAAATTATTAAACACAGTCTTGTAAACACTTTCAAAAGGAGGCAGCAATCACTGGGAACAACACTGATTCACCAAAACCAAGACTCGACAAATTAACCCCATTGTGACTCACTGGCTTAAGGTACCAGGGTGGGAGAGAAGGGAAAGCTATAGATACTTGGAATCTTAATTTCAATCAGGCATTTAGCGAAGTCTCTTGTGATATATTTTGTGGGTGGGGATAAAAATTAAAAGGTAAAAATAAAGCTTTGTAGATTTCTAGCTGATTGAACTGCCAAAGACTGTTAATTAACAAAGTGAGGTCAATTTGAATTGCCAACAATATGCTGAAGTTTTAGTTCATGGGCCTGACTTGAACATCTCAGGTTTAACAGATACAGAAAACACAACATTCAAGCCATTGGGTGACCCTATACAATACGTTGTATAACAGGATCGAGATTTAGAAGATCTCAATAGACTGGAACAAATGACCAAAACCAACATCAAATACACTATGGGATAATCACAAAGTGCTTCAATCAGGTCCAAAAAATAAACAGTCCCAGTTCCCACAGGTGCACCAAATACACAGCTAACACATGGAACAATTCCATTGAGAGAAATCCAGAATGACTCCCACACATGGTGAGTGAGAAGATAACCCACATGGAAAAGGACAGGAAAGGCTGAGACATACTCTCACCATGAACCCCACTCCCGTATGGCACCAAAAGACTGGGAGACATCTCCAACTCCCAGCATCTCCCTGAGGGGATGCTCCACCCAACATCTACTGCCCAGCTTTTAGGGCTCCCACCCAAGGGATGGGCCACCGAGACATCTAGCTCTGAAAGCCAATGGGGCTTCATCCATGAATGAGTTAGCATATGCATCTAGGGCATGGCTGCAATCCTTCCCAGAGCCCAGGGAAGCCAGCGGGCCCTGCCACCACCTTCTTCCTCCAGCTCCACTCCAACAATAAAACCAGGCCACCAGCACCCCTCTAGAAACAGACTGTACATGTGTCTGGAGCCCCAGTTTTTACAGCTGCCACCCAAAGGACAGGTCCCCAAATCACGTAGCTCTGACAGCCAAGCCTTGCAGTCACAAATTCCACACGACTGTAGCCAACAAAGAGGCAGTTTTGGGCTTCCCTGGTGGCGCAGCGGTTGAGGGTCCGCCTGCCGATGCAGGGGGCACGGGTTCGCGCCCCGGTCCGGGAAGATCCCACATGCCGCGGAGTGGCTGGGCCCGTGAGCCATGGCCGCTGAGCCTGCGCGTCCGGAGCCTGTGCTCCGCAACGGGAGAGGCCACAGCAGTGAGAGGCCCGCGTACTGCAA
>NW_006791713.1:13340-21224 GCF_000442215.2 Lipotes vexillifer
GCATCTCACTGTTGTGGCCTCTCCCGTTGCGGAGCACAGGCTCCGGACGCGCAGGCTCAGCGGCCATGGCTCACGGGCCCAGCCGCTCCGTGGTATGTGGGATCTTCCCGGACCGGGGCACGAACCCATGTCCCCTGCGTCAGCAGGCGGACTCTCAACCACCGCGCCACCAGGGAAGCCCCCAGAGCACCTAAATTTATAAATATTGACAGAATTGAAGAGAGAAATAAACAGCAATACAATAACACTAGGGCACTTTAATACCACACTTTCAACAATGAACTGTCATCCAGACAGAAAATCAGTAAGGAAACATTGGACTTAAACTACACATTAGACCAAATGGACTTAACAGATATATACAGAATATTCCATCCAAGAGCAGTAGAACACACATTCTTCTCAAGCGCACGTGAGACATTCTCCAAGATAGAATCTATGTTAGCCCACCAAAAAAAAACTCAATAAATTTGAGAAGACTGAAATCCCATCAAGCACCTTCTATGATCACAGTGGTATAAAACTAGAAATCAGTTACCAGAAGCAAGCTAGAAAATTCACAAATACGTGGAGACTAAACAACGTACTACTGAACAACTAATGGGCCAAAAGGGAAATCAAAAGAGAAATCAAAAAAATACCTTGAGACAAATGAAAATGGAAACACAACATACCATAACTTACGGGGCACGGCAAAGCACTTTTAAGAGGGCATTAATAGCGATAAAATAAACCACCTACCTTTGTACCTCAAAGAACTAGAAGAAGAACAAGCAAAGCCCAAAGTTAATAGAAAAAAGAAGGAAATAACAAAGATCAGATCAGATAAATGAAATAGAGACTAAAAAGGCAATAGAAAAGCTCAGTGAAACTAAGAGGTTTTTTTTTTTAAGATAAAATTGGCAAACATTTAGCTGGACTTAACTTAGAAAGAAAAGAAAGTAGATTCAAATAAATAAAATCAGAAATGAAAGAAGAGACATTATAACTGACACCGAGAAACACAAAGAATCGTAAGACACTATTCTGAATGAAATGCCAACAAATTGGACAACCTAGAAGAAATGGATACATTCATAGAAAGATACAACCTACCTAGACTGAATCACGAAGAAACAGAAAAATCTGAATAAACCAATTACTAATAAGGAGATAGAAGCAGTAATTAAAAACCTCCCAACAAAGAAAGTCCAGGACCAGATGGCTTCACTAGTGAATTCTTCCAAACATTTAGAGAATTAATAATGATACTTCTGGAACTCTTCTAAAAGATGGGAGGGGAAGAAACACAACCAAACTCATTTTATGAGGCCAGCATTACCCTGATATGAAATCTAAATTTTTATGACAATGATCTGTTACCGAATCTCTAATTCACTTTTTAGAAAAAAAAAATATGAACTTGCACAGGAAATTTTATTAATTGAAATGAAATTTTTCAAAAATAAAATTTTCAAAAACCTCACTTGTAATACTGTACATTAATGTGAATGGAGCAACCTATCCAAAAAAGGATTGGAGATATATTATTTAAAATGACATTTTCACAAGACTATGGGATAAATATAGTTCTTGATATATTTTTTAGCAATATTATTATAAGCCAAAATTATTTTTATATACAAAAAAAATATGTTAAAAGGACTGACTTTCTAGTGCTCAATCATGAATGTTTAGTATGTTCTTATTACGTACAACTAGCACAAAGTGATACATAAGGAGAATGTAAGATACTATTTCTGACTCCAAAAGCTTGAGATCTTACTTAGAAGAGGAGCTGACATTCCTGGAAAAAAATTTACTAAATTCCTAAGACATGGATAAGACTAACAAGAGAAATTTTTATTCATTCCAAGTATTTATTAAGTGACAGACACTGTATTAAACGATGGAGACAAAATGGGGATAATTACACGAGTAGCATGCTCTGTGCCCTCCAGGAACGCAATCCAGCAAGCGAGACAGACGTGTAAAGTAGTCATTGTGGCACAGCGTGGTAAGAGCAGAGGGCAGAGCTCTCCACCTGCACAGCTGATAGCAGAGAGACCACTGGGTTGACTGGATGGGTCCTAATGGAGGACCAGAAGGTCCTGCTTCTAATCAGCCTGCTTCTAGATGCTGACTGTGGAGGGAGCCATTTGGGTCGGGTCTTGAGAATGAGTATGATGTTTCCAGATAAAAGACAGGGGACAGAGGTATCCCCGCCTAGAGGAACGACATGTGCAAAGCGAGGGAAGAGTGAGACACCTGGGAGGGCTCGGGAAGCTGAAGGGAGTCTGCCAAGGGCGCGATGGGTCAGGGTCAGGAGCTCTGGGCAAAGGAAGGCAGATCCCCACAGTACCGAGGATGCTGCGCCCTTTGTGGAGAGCAGCACGGCCACATGTGCATTTTTGAGGCTTACTCTGGCTGTAACAGCAGCTGTTTACATAAAAAAGGGCAAAATGTGGACAACAAAACCATTTTGGAGGCTTTAGGGATTGTCCACGACAAAACGGTGATGAGCACTGAATAAAGGGGACCTCATGGAGTTACAGAAAGGGAACAGGCGTGAGAATCATTAAGAGGTAAACCACACTCAAATAGCACCCACCAGGAATCCACCTGTGGCTGCTTCAGCAAACACTGATGAGCTTGTACTTTGTGCCAGGTGCTAGGTACTGGACCCTAGGACTAGAGGGCTCAACAACTGCCTTCATGGAGCTCCCAGGCTACTAGGAGTTTCATAGATCCTTAAACAGCCACACAAATAAAAGTAAAGTTGTGGGCAGTGGGCAAAATAGGTAAAAGGTCAAAAGGTACCAACTTTAAAAGGTACCAGTTATAAAATAAATGAGTCCTGGGGATGTGATGTGCAGCGTGGTGACTATATCAATAGCTAACAACACTGTCTGCATACTTGAGAGTTGCTAAGAGAGTAGATCTTACATGTTCTCACTGAAAGAGGACAAATTCTGTAACTATGCGTGGTGACGGGTGTCATCTAGACTCACCGTAATCATTTCACAGTGTATACAAACACCGAATCACTGTGTTGAACACCCAAAGCTAATAATGATATAACGTTGTGTGCCAATTAAACCTCAAAAATAAAAATAAAATAAAGTTGGGACCACCACTACAAAGGGCAATACAAGGGATTACGCATGCTTACAGGGGCTGATTTTTAACCTCTCCAGAGACATCAGGGAACGTACTCCCGAAGAAGCAACGTTTGAACTGAGGTCTGCGGGTCAGAAGGGATCCTCCAGCAGGCAGGTGTTCTAGGCAAGTCCCTGAGGCAGGCAGGTTCAGTCAATGTGAGCCTCGAGGAAGACCTGATTCCCCAGGTCTGCACCAACCAGCCCTCTCTTCACTCCCAACTAAAGTAAACTAAACTCCGTGAAGATAAACCCTTGACATCGTCCAGCATCTGGGGTGCTTTCGCACACAGAAATGAAATAAATAATGATTATTTAAAACAGAGGTCCACCAACAGCTGAATTCTCACATCATCACTTGGTCTTCCTCCAAATTCCACCCATTTTTCATGCACCTATTCAGGTTGCACCCCAGCCTCCCAGCCAGTGCAGGGAGAGCAGAGAGCATTCACCTGGCTGGCCGGGCTCAGAGAGCAGCTGTCTTACACTGGCATTCTATGCGCCATCTTGCTTGACAGGAAAGCGGGTGGGGGTTGGAATGATGCCACATCTGTTCCTAATCCCACACACAGTAGGTACATGTTTAATAAAAACACTGCCAACTGATTTATTTCTTATTTCTTTATTTATTTCATATAATTTAAGCTTATAAAGTTATAGAGTTATAATCAAATTATAGAAAACATAGAAAAGCAGACACGTGACAGATTTGGAAGGCAAATAATATACTCACTGGGTTTAAAAAAAGTTCCTCATTCCAACATTATCTCTGTGTACTTTCTACAGAAGTATAGCATAGTTGTCCTTGAAACGCAGGGGCTCTATCTTGTAAATGAAAAATGAATCTTCAGGCTAAGGATATAAAAACCTCAGGTAGGCCTTTCCAAATTGGTGTGGGAGTTGAAGGGTTTGGAGGCATTCCAATCTAAGCACACAGAGACATTTATCATGCGCTGCCCAAGTTCATCTTCACTGCTATGTTAATATGAAATGTTCAGCAGTTATTTTGGTTGAGTTAGATTTATTACTACTTTTAATTTAAAAGAAAACAATCAAACAGAAGAGGGTCCTTTCTTCTCTCTCATCAAAACATTTGTATTCCAGAGACAGAGCAGTTAATGATGGAGAAATCAGAGCTACGTTCCACTAGCGAGAAGGAAAGCAGTCCTCATTACACGCAGAGTTACAGAAAGATAGTTCTTTTCATACGTGGACAAAACGTTGTGAAACATTCAGAACTGAGGGCGGGTGGCTTGCTAAAAGCATGTGTAATTCCTTACCTTCAGCCTGTGGGCCTTGACTTTGCTGGGTCCCCGTGACCCAGAGGCTGCAGTTAGCCAGAAGCCACTTGGAGATGTCTCCTGATGAAAGCTTCACGTGGGTTCCACTCTGCTGACCACTCATCAGGTATTCACAGGGCAGTAAAAGACTTGTTTACATCACCACAAAAGAGAGAGGCTTTCGAAAGCACAGCAAAATTGTTGTGCATGTTTCCAAATACAACCAAAGACAGAATTAGATACTACCCAAAAAGCATGTTTGTGCAAACTTTTACCAACGTATGGGTATCATAACTGTAATGTAACTGAAGGTAGTTGGTCCAGTGAATGTGTCATGTAAAAATCTGTATTATTCAGTACTTGGTGTTCTTAATGACCTTTTCTGCTTTGGAAGTCCCTGACCCTGACAAGCTAGAAACCCATCAGTCATTCCTTACATGTTACAAACAGCACCCTACTTTCTGGCAAGATGTCAAAGGGCCCGGCCAAATGGCTACTTTCTCCAAGTACAATTGATAGCGGATGACAATGTCCAGCTCTTCTCTAGATTCTGACAACTATGTAACAACAAATAAAAAACATTCAAATGATTTACTGTTTTAATTCTACATTGTTGTGCTCTGTGTTTCTTTAAGGAAGGTGCAAGTGTACGTGTGAGAGTCGTGAAACACTGTGGTTACCATGGCAATTATCTGTGTTTAGAGAACGCACGGAGTGAAGGTCCGTGTCGTGGACGAAGAGTGCATGTTAGCGACGGCTTTTCGCGAGCCTAAATCATGGTAAGTCCCCAGTTTCAAAGAAATGTTGAAAAAAAAGGAATGTAAGCTTTTATCTGGAAAAGCCCTAAGTGCCAAAGTGTGTTTTGTTCCAGGGGCGACGCTCCCCACAGTAGTTAGAGGAGATCTGAAGACTGAAGTGGGGAGCAGAGGGCTGGTGCGCCAGTGCAAGAGGGGATGTTCTGATCAGAGAGCTTTCCTCGCTGATCTACGGGGGGCCCACTGGCTCCCTTGCTTCCCACGATCTGGTGTGCAGCTCCTGCAACACCGCTTGGTAAAGCCCAGTTACCTGGTGAAGCCAGCCTGCCAGAAAATACCCAGTCCTGTTACCTGATGGCTGCCATCTGAACGGAACTCAGCGCCAGCTGAGGACAGCGCTGCACTCACAGAGGTTACGAGATGCTGGAAGGCAAACTGACCGGGTTGTTCTCTCTCTCGGGTCCAAAAGGGTAACTAACGACAGCAACAACCTGATTCAAAAACGGGCAAAGGACCCGCTCAGAAGCAGATAACAAACGGCCAATAGGCTCATGAAAAGATGCTCGGCGTCGCTGGTCTTTAGGTAAATGCAAATCAAAACCACAATGAGATACGACTGCACACTCACTAGGAGGGCTACTATTAAAGAAAAAAATACAGGAAACAACAACTGTTGGGAAGGATGTGAAGAGACTGGAACCCTTGTGCACCGCTGGTAGGAATGTAAAAGGGTACAGCCACTGTGGAAAACAGCATGGAGCTTCCTCAAAGACATAACAGAATTACCACATAATCCAGAAAACCCACTTCTGGGTATATATTCAAAAGAAGTGAAAGCAGGAATTCGAACAGATAATTGTACACCCGTGTTCACAGCAGCATTATTCGCAAGAGCCAAACAGAGGAAGCAACCAAAGTGCCCATCAGCCAATGAATGGATAAACAGAATGTGGTATAAACATGCGGTGGAATGTCGTCTGGCCCTAACGAGTAAGGGAGTCCTGACACAGGCCACACCGTGGATGAACCTTGAGGACATTATGCTGAGCAAAATGGGCCAGACACGGAAGGACGGACACCGTGTGACTGTACCTGTGTGAAGTACCCAAGAGAGTTAAATTCATAGAGACAGAGCGTAGGAGGGTGGTCGCCACGGCAGGGGAGCAGTGAACGGAGAGGTAGGGTTAGTGGGGACCGCGGTTCTGTGGGGAGATGAGAACGTTCTGGGGATGACGGTGGCGATGGCTGCCCAACTGCAAACGTGCTGAACGCCACTGGACTACATACTTTACAACGGTTAAAACGGTAAATTTTATGTCATGTACATTTTACCACAACTTTTAAAAAGCAAGGGGCCCGCGGCCCCAGAGGACCTCGGGGCGAACCATGTTTGCACAGCACAGCATTATTACTAACCAGGCATCCGAACGTCAGCAGAGCTGGAGTCGTCCTGCTTGCAACCAGCTAGTCTAAAGATAAAATAGTGCCTTTCCCCAGCTCACGGCTTTCATTACAAACGCGCCCAAAACAGAAATGTTTGCGGCTGAGTGATATTTATGAAAAATCCCTGCTCCCAGGTCCTCAGACCAAGTGGCCAAACGACGACGGGGGCCTCCCAGCAGGGCCGCCTTGAAGGCAGGCTGGAGCCCTCCCCATGCTGCACTGACTCAGCTCCGGGTTGTTTCCTGAGGGCTGCGGAAGTTATTCCTAAATACTTCCAAGCTCGTGACAATGAAGATCACAAACTGATTTTGAAAATACAGTCACTCAAAGGACAAAGGGGCGAAGGATCGACAGATGCCTCCTTAGGAAATAAACGCCGGTCCGTGGTCTGCACCTCAGGAGACAGTGTGCAGCCCTGAGGGTCGTCAAGCTGGGGGTTCAAGGAAAGCGGACGGTGCTGTCTTCTCTTTGGAGGGAGGGGAGAGTCATAGGATGGGAAGGAGTTGGAATGTTGCTATAAGAAGATGAGTTTGAAGTATTAACCTGGAAGTACAGAAAACTAAGAAGGTGCAAAATAGTTCGGACACGGTGCTATGTGAATGTAGGGGTTATTCATACGGGTAAACTTATTTTTATAGATCACAGGGTTGATGCCTTTCACTGGAGCTAAATATGCCCCCCCGCCAGAGAGTGCTGTCCCACGTGGGAGAGTACTTAACTCCTGAGTACTTGACCCATCCTGGCTCGGTCCCAGGCTAAGAATCCGATGTCTGATTGTCAGGAGATCCATCTTTAAGAATCATGTTATCATGTCTTAACCCTCCGCCACCGAGCTTGCTTTACAAGTATTTATTTTAGGGGCTGGAAAAGTCCACGCTGCCTCTGGTGCTGGTTTCATCTCATCGACTTCAGAAAGCGCGGTCAAGTGCATACCCCATGGGGACTCCCCTGGGACTGTAACAGAACTGAGCTGGCCAGAACTTCTTAAAGATGAAGGTACTTTCTAAATACAATCTCTCTGGAATCAAAGCACATTTCAGCCTCAGCCTGTACTGAAGAGAAAGACCTTTTTAAAAAGAGTGAGGGGAAGTTGGGCTGTTCTTTTCTCATTTGGTTAAAGAATAGGACAGCATATGGTACACAGTGGGTGGCTGTTCAAGTGTAACATGGATGTGTCCAACCCAACACGGTTTATCACTTTCTCTACGTGGAACCAGCTGTTAGAATGGATTGGTGACTTCTTTTGCAGCTGAAGTTAGGAGGGAAAGA
>NW_006791713.1:22146-25802 GCF_000442215.2 Lipotes vexillifer
GGAAAGAGCTCACCATCCTGGCAATTCCCCAAAGTAATACTTATCAATTAACCTTTGCTCTCAACACCGCTTCATCAGGAAGCATTTTGTGATCATTAACAACACTGGCTGGCTGAGCACTTACACCGTGCCAGGCACTGTGCTCCTGCTTCATACACACGATGTTATTTACACCTCAGACCACCCCTATGAAATAAGAAAGGACGGTCTCTGTTATGCTGAGGAGGACGCCGAAGACGGGACCACTTGTGACGTACTGAAGCCACGCAGTAGCTAAGCTTGAACCTCAAGTGCAGAGCCCGGCCCCCGGCCCCCGGCCCCCGACCGCCTCGCAGGCTCGGCGCGGCTGGCTCTGCCCCCATGGAAGCGTGGCGCCCCAAGCTGGCCGCCGGCTGAGCTCTTCGCCCACGGCTGACCTCAGTGTGCTCCTGCCACGTGCATCTTCCTTTTCACGAACGGACCAGCTTTTCCAGGCATTCGTTGGGTAAAAGAGCTTTAGAAAGTGACTCTCCCACTGCACCCCGGGGCATGTGGTTAAAATGCAGGTTCTGACCCAGCCCGGCTGGGCGGGCCTGAAGCTCCGTGTTTCCAAGAAGCCCCCAGGAGGCGCCCAGGGAATGAGCTGTGACTGCGGGGTGGGGCCCTGAGCACCAGAACGAGACAGGGCGTCGAGCAAGACACAGAAGACATATTGCAGCACTTCAGGAGAGCTCTCAGACGGCACCCAGTCTGCAGCCCACCCCCAGCGGCACCCCCGCCCTGCCCATCCCCCACCCGCCTGGGCCCCCAGCAGAGACAGCAGCAGTCCCAGGAGGTACACGGACACGCCGCGGCCCTCTGCTCTCAGAGGGCTTTGGGGCTAAATCTGAATGAGCGTCTTGGACAGTGGATTTGCAACTTTCACGACTTGTACATAAGTAGTACATTAATTAAATAAATTCCAACTCCACCATTCTAGGACTAGATGGCCATTGACATAGTAAGGGAATATTTCACGACATTAAGAGATATTCACAGTAAGTGGAAGGAGATGGCCATGATATAATTATATTGTGAAGAAATACTAGAAGTTTCCACACCAAAATTTCAATGGCAGTTATCTAGGGCTAGGATGTTAAGATGGTTTTGTTTCTTTTGCTTATATATGTTGTAAATCTTGGGCCTTCCCTGGTGGCACAGTGGTTAAGAACCCGCCTGCCAATGCAGGGGACACGGGAATCGATCCCAGGCCCGGGAAGATCCCACATGCCGCGGAACAACCAAACCCGTGCGCCACAAGTACTAAGCCTGAGCTCTAGAGCCCGTGAGCCACAACCACTGAGCCCACGTGCCACAACTACTGAAGCCCGCGCACCTACAGCCTGTGCTCCACACAAGAAAAGCCACCGCAATGAGAAGCCCGTGCACCACAATGAAGAGTAGCCCCCGCTCGCCACAACTAGAGAAAGCCCGCGTGCAGCAACAAAGACCCAACGCAGCCAAAAAGAAAATAAATAAATATATGTTGTAAATCTTTTACAATTAATACGTCTTAATTTGGAATAAGAAGAAAAATAATTTTTTACTACTTATTTTTAAAGATTACTCTGAATCCATAATGATTCTCAGCAGCACTGAGATGGGATGACCAGAGGTTGGGGGCCTCCCAACACAGGCGACAGAAGCACCTGTGAAATATTCTTGCCAAAAACGATGAGCCTGAACGGAATCGATCCTCTAGAGCCGACCTCCACCTGCAGGAAACATGGCAGGTAGAGGGCAAGTTCAAAGACTGAACAACGAGGCTAGTGGACAAAGCCAGAATAGGGGACATTCTGCAGGGCAGCTGGCCCAGTTTCTGCAAGAATTCATGAAGGGGCGTGAAAAGACTCAAGAAAGGCATTATACGGCTCCCCTGGTGGCGCAGTGGTTGAGAGTCCGCCTGCCGATGCAGGGGACACGGGTTCGTGCCCCGGTCCGGGAAGACCCCACATGCCGCGGAGCGGCTGGACCCGCGAGCCATGGCCGCTGAGCCTGCGTGTCCGGAGCCTGTGCTCCGCAACGGGAGAGGCCACAACAGTGAGAGGCCCGCGTACCGCAAAAAAAAAGAAAGAAAGAAAGACATAAATGAGTGCAACGTGTGACAGGGGTGCCATGGACTGAGGGCCTGCATCCCCCCCACCCTGTCCATATGTTGAAGCCCTAATCCCCAGTGTGATGGTACCTGGAGGAGGGGTCTTTGGGAGGCAGTTGGGTTTGCATGAGACGGTGAAGGTGGAGACCCACGACGGGATTAGTGCCCTTACAAGAAGAGACAGAGACCAGAGCCCTCTCTCTGCCGCGGAAGGACATGGCAAGAAGGAGGCTGTCTGTAAGCCTGGGGGAGGGTCTCACCAGACCGTTCCCCCCAACCCCCGAATCGGTCAGCACCTTGATCTTGGACTTCCCAGCCTCCAGAACTGTGAGAAGTGACTGTTTGTTGTTTAAGCCAGCCCATCTCTGGTGTTTTGTTATAGCAGGCCGAGCTAAGACATGCAGCCCCAGTGGAACAACCAAGTGTAAGCAGACGTTTTTGAGCCGATGAGGGTAATTTAGTTACACAGGTAATGCTAATGTTCAGGTGTGCAAATGGCCTCGTGTTATAGAAGAAATGTCCATACTTCTTAGAGATGCAGTCTGGAGTATGCGGGAGTAAAATGAAATGAGGTCCCAGATATTTTTTTAATTTTATAAATGGAGAGTGCAAGCAAAGCAGCAAAGTATCGTAACTGTCAAATCTGGGTGATGGATATGCCAGTGCTCACTATACGCTTTATTCCCCCTGCTTTTGTGTGTTTGAAATTTTTCACAATGAAATATTTTCATGTGGTCAGAGATTCTAGTCTTTCTACACTCAAGCAAAGTCCTAAGGTAATCTAGGACACAGATCCACCTGAGACACACGGGTACCTTTAAGCTGGAAAAAGAGGCATTGTACAAAGGGAACTTCAAATATTTCACATAAACTCACTTGAGTAATGGAGACAGCTGTAGGAAATCTGGATTTCGGGAGCTTTGAAGAGGGAACTTTGCTGTAATGAAGCTGCAGAGATACTGGTCAAGGCTAAATTCTGAACTCAGAAGCAATTTGTCCAGAAACACAGAGAAAACGAGGAGAATAAGAGCTGATATACAAACAGTGCTTTACGGCTCATGTGTATTTCCAGGTACATCGTATCATTTCATCTTCTCTTTTCATTTAATCCCCTTTACTTCAACTCTTAAGGTGTAAGGTTACTTTGCACCTTTTATAGACGTTTCTGCAAACAGAGTCCCTTGGAGCAGGGAATGTGAGAGGGAGGTGGCCTCGGCTTTGTCTGCTTGGCACTGGCAGCCAGGTGTGCCCTCTGTGCCCCTGAAATGTAAACCTGACACATCATTTCCCAAATTAAAGTCCCTCAACTCACAAGGTGGAAGCAACCCAAGTGTTCACGGACAGATGAACGGATAAACCGTGTTCCGTGCGTTCAGTGGAATATTTTTCAGCCTTAAAAAGGAAAGAAACTCTGGCATGCACTACAACACGCATGAACCTTGAGACATCATGTTACGTGAAATAAGCCAGACATAAAACGACACATACTGTATGATTCCACTCACGTGAGGTCCCTAGAGCAGCCAAGTTCACAGAATGGGGG
>NW_006791713.1:25858-33432 GCF_000442215.2 Lipotes vexillifer
GGGGGGGCCGGGGCTGGCGGGAGGGGCAAACGGGAAGTTATTGTTCAGTGGGGTCAGAGTTTCAGTTTGGGAAGAGGATGAGATTCCGGAGATGAACGGTGGCAGTGGGAGCACAGTATGGATGCACTTCATACCACTGGATGCTGCACTCAGAATGGTTAAAACGCTTAAACGTTGTGTTCTGTATACTTTACCTCAATGTTTAAAATCCTTCTATAACTGTCACCTAGAGAGGAACAGTAAGTTCCTTAGAGCCTGAGGTCAGCATCCCAGCCCTGCCCCCTCCTGTAAGCGCCGTTCGAGGTCCCGCTGTAGGCGTGCGGGCCGCGCGGGGGCCCTCGCCCCCGGGGCTGTGTGTCCCCTTCTCCGGAGCCTGGGCCCCGGGGCTCAGGGGCCACGCCGCTGCCCGGATCCATGCCCCGCCCCGCGCCGGCAGCGCACGTCGCCGGCTCGCAGGCCTCAGCTTCGGCCCCTAGAAAGCGCGGCGATAAACTCGCCGCTAGTGTGGCGATGATGTGAACGAGCACGTGTGCCCTTAGAACTGGGCCTGGCACACCGTAAACGCTTAACAAACTGTCACTTGTCGCCCTGAGAAGGTCCTCTGACGGGCTCGCGCCCCCTGGTCTCAGGAGGAGCGGGGCGCCTCCTCCTCTGCTCCCCACGCCGTGCCTTTCCCACACTTTGGGTTTTCTTAAGGAAGAGTGTTCGTATTTGCCTAGACGTGTGTCTGCCGCAGAACCGTGCGCGCTGGACATGAGACACCGCCTCCCGCCTCCTCACCCAGGGGCGGCCCCGGCCCACCGCACGCCCCCGGCTGCAGGGAGGCTCCGTGGAGGCCGGGAGGCCCTGGGCCTCGGCACGGGCGCCTCGGGAGAGGACAGAAGGGCTCGCCTGGCCAGGCACGGCCCCCGCCGCCTGCCCTGCCCCATTGCACGCAAACACTCACAGCCCGAAGGACGCGGACGCCAGCCGCCACTGCTGCCACGAGGCAGTGAGGAATCACCGCGCCGCGCGGGCGGCGGCAGAGCGGGGCCTGCCCCCCGGCCCCCAGCCCGGGTCTCGCCTCCCGAACGGCGCTGTGCCACCAGAGCCGCGGGGCAGGGGCGGCCTGGGGTCCGCGTCCCGCAGCGAGGGGGCTGTCACTGACCCGCCGCACTTGTCACACGGCCTCCGCCTGCCGACACTGTCCTCCAGCTCTGCCTTCACCTCGCACTGCAGGTAGGGCCCCGGCTTCCACCCACCCCTCTCCGCCCTGCACCCTCTTCGCAGGATATGTTAAGCCCCGGGAAGAATGCCTCAGTAAACATCGCTTTCTGTTTAAACATGTTAATAACTGTCGAATTTGGTTTGAGGGAATGTTTTATTATAATGGCTGTTAACAGGAAGGTCTCCAGCTGTCAAATCACCTCACACGCTTCACAGAGAAAAATCTAGGTGTCCCAAGGGTGGTCCAGGACCTCTGCGTGGAGGAACAGTCAGGTAGACGGGGCGGGGCGGGGGAGAGAGGGAGAGAGCGTTCGTGACAGAACAAAGAGGGGATCTCAGGCTCACGCCAGAGTGGTACCGACTTGTTCCCAGGCTCTGTGCTTACAGACCCCCGGGGGATCCGGCCAAAGCCAGAATCAGCCGCCCGGGCTGGGGACGGGGAGGGCCGGCGGCCCGGAAACCCTCCCAGGCCGCGGGCTGCGCGACCACCGCACTGGAACCGCAAGCTTCTGCAAAGGGCAGACCTTACCAGACGCACGAGTAAGCAGTGATTCTTCCATCCTTTTAGAAAAATAATGATCACCTTCAACCAATGTTTCTTTGGTTTTGAAGAACTTCGGGGGGAAATATTTTAGGCATCTACTTCCTCAGCCATAGCCCTACCGAGGCCTCTGAAATAGGGCCTGAGACTTGAATCTTGAGGGAGCCACTTAATGGGAGAAAAATACTGATTTGGGAACAAGTGCAAGAGGGCTGCTGAAGGAGAGAAGTGAGGTTTTGTGTTAAAAACCCAATTAACCAACACGTGCCCTCTACCCACTTGGAGAGCTTCTCCCAACGACCCCGACCCAGATGAAAGGCGGCTCTCGTCTTCTAAACTAGATGAACACCTTAAAAGCTATGTTAAACACCTTCTTATGTTTCACAGCCTTTGGGAAAGACTTCTTATTCAAAGATTCCTGTCTTAAACACTTTTGTTAAATAAATAGCATTCTTAATTCAACTTCATGTAAATCTGAGTTGTCCTGAGTTGAGTTGGATGATTTTGAATGAAAAATCACTCTTATTTTTCCTGTCAAATATTCAAGACCTTTTGACTCTCTCAAACCTAAGATTCCACAAAATCCAGACACACGTTCCCCCAAGAATTTGGCTGGTGTCCCAGGAACCCTGAAGCCTTCCACGGCCTGGCCCTCATTTCAGCCCACCCCCACTAAAACATTAAACACGTGAAAGCAAATGGTGCAGACAGAGCACTTCGTCCGTGAGAAATGAAGTCATGGCAGTGCCTCAGCCCGAACACGGCTGGCGCGGGCCAGGAGGGTCTCTGCACACAGCTATCCGTGGGCACGCAGCCGGGGGCCAGGGCAGCACGACGGCTGCACCCAGGGCCCTGTCGTGGACTGGGTCACCGCTGGCCACCCTCTGACCCAAGTCACAGGTCGATTCCTCCCCTCTGGCTCCAATTCCTGCGGCACCATTTGCCCTGCAGGACCCCCAGGCCAGCGAGTGTTCGAGCAGCCGCCCCAGAGGCAGAGGAGAGAGCCTGGGCCCCCCGCCCCGCCCAGGGCTTTCACCAGCTACTTAGCCCTGGAGCCACTTGCCTTTTGTTCCCCTGCAATCCCAGCAGGAACCTGATGCCAGGCTGCTAGCCCACCAGGCAGAGCACACATTCCAGAACCTGGGCTGCCTGCCAACCGCCCACCAGAGGTCCCCACCCCCGAAACCCAAGCCCGGAGCCTGAGCCCAGGAGCCCAGGCGGATCCCGCGCTGGCACGGTGGGCCCAGGAGGCCTCCCCCATCACGACCTGCCGCAGAGCCAGGGCCCAGAGGCCAGAGACTGGGCACAGCCGGGCTCCACTGCCCTCACCTTCGGGCTGACTTCGGTGGCTTCCCACGTCTTAGCCCTGAAAACAAAACGAAGCACTGCTGGGACGCTGCTGTCAGCGGTTTGGTTATGTGGCCAGACAGTCAAAGGTTGCCCTGGGGTTTGCTGAGTTTGGAGCTTTCTTCTCTCATTGATGACTGTTCCCAGTACCCAGTCCCCGACCCCGGGAAGCGCTGAGCCCGCATCCTGTCTGTCTTGGGGAGCAAGTTGAGGCTACTTCTAAACCTCATCTAGTCTCTGCTCTCAGCACAGGATACCCAAGCAGAGGCCTTCATCACCACTGGGGACACCAGGACCCCCGAGACGTCAGAAGAACCGTGAAATGAGGACGAGAAGTTCTCCTGAGGGTTCCAGCGCTCATCTCTGCCCACGTCTCACAGCGCTGGTTTCCCCTCTCTCTCCATGTCTCTCTCCCCCCCTTTCTCTCTCTCTCAGCTTTCCTTGAATTTCAGCGACCACAGATCTAACAGGAAGAAAACCATCTGGGGCCCCATCACCCTTTGGGGGTCTTTTCTGTCTCCTCTGAGCCCCCCGCCAGGCCCCGTCTCCTTGGAGGCAGCACCTGGCACAGGTGAGGGTCCCCCCTCCCCCTACCCATCTCTGCTTCTCCCGTTCCAGCCTCATCCGGGGCCCCAACACACCCTGCGCACAGGCGCTGCAGGTCTCCCCTCCAGCCTGACCGTCCTCCCGAAGCACCTTGTGACAGCCTGGGAGACGCATCCACCTGGGCCCAAAGCAGCGTGTCTGAGGCTGGGCTCACCCTCCCACAAAACCAGCTCTTTCTCCAACGCCCCTGCACCAGCATCTCCCCAGGCAGCCGGGCTTGCAACCCAGCCCGGTCACCCCGTCTCCCTCTGCTGCGGCATCCACCGTCCCCGAGCCCCCTCTGTCCCATCTGCCCTCCCTTCCATCCCCTGCCCAGTCCAAGCAGACTCTTCGACTACATGCAGAGACCACTGGACAGACCCCCTAGCTGACTCCTGTCCTTTGGAATCCAAAAGCTCTAGAGCAGAATCAGGCCTTAGGAAGCACCTCCTGTCTCCCCGTGTTCACGGGGGCGGGAGGGAGCGGAGGCCTGCGGCAGCCGCAGCAGGGCGGGCATCGCAGGATCTGGCTCGTGAACTGACTACAAGACTGCAGCCAAGACACTCGCGAGCGGCGCCAGCATGACCCCAGCCCATGCCCTGAACACGGCCATCCCTTCCTGCCCCTGCCGGCCTCCCTTCCCCTTCCCTGGACTCAGTCGTCCCGGCAGCCGGCGAGGCTCCCGGAGCCACTCCTCCAGGAAGCCCACTCCCACCCGCTGCTCCTGAACAAGCACTTTCTCGGCCTCTCCCGGGACGCAGCGCATCTACCCTCAGTACGGGCCCCTGTCCTGCTTGAAACCACAGACCGCCCGCTCACTTTTTATCCTTTCCAGAACCTTTCCTCCTGAATAAGAAACAGTTAAGCCGAATGGCATCATACGGCTCCACAGAAGCTGGTGGTGGTCCCCAGCCACGGTCTCCTCCAACTGCCACCCCCGCCAGGAAGTGATCAGGGGTGCAGAGGGGGAAAGAGGTGAAACCACCGTACAGTGAACACCAGTAGCTGTCTGCACAGCAGGAGCGACGCGAAGCTAAGCCCGCCAAATAGCCTATGTCGGCTGAGCCCTGGCCCTGCTCCCGGGATGTGGCTGGCGTGGACCAGGCTCCGCTGCCCCCCTGCTCCTATGGAACAGAAGCCAGTCCTGTCCCTGTTCAGGCTGCAAAACCGCAGGCCCACCCTGAGCCCCCTCCTACCCCGTCCAACAGAAACGCTCACTACATTTTCATCAGAAAGGAGTCCCTTCACTCTGAGTTGATATTTTGTATTTTGCTGCCCAAAGCACCATCACAGAACAAACAGGGGGAAATGGTTTCATGAGAAAACAGAGAGGCGACCTTCGAACTCCCGCCAGGCTCTCGAGGCCAAAGGCAGGCGGTGCTGGAGTGGAGGAGGACAGGCCCCATGTGGTGGCAGAACACAGCACAGCGACACGGAAGGTGTCACCTCTCAAGGCCCTGTCACCACGTGTGTGCCCCTCTGGCTCCTGTTGGCTGTCACAGGCCTGAGCCTGGTCACGTTGGTCATTTCTCCAAGAAGCCAGAATGGGGGGTGGGCAGGATGTGGCTGCTTCAGGGGATGCCCGGGGGGAGGGGGCGCGTCCCTCACACCCCCCTCTGCTGATGCACAGAAAGGCAGTCAACAGCCGCAAGAAGAGCTGCGTTTCCACGAAAACAGGCTTCCAGCCTCCCGAGCTATTTCTATGGAAATATAATGTACCACTGGGTATAAATAGAACTCACGGCTGCCAGGAATTTTCTTTTCTTTTCTTTGTCCCTCTGTAGAAGCTAAAGATATTCGCACCATACGAAGAAAAACTAGTGGAGAATAATTTAAGACACCTTTGACGCCTGCTTGGGCTATTTTTACTTTTTCTCATTCCATTGAGACAAAAGGTTCTAAAAATGGACTTGGAAAAGTCAAGTTCTGATACAGCCATTGGGCGAGTTCCTTGAGAGCAGGCGCCCCAAGCTGCATTCCTCTGTGTCCCCGCAGGTGACCGAACAGGGCAGGGGGTAGCGGCGCGTTTGGGTGGAGGAGTCTTACAGAAAGGGGAAGATGAGGCGGCCCTTCCAGAGCTTCAGGACGGCAAACAAGTTCCACGAAGGAACATTCTTGTCTGTAAACCCAGCAGGGTGAACAGGACCTCACAGCTGAACGAGCCGAGACACAAGGGCCGTCCAGGGAGGGGGCAACATGCACAGACGCGAAGACCTTCGGGGCCTGGGACAGGGTGGGACCTGGGGCTGAGGCTGGAAGTGACGCGGGCCTAAGCCTGGACTCGGGGCCCTGAGGACTCGGGGACTCAGTCACGGGGCAGCAGGGGCCAAGGAAGACCTTGTGAAGAGAGCAAGCCCATGGTCAAAGCTAAGCCACGTAGTGGACAGACAGGCCATAGGGAAGGCGCTGCGGGCCCAGGAGGAGCAGAGAAGGCAGGGCGATGGCAGCGTGGGGAAGAGCTTATTCCTGGGACTTGGCGATGGATGAGATGTGAGCAGGGCAGTGGGGGAAGGAGCGAGGCACCAGACTGCGGGAGGGGCCGACCCCCGGCAGCTGTGGATCCCACCTCAGCTGCTCTGCCCCAGGGCCTCTGGAGGCTTGACACGGGGCGCAGTGGAGCTAGAGCCGAGGTGGCTGGGAGCCCAGCACGGAGGGGTCAGAGGGGCCAGGGAGCCACGGAGGATACAGGCAGGGGCAGAGCAGAGAGGAGGGAACCGGGGTGGCGGGTTGCCGTGGGCCCTGCCCGCCTTGGACAGGACCGGCTGCCCCGAACCTACGTCCTGAAGTCGGAGCCCCCCAGAGCCCAGGCCCGGCCAGTTCGTGTAAGGACACTTGGAAGGGCTTCTCCCTAGTCCCTGGCCCCCTCCAGCGGAAGAAGCCCGCTGACCACTCACAACGCCAGAGGGAAGAGAGCTCGCTGTGCCCGCTAGCCCCCTGGTCTCAGCCAGCCCGTCTCTGTCCGGAGCATGAACATAAAACAAGGGAAAGGTCACTCAGTTACACGAAGCCAGTGATCTCCGCGAAGCCCCAAGGCCCTCCCCGCGTTCAGTTAACCTTGTTATAAGCCTTGGACTTGCCCTGTAAAGCCAGAGCTCCTGGTATTTCTAGACAACACCAAATAGTCCCTCAGCAATTATCACATTGACAGGGAAACATTTCCTGCACGAGGGCCTTCTGAAACGTGCACACTGGACCATGACTTCTTAAATGCATCTCAACCCACATCCACAGGCTGACTGCCGTCTCTACAGGCCATCCCCGCCGGGAGCCGGGGGGCCCGCTGGTGAAGACAGCTCTTGGCCACGTGCAGGCGGAGGTGGCCATCACTGAGGAGCCGTGACTCGGGACCCCGACAGCCGGGGTGGATGTCACACGGGTCCTCCGAGAGCCCAGGGGCCCAGGAGGCTCGACAGAGGCCACCCCTGGGCCGCCGCCCTCCTTTCTGCTAGTCCTGATCCTGTCTCCCAGCCACTGTGCTGACTTGGCCTGACTCGGCCTCAGGGCGAATCCCCATCTCTGGCTCCTTGTCGGGCGGCTCCGTTCAGCATCCGGACAGTTCCTCCAGTTGCTGCTGTTTCGGCATTTTTCCCCGGGGCGTCCCTGAGCCGGTAACCCAGTCCAGGGCCCCTCTCCCGATGCCTGTGCAGCGTTTCCTCAATATGACCGGCAGAGTGTTCTCTCATGGGAAAAAGACCCAAAGGAAAGAGAATCTAGAAATGGGGAAGGAAAAGTACCTTTCCCTCCTTTCTGGGGAAAACTGAGTTCTCTCAGGCAGCGATGGAGGTGCGTCTTGCGGTCACAGACACCCGTGCCAGGGCTGCCCGGGCTGCCCGGGCGCCCGACTTCCCGAGGACGAGGCAGAGGGGTCAGGGGATTCAGCAGGGAGGAGGGGAGC
>NW_006791713.1:33442-49551 GCF_000442215.2 Lipotes vexillifer
GGGAAGCTCTGTCCGCCCCTGCACTCAGCACCTCGTAAGGAGAAGCAGGACGTGTCAGCAGGCAGACGACCCCGGGCTCCACTGCAGGCACACGGAGCACCGAGCATGTCCAGCAAGCCCTGGTCCTGGAGGAGCCCAACAGCCTCACAGACGAGCCGCACGAACCAGAGTGGATGGCAGTGACAGGTGGCTTCTGTTCCAGGTCAAGCACCAGAGCAGCCGTGACAAGACAAAATAAACTCACACTCATTTTCCTAAAATGAAGCTCACTGTCACAGCCATGGTATGAGATGGATATGCTTATTAAAGAGAGTGTGTGTCTCTAGCTGCTTTTTTGGGCCAATGGGAAGAAAAGTAATAAGTGATTTTGTTAATCATTATGACCAATGTCATGCCCTTTACGAAATATAAAAGCATCAACAAATTAAAACAATTCTCACTCTGAGTCATAATAAAAATTCATTAATAATTCAGACTCTACAGGTGCCTTTGAAGAAACATTTTAAGAAAACCAACGTTATCGCTTTACTAGGAGAGTAAACGAGACTGGGGAGAATATGCTACGACACCTAAGAGGGGAAATGCAGACCATTCTTCAGAACTGCCCTGACAGGTAAGTGCTGAGTTGTTTATTAACACGGATGAGCTGATCACCCGTCTCTCAGCCATTCGACAAACCACTCACCCCGAGCCTTCCACGTGCAGCCCGATTCAAGGCACTGGGAGTCCCACGGCAGAGCAGACAGACACGCTGCCTGGCCCGGCACCTGAAACGTGATGACATATTTGACGACAAAAACAAGATCCTGCAAGTCAAGTTTATGAGAAATAAATCATGTACGCGGAAGTACTCTTGAAAACTGAAGTGTTATCCAAATGTTAGCCAATTTTTTTTTTTTTTTTTTTTTTTTGGCTGCGTTGGGTCTTCATTGCTGCACAGGGGCTTTTCTCTAGTTGCAGCGAGCGGGGGCTGCTCTTCACTGCGGTGCACAGGCTTCTCATTGCGGTGGCTTCTCTTGCCGTGGAGCAAAGGCTCTAGGCACGTAGGCTTCAGTAGCTGTGGCGCAAGGGCTCTAGAGCGCAGGCTCAGTAGTTGTGGCATGCAGGCTCTGTAGTTATGGCTCATGAGCTCTAGAGCACACACTCAGCAGTTGCGGCACACGGGCTTAGTTGCTCCTCGGCATGTGGGATCTTTCCGGGCCAGGGCTTGAACCTGTGTCCCCTGCATTGGCAGATGGATTCTTTACCACTGCACCACCAGGGAAGTCCCTGTTAGCCAACTTTATCCACATAATCCCAGTTATCTATGTTCTTAAACCAGCAAAAATTTAATCTGTTTTCAAATATTCCAGCATGCAGACTTTCCCCTTAATTTGGAAAGAGCCTTCCCTCCATTTAATTTTGTTTAACTCTGATATGACTGTGTATCTAGCAGAGATTTGAGGTTCTGGGATCAAATTATACCACTTTAGAGGTAAGGAAGCCAAGGTCCAGGAAAATTACATGACCCGCCCAAGGCCAAATAGCAAGTTGGTAGCCAAACCAGAACAAACGCCCAAGTCTCCCGATGAGGCAAAAAATCTTTTTTCCACAAACTGCTTGGTTTGTCCTCTATTGGAAAATCACACTGAGTGAAGATACTTACAATACAGATTGCCAAGAAAGGCTTAGTATGCATAATATATAAATATCCCCCACGAGCAAATAAGAAAAAGTCAAGAGAGAAAATAAAAATAGGCAAAGATATCAACAGACAATGCCCAGAAGAGGGAATCTAAATTGTCGGGAAAATATATATATCACATCACCAGTAATCAGGAAAATGAAAAATGAATCAAAACATAATTCCACATAAGCAGACTTCTGAAGTCTGGAAACACCCCGTGAGGTCTGGAGCATGGAGCAGGGAGAACCCCGCCCCTGTGTGTCAGAGGACAGGAGCATCCACCGGTGTGGCCACACTGAACAGCAGCCTGGCAACACCTCGTGAAGTGAGACCACCACCAACTCTGCGCTGGGGACGCACCCCAGAGAAGTTCCAGGCATGCTGCACAAGGAGACGTGGACAGGAATGGTTTTTTTTTTTTTTGCAGCATTTTAATAGGGAAAATATTGGAAACAACTTAAATGTACCTGGATACAGTGGAAAATCAATTGGGAATATGGATAAATAAATTCTAACTTATTCATACAATAACAAGATGGAGAACATTTTAAATGAATTAACTCGCTATATTTAAAATGGATAACTAACAAGGACCTACTGTATAGCACAGGGAACTATGCTCAATATTCTGTAACAATTTAATTGGGAAAAGCATTTGAAAAAGAATAGATGCATGTATAGGTATAACTGAATCACTGTGCTGTACACCAGGAACTAACACAACATTGTGAATCAACTATACTCCAACATAAAATAAAAAGTAAAAAAAAAAATAAAGTTTACCCAAAATAACAGAAAATAAATAAATGAACATAAAATGAATTAGTTCTACACATACCTACAGGACTAGGTCTCAGATGTGTAATTATGAGAGGAGGCAAAATAGTGCAAAACATATGCTGTACAGTAGGATACTGTTCGTATGATGTTTAGATACCCCCAAAATACCATATATTATTTTAATTTTATACATACTTACATAGCAGAGATGAAACGAAGATTTGCTTTGCAGGGAAGGTACTAAGACGCAGATGTAAATAGTACATGCCTGCTTCAGGATAATGACCTCCTCTGGAGGAAGGGTGAGAGATTACAGCCAGAGGCTGGACCAGTACTGTGGCGGGCATTCAACTGTACCTCTATTTTTATTTCCTTTTTAAAAGATAGGGCAAAATGTTATGTTTTTGCCCGTACTTCTCTGTTTGCTTTATTTAAATATTTTATAACCAAATTCAATTGAGAAAAGAAATTCTTACTAATAAGAAAATCTTATTGATTAATACAACTTGTCCTATATATATATTAAAAACCCAATGTGCCAAGCAGAATGTGAATCTAAACAACATGTGGGTGACTGTGGAGAAATCTGTCCTTATATGAGTCTTTGCCTATTTCCTGCTGGGGTCCACAAAAGGATTAAATTGAAAGAGAAATCTTTAAGCACCCTTCCTGATTAACGTGAAGGACTCTTGGATTGCTCGGCCTCAGTGATTTTCTTTTCAGAAGATAATGTTCCTAGACTCTTATTAGCTGTCCCAAACTGCTCTGTTATTCTTGTTTCATAGATAGATAATAGATGATAGACCAATAAATGATAGATAGAGATCAATAATAAATAATAAATGATAGATAACAGATATAGATACGGATCAATAATAGATGATAGATAACAGATAGACAAATGACAGATAACAGATAGACAGATGATAGACAAAGATAGATATAGATGACAGACAGACAGATAGATAGAATGACTCATCCAGCCCATGAGGGAGTAGCTTTCTCTCCTAACGATTTATAAGATATTGGAGTTGGGGGGAAGGCTTGGGATATGAAAGGCCCTGGAGAGAAAAGGCTGGACCTTAACTCCCTTCTTCTTGAATGTGGGCTGGACTTAGTGACCTAATTCCAAAGAACAGAGGCAGAAAGGGGAAAACAGTCACGTTTCCAGTGAAGAGGCCTGGCAGACACACCTTACTCATGTGCACGTCTGACCGCACTAGAGATGTGCCCTCTGACGAGATGTGCTTAGAAAGAACTCCATGCCTGTGGCATTCTGTCCCAAACCCATAACCCCAGAGTCAGGAATTTCCCATGACTTTCTATCTGACCCTAAGTTTGCCCTCATTTACCATGTCCCATGAGTGCCACCTCCCCGGAGGTGCTAAATGATAATATTAACATCGGGTGGAGAGAGGGCCAAATGACTTTTGAGATTCTCTTTTCAAACCCTGAGACATTGAGTCTATACACTCAACTGTCCTCAAAACCAGGAATTAGCTGATTCAAAATGCTGCCACCGTCAGGATTATAATCATTACACAGACTTCAGATCAAATTTTCTGGTGCCTGGATTGGAAGCTAATTGTTCCATAAGCTACTGATTAAGCCTCCTGACTGAAGCTCACTTGTCCCCAGGTATGGAGTGGGCACTGCTGCTATTGGGGGCTGACCCTCAGCAGGAGGGCACCCGTGAGTGCACTGCCCCCGGGACGCACCCGGTGCCTCCCAGCCACATCCTGCCTCTCCAGCCCCGAGCCTCCACCCCGCCCCTCACCCGGCAGCTGCTTTAGCCTCAGACACTCACCTCTTCCTCGGCAAGCCCTCCCCCAGCCAGTCCTGGCCACGTCCCTCCCGGAGCCCCCAGCCCTCTGTGTCCGAACAGTCATCAAGGTTTCCATCGCACGTTCAATGTCTGCACCCCCGTAGGCTACCCCTCTGCTTTGTCCAGCCCTCTAGCCCCAGGGCCACCTGTGCCACGCACCTGCCCAGCACACCCCAGATGTTCACCTAACCACTGCTGAAGGACGTGATTTACACGCTCCGGGCAGGAGGTCACCCCAACTCCCCTATGCAAACGAGCAGCCGGAATTGACCACGGAAGTAGGCAGAGCGGTCGATTCAGACAAGAGGCGTGGAAAGGTCTCCTGAACTCTGAGATCTGAGAGGGTTAAGATCTTGCTTCAGGGGGAGGGGCGAGGGAATACAAAGCCCCATCTTCAGGAGAATAAATTAAATGTACAAGAGCTATGACATTTATGCATTATAACTAGACTCCTTAAACACTGATATGTACCTCGGAAAAACAGATGGCAAAGTAAGGGAAAGTCCTCCCCACAACTGTGCTCCCCTTCAGGGCCCTCAATCCTTAAAATACCAGGTCGAAAACCTGGTCCCAGAGAGCAGCACACTGCCGAAGGAACCAAAGACGTGATCACCATCCAGAAACCACGGTGCTCTGCCTCCTCCTGCCAGTGCTTATTGGAACCAGTACAGAAGCCCAAGGTTGAATTTTGGCTTTGAAAAATAATTTGAGTAGTGAAAAGAGTTCCTTCTAAGCATCTTGTTTTCTCATACAATTCAACAGCACTGTTTACTCTGAAAAAAAAAGGACAAATTTAGCCTTAAGAACATAACCTGTGCCCCTAAAAAAAATACTGAAACAAATATTTCAAGGTGAAAAAGAGATGATCATCCTGAAGCACCCTTTTCCGCATATGGTGCAGCATGTGTGGCCACGGGGCCCGAAAGCAGCTGTCGATGGCCAGAACTTCCACCTCTCCTTTCTCTGTGGCCACGATCACGAGAGAACCAGTCCTCCGTGATTTTCAACATGTACAGGGACTGTGATTTCCTCGAGTTTCCAGACCCCACCCACCACATCCCACTTCGGTTAGAGAAGGTCGTTAATATTAACCAGCTAATGCTCCAGCTTCCATCACGTGAGGGAAAGACGCTACTTGTTGCCCAAACAGCCACATACCAAATGCATGAATTCACGGTGACTCTTAAAAACAGCTCTTGGACAAATTTCCATCGCTGAGCACAGATTGCACCGTCACTGCTGCCAGACTCCAAGGACACAGTACCACACTCACCACCAGGGCACCAGAAGGACAACTGGACCAGCCTCCTTGGAGGACTGGACGGGGAAAAAGCTTTGCCGACTCAGGATACCATCTGTGCCCTAACAGTGACTGACTACATAGTAATAGATCATCCTCGTAAATGCCTCTCCCTAAGTGTCAAAATATACATAAAGTTTATTTACTTTTATCATTTTATTCATTTCATTGTTACCTATTCTATAATTATTTGTTATGATGTGACTTATTTCATCATTACTTATTCTGTTGTTATTCATCACGACGTTACTTATTTTGTTACAAGCAGACTGAGGACTTGACTTGTGCAGGCTGCCCCCGGCGCTATGTGGATCAGAAGCCAGGCTTCCTGAGACTCCGAGTGTTTTTACCAACACCAGGGCTCACATGATGAAGGAATTCTTTTTAAGTCTGTGGGTTTCTCTAAATTTTTTCTAATTAGAAACGAGGATTGGTCTTTGGCCTTCTAATTTATGCATCTTCAATTCCCGTCCCAGCTGTCAGCCTTGGACAAGAGAGACAGGGAATCTTGCAAATGTGATAAGCTACAAACGGATCCATGGAGCGCCCATCATCACTGGTGATTGTGGTCAAATGACCTTAATGTCTCCAGCCTCAGTTTCCTCACCCACTTAGATAATAAAGATAATCAGCCTTCTTAAAGGACTTCTGTGAGCATTTAAAAGAGGACACACTCTAAAGCACAATGCATGACACACAGAAGATAACTTCATACCCATCCCTCCCTTCCCCTCCAGCTTCTCAGAAGATCCCTCACCCAGGAGTCAAGAAGATTCCAAGAAACTCCCAACAAACCTCACAACCTAAATGCAAATCAAATGAATGTTTTTATACTCACTTTATACATTTATAAATTCATTTGGATTCTATTAATTCACATGCTGTGATCATTTCATCAAGGACCTTCCTTAGAAAAAACTTGCTTCACAAATAAGACAAATTACAACGCCAAGAATATCAAATACAGGGTATTTCTAAGCCCTGGCAGTGTTTTCCAGTATCTTGATGCAGCTCCGAAGCTCTGCTCATGTGTGCTGGTCGTCGGTGCCTCTTATCCACCCACCGACGCAGGTGATGATGGGGAGCAACGAGTTAATGGGCAGGTTAAGTGCAGAGCAGCAGAAGTCCACTGCCGCCATGAAGCTATGATTGGAATACTTAATAACTTGGTCTTATTTTCTCTGTAAGTATTCCAAATAAAGGCTCACACCAGATAGCTCAGCCTCCAACAGAAGCACAGAGAAGCCGAGGGCCACCCTCTCACCCATCACAACGTTACTGGCGTCCTGTCTCCCAGCAGCTGTGAGCTGATGCTGATATGCCCTCCACGCTCCACCTGGGTGCAAATTTGCATGTCACCTTCCCCAATCCTTGACCTACTTGTGCAACCAGATTACCACCTTAAACTGTTGACCCGAGACGTGTTTTTTTTTTTTGTTTGTTTTTGTTTTTTTTTTGCGGTATGTGGGCCTCTCACTGTTGTGGCCTCTCCCGTTGCGGAGCACGAGACGTGTTTTGACATGCATTCTTCTCTTAGGCAAAACCCTCTGTGATTTGTGGGTAACTGAACTCATGTGTTTCTGGTTAGTTTATACTTTAAAGCACCAAAATGTTATCTTGTAGAGCTATTTCAATGTCCAAAGAGTTTTTCAAAGACTTTTTTCTTAGAAATAGAGGTCAATATTTTGCCCAGGGAAACAATCCCCAGACCCTAAGGACCAGGTTTGGCTCAAGATGTCCTTGGATTTGCAGAAGGCATTCAGTTCAGCAAAGAGATGCCACCACCAGAAGAATCCGAGTCTGATCAGTGTACCACAAGGGGAAGCCTGCCGTTCCCTCTGGGGTGCACCACAAAGAGCTTACATTCATCCCTCTGGGGGATCCTGGGTTTGGGAAGTCCTTTTGCTCACAAAACCAATAATCTAGAGTTCATTTTTCCATTCAAACACAGCATCTTTTGAGCACTGCCAGAAAATGTTTGAAAAGATGTACTTGAAGAGCTGCCCATTCTGTTTTGAAATTTTAAACCTGATTTTTACAAAATGTCTGTATTTAAGAGTGCTCTGAGGTTCCTATCTGATTCAAATTTGGGGCAGTATTCTGAAAGCAGGGAAGATCTGAAAACAAGTGAGCATGCTCCTCAGAGCTGTCCAACAGGGCTCAGCCTGCACGTCCCTCGCCCTCCCTGTCTCCTTACCGCTGGCTGTCACTCACTGTCCTGCCCTGGACGGTCTCCATCAACACAACCAACTCTTCCCAAGTCTGAAGGAGGCCATCCCCAGCCCTGGGAGACCGTCCTGCACCAGGGAATCTAATAGCTGATGAACTTGGGTGCCTCCACTTTAATACACACTATGCGTATTTTTATGCCATTTGGATAAACTAATGGCCTGTCACACATTTGGGAATCATTCATTTCTGAATACAGATTCATTTTAGATACATAATGTGTGGTAGGTTATGAGATGCATCTTAGCACGTTACAGAACACTCATCTCTTCAAAAACAATGATCTAAAACGAAATTACTACTATTAACTGTATATGAGAGTTGTTATAAAATCATGTGATTTATTTCTTTTACAAACACAACGGAACTCAAGGAAGCCACAGGAAGCACCGGAGGCAGACATAAAAAGCAAAGACACAGAAAGGCTGCCTCGAATGAGGCAGGAGACTAAAGAGGAAACAAGGAACAACCCCATCTAAGAACGTTCTGCCAGCTCAGAGGCAGAAGGGCATAGCCAAACGTGGGCTCTGTGAGAATCCACAGGGTGTCAACTTACCATTAATGACATTTTTAGAACTGCGCCGTGACACCAAATCGGGCAGGCATTGTCATCACGAGAGTTCACTTATTTATACTCTGTCTTTTCACAGCGGCAGCCATGCCTAATTTTATATGTAAGAATTTCAGACGAGGATGTTGATAAAGGTCGCCATGGTGACCACACATTTTTGTCTCCATGTTGACACTCACAAATGGTAAAGACCCTTAACTTTAATTTTATTTAAAGTTCCAAAAGATTTTCTCCTCAGACTCAATAATATGACAACACTAAAGCAGTTCTGGCTTTCTGTCCGCACTTATTCTTATGAAATCAAAGGGAGAAGAAAGGTAAAAGGAAGAAGAGGTAAAAATTCTTTAGCACAGACATAACGTGGATGTGGTTTTCTTGCCTGGAAAACAAATCAACCGCCTTCGATAAAGAATAATAACCGTCTCCAATAATTAACCATCTCCTATGTTATACCTGTCTTCCTACTGAATCTTCACAACAGACGTTTGTCCTGTTTTACAGATAAGAAAGCTGAGAAGCTGAGAATTGGTTTGTCTAAGGTTCCACCACTGGGAAAGGATGGGGCTGGCGGAAAGACAAGGCTTTCTGACCCCCAGACTCCTACCACTCATTCAAGGGTATGAGGCAAGCCGACACTCATTCAGCTCGACAGAGACGGGAAGAGCTTCCGTGAGAAGTGAAGTAAGTCATGAATCTCAGCCCCCGTTCTCCAGACAGGAATTCAGAGAGACTCAGTCAGTCACACGATTGCTGGGGAGATGTAAGCAAACGAACGAAAGTTGCGAGAAAAGAACGGTTTTGCGCTCAGAAGTAGGCCAAGAAGGCCAAGAAGGTAACCAAAAGGTGACGTGACAGTGACGTATAAGCCAGAAAAGCCTACAATTCTTGGGCGGGGCAGAAAGCCTCTCTCACTTTGTAGACCAGGCGTGCGCCGGAGAAGCTGAAAACAAAGTTTCTCGAAATAAAATCTGATTTTTCATTAACTTTATGTTTAAAACATAGCTATTTACCCCAAATCTCCTTTGCTGGTCAGTGGAAGCCTTGATGAGCCTGTGTCCCAACTGGACGGAGCACTGAGCTGGGTCTAAGAGCCCCAGACTCTGTCCCCACCAGCTCCAGCAGAGTGGCCAGGCTGGTCCAGAAAACCCCTTCTGACGTGAGCGTCTCCATCTGACCACTGCGTACATCACCTCTGAGCCCCAACGTCCCACTCACAGTCCTAGTCTTCTGGTGCCCTTCTGACCCTTTCCATGTGGCTGTGCAGAAGCCCCTCCTCCAGTCAGCCTTCATCAGGAGGGAGGGCCACCTCTCCTGACATGTCCCCTCAGGACTTCCCGTCTGGGGAGCTACAATGTATGTTCTCCCTGATCAATTCTGCAAGGTTCACATTTTCTTAGGACGTATTCATTTAAAAGGAAGGACACCTGGAGAACATGTTCCGTGTTTTTCAAACTTTCACTCTGCAAATCCATTCATTGCAATAAACAACCCTCAGGCAAAAAGTAGACGCAGCAAGGAAATGGCCAATCCCCCTTCCTCACCCTGCTAATTGGAAGGTCACCTGTTTTCTGGTCTCTGTAAGGAGGCCAAGGAAACGGGAACAGTAAACAGGAAGAGAGTGCTATGCACGCGGGCGGCCCCCAGAACAACCGCTGAGGAGAAAGTGACAGAGCGTGGCCAGGAATGCAGGGGACCACCTGGGGGAGAAGTTCTGGGACCAGCTGGGGCAGTGAATATGCTGCTGACTCAGAGCTTTAAAAATTATTCTTCAGTAATAACTATAACACACACTGAGGAAGAACACTTTCCTGCTACGTTATCAAAGTTAGTGAGGCTGTGTGTCTAGACATCTGAAATACGGTGTATCAGGGGACCCCAGAGAAACAGAACAAACAGGGATACAGATACAGACACAGATATAGATACAGATGATGTAAATAGAGAGAGAGGGGGAGAGTTAGTTTAAAGAACTGGCTCATGCAATCATGCGTTTATGGGACAAGCCTGGAATCTGCAGGGCAGCCCAGCAGCTGGATACTCAGGCAGGAGGTGATGCTCCGCCCGGAGGCTGCAGCCCTCCTTCGCCAGGAACCCTCAGTTTTTGCTCTTCAGGCCTTGGACTGATTGATGAGGCCGGACCACACTGTCCAGGATAATCGCCTCCACTCAAAGTCAACTGACCTAAGATGCCAGTCACATCGCAAAATACCTGGACCAGGTTTTTGTTTTTTTGAACTTTTTATTTTATATTGGAGTATAGTTGATTAACAGTGTTGTGTTAGTTTCAGGCATACAGCAAAGTGATTCAGTTATACAGGTACATGTATCTATTCTTTTTCAAATGTTTTGCCCCGACCAACCAACTGGGCACCACAGACTAGCCAAGTTGACACAGAACCAACCATCACACAAGGGAAAAAATCATTTTCTTTAAAAGAAAAGTGCCCTGAAGATGGCAGCCATGTCCCTGGGGCAGGGGGTGTGCGTGGGAGCAGGAAAGCAGCAGAAGCAGGTGCAGGCGGGTTGGCAGGGCGGGGCTGGGAAAAGACCCGTCCCAGCCAGTCCACGTGCCTCTCTCACAAAGGACACAAACGCGAAGCCGCCGGTGTCCAGGGGGCTGGCAGGCGTGTTTTGTGCATTTAATGGACATTTATTTCAAACAGCCAAGCAAAGCATCACCAAAGTAAAGCACAGCTCACCCTTCTGGTTCCCACTGCCTTTTACACTCTCAGTCAAAAAGAAGACAACCTTCAAGCCAAACAGTTTTTTATTCTCCTTGACAATGTTTTGACCTCTAATTCCCCCATCTCTTTCATTTTTACCACAGTGAACAAGCCTCAGAGTACCCAAGGAGTTGTCTGGTGTGACACACGTCAAGGCTGAGTTGTAGGGTCACTGGGAGCATGGGTGGGTGGTGGCCGGACTGGGCAGAGGCATGCAAACACATGAACGCTTTAAAGCCCTTCTGCAGGGAATTTCGTTCAGCTCAGGCAAAATTTATACAGAAGTGACGGAAATATATATATATATTCCTAAAAAGAAGGGCTGCATTACACTAAGAATGCCTTTATTATCCCAAATTAGCTGCGAAAATCCCTTCAGAGACTTCACAGGAGGTAAAAAAGAGATTTCTCACATCATCACAGGAAAGGAAAACCCCAGGAGAAGAATATTCATACAATACAATACAATTTTGTTTCATGACACTGTCACACAGTCTTCTAATACCCAACAATTACAGCTAAGAAGAAGAATGAAAATTGCTGCAGGAAGTGAGGATGAAACACTGGAGAGAATTCACGCAAACATAAAAAGGGGGAAAAAAAGAACTCTAGTTAAAGCCTTAGGAATCCCAGAGTCGGGAGGGCAGCTCCACGCCACACAGGCACGTCTTTACCCCTGGCTCTCCATCCAACAGCCTTCAATGGTCCAAACTGTACTGCAAAGCAGTGTGTAGCTGCTGAGTGGGGCTGGGAGAGCAACAAATGGTTCCTGCCTTCAAATATCTTAGAACCTAGTAAACATTCTTTTTTTTTTCTGAGCAGTCTTGTAGTTTTTATGGAGCCTTCTATCTTCCCCAGAAAACTCAGTGATTAAAAAAAAAAAAAAAAAAAAAACCAGGCAGGAACGATGTCTCTACAGCTAGATGTTAACTGATCCTACAGTGTCAGAAACCAACTACACACTTGGGTGGCTAGTCCTGCGTCATTGTGGGCCCACTGGATACTCCTCAAGATCCCTGGGTCCGACAGGCAGCAGACACCATGTCAGCCCGTGGGGATGGGAGAGAAAGGACGTCAATGCAGCTGATGATCTTAGAAGGCGTGCGTGCCGATGGGGGACACGGACGTGCACGCAGACAGCGGTGCCCGCAAGGAAACAGGAACCCAAGGGAGGAAGGTAACACCAAGCTGGGAGCTGAGAAGTTCTCCCAGAGAGAGAAAGTTAGAAACCAGCCATGATTGAGGCTCTGCAACGTGGGCAGATGTCATGCTGCTGGCGTTGATGCTGGGACTTAAAGGGGGAACTGAATTTTAGTAAGTAAAAGACGGTGATCCAGGCAAAAGGGCAAGTCAAACAAAGGTCGCAGACAGAGACAGTGGGGCAGGCAAGATATCCTGCAGAGACGGGCCTCCAGAGACCCACAGGCTCAACTCCACCTCGGGAGGACCCCGGGGAATCGTCCTGTAGCCTCTCTGAGCCTCGGTTTCCTCCTCTGTAGATGGCAGATCAGGACACATCATATCAAACGATGACGATTCAAGGAGACGCTTGCATACTGCCCGACACCTAGCTAGTGCTATGTGCTTGCTTAAAAAATTAATAAAAATAAACAAACCATGCTACAACCCCCAACAGATCTTTTAATTAGCCAAATTAAACTCCTCTAGATTAATTCCATTTTCTCCCACTCAGTATTCAATAGGCCTGTTGTTCTCCACATGCAGTATTCAGACCAAGGGCCCATGGACATTACTGTGGTTCGCACATTTCCAAATTCACAGCCACTCCCTCAGGGTCCCACCATGAGGCTAGTGTACCAGTGTCCCAATATGTGCACCAAATGCTCAGAAATATTTGCTCAATGTCACCACTGTCTGCCAGGCAATCAGCAAAGAGGTGGAGAGAAGCCATGAAGAGCTGCTGGCCACTTTGCTTTCCTTGGATGTAAAGATCTCTCCCTGAAAAGTACTGAAACGCAACAGACAGAAGCCTCTGTGAGGTGTGAACAAGGTCTCTGAAAGCTGAGAGACGCCTCCCAGGCTGGTGTCCAAACTTACGCTTAGGAGGATCTCCCCCGAGAAGGAGCTGTGGTTAAACGGGTGTAAATCACCAGTGTAACTGCTACAGTAATAACATAACAAATGCTACAAGCATGTGCTGGCAGCTTAACCAATTCCTTCATTTTACACATTACTTTTGCAATATTTGCCCCAAACCCTGGAGAGAAAAAATATGAACTTTACTAAACAATATATTTACATGATTGAATAAAGGTGGATCTCAATCAGTTCATAAGTATGTTTTAAAATAACATAAAGATATGAGGCCTGATGACCTGGAGAATATGGAGCAGCCTAAAGCCACTTTTTTAATTTAAAATTTTTAAACTTTCTCCTGATTAAGAAGAAAAAGAACAAAAGCTCCTCCAATCCATCCCCAAGGTGACCACATGCCCATCCCCTCTGAGCTCTGTTAACAGGCTCTGTGCATTTGAACCATGTCCCTGCAGGAAGGGCTACCTACATAACCATAGACAGACACACAGATACACAGACACACACATGGGTATTTAGAAAACTACGGTTTTCCTATGTAAAATTTACACTGATTTTTCTCCGACTCCACAAGTGACAGGTGTGACGAGAATGGATGGTGTTTGCGTGAACACAGCTGATACGCACTGGGCACCGCCATCCTCGGCACACACAGAAGCCACGGTTGGTTTAAGAAAAGATTAAGGCAAATCTTCCTCAAAACATATAAACAGCATCCTCCTCCTTCAAGACCTCACTTAAATGACAGTAAAGAAATGAAGTGGTGATAAACCAACAATGATGCAGAGAAGGAGAGGGGAAGAGAGGTCGGCGAACTTACAGGAGTGACAAGCTACAGAGAACTGATGGAGCAGGACGGTTCCAGGGAGCTCAGCAGGGCTGTCCTCCAGGTGGAACCCCAGAGACAAGGTACCTAGAAATATCAGAGCCGTGATGGACAGCACCTAGGAAGCAGTGCGACCAAGCCAGGAAAGCAGAGGGGCAGGGAGGGCTCCGGGGAAGAAAATGACGACGTAATTGAAAGTTATTGTAAGAAGGCATCAATTCCACACATTTCGATTTCCACCCAGGAAAATACCTCCAGGCAAAAAAAAAAAATCTAAAACTTCACCCTAAAACATCTAACCGCTACAGAAGAAAGACCTATACATTCTAGTATACAGAAGTCCCAGTAAAAAATACTGTCACCACCTATCACCTTAAATCAAACCCCACCAATTCACAAATTTAAGTATATAGAGCTCACCATCAGGTTTTTAGTGCCTCACCTCAAAATTCAAAGGTCAGTCAGGAATCACCAACATATAAGCCTCCATCATGGGGGAAAAAAAATAGCAGGATAAATAGGAAACAATACTATGGAGTATTCAGGAATAATTTGAATGCTCCAATTTGTATAATCATTGGTATTATATTCATAAAGCAAAAACAATGCAGTGAGTAGAAAAATTAGAGAAAAACAAAACTTTTAGGGACGAAAAACATGATAAATTAATAAAAAGAGTGGAGGATAAATTGGGAAAACCTCCCAAAAACGAGAACTGTGTCTCTCAAGGAGAGACAAAGAAGATGATATTCAAGAAGTATACAGAATTAGTCCAAGAGGTCCAAGATCCAATTAATAGAACTTTCAAAAAGAGAAGAACGAAGGGGAAAAAATTATCAAATAATGTGTATTCAAGAGAATTTTCCAAAGATTGAAAGATAGCAATCTCCAGGTTTAAAATGCCCCCACATGCCTAGCATAATAATGGGTGAGAAAGGACCCACACCTGTGCCACACCTGGGGGCAACGTTGTGAAATTCAGAATACCAAGAATACAAGGAAATTGTCTTCAGGGAGAAAAATCAACCACAGTGTAAAACAAAAAACTACCGCAGTGTAAAACAAGACGCATCAGGTGGCCTTGTCATCAATGACAGTGGATGCCAGTGACAATCAGAGATCCTCTCAAAAATCTGAGAGAAGTTACTTTCTACCTAGAGCTCTATTCATCACTGCAAATTGAGAGGATAAATTATCAACATCTTCAGAACTGGAAGGACTCAGAAATTTCTTCCTGCACTCACATCAAAAAGCTATTTGAGGGCTTCCCTAGTGGTGCAGTGGTTGAGAATCTACCACTAATAATGCACTATCTACCACTAATAATCCCCACTAATGCAGGGAACACGGGTTCGAGTCCTGCTCTGGGAAGATCCCAGATGCGCGGAGCAGCTGGGCCCTTGAGCCACAATTACTGAGCCTGCACGTCTGGAGCCTGTGCTCCGCAACAAGAGAGGCTGCGACAGTGAGAGGCCCGCGCACCGCGATGAAGAGTGGCCCC
The DNA here is from genome assembly GCF_000442215.2 of Lipotes vexillifer. NCBI lineage: Eukaryota > Metazoa > Chordata > Mammalia > Artiodactyla > Lipotidae > Lipotes > Lipotes vexillifer. The sequence continues at coordinate 48,919 of NW_006791713.1, forward strand.
CGCTTGCCACAACTAGAGAAAGCCCTCGCACAGAAACGAAGACCCAACACAGCCATAAATTAATTAACTGATTAATTAATTTTTTAAAAAAAAATTTTTTTAAGCTATTTGAGGAGGGCCTAGAGCAAAGGATCAACCAAGGATAAAATCTCAGAATCTAGGAAGCAGTGAAACTAAACCAGGGAAGAAATAAAGAAAAGTCCCAGTACACCAGCCAGGCAACAGGCCTGGAGAGAGTTAAGTCCAGATAGAGGAGGGAGGCCCTTTGTTCAGGACTGCAAGAGGCCTCTGGGGAAAAACAGATTGAACAGCTGATTAGATAGACTGGTTACAACAGAGAATGTGATACAGCAAAAGGACAAGACAAAAGTAAAAGCAATTATAAACTCCAGGAAAAACAAAAGGAGGTACAAGAAAGAAAATACTTGGTTTACTTGGTTCTGCAATGAATAATATTTGTATAGTCACAACAATAAACTATATATTATTTTTCTACTTGGATACTTAACCTATAGAGAATGAATGGATGAGATATATATGGTTACAGGACAAAATTAAAATGTTATTACTCTTGATAATTTAAAAGTAAGAAAGAAACGGCAGAAGTTAAGAGAAGAGAGCTGAAGGGAAAGA
>NW_006791713.1:49561-54892 GCF_000442215.2 Lipotes vexillifer
GATGTGCCACCCCTGCAGCCCCACAGAGACCCCACCAGAAGGGCCCCAAGCTTGGTCTAACGCTCTCTGTCATCACCATGATATTCATAATACTTTTTAAACAAGGGGTGCTGCATTTTCATTTTCCACTGTCCCTAAAAAGTATGTAACTTGTCCCGGGGCTGAGTGCAAAGTTAGAAGCTGACATACTCCCAGCACTTAATGCAACAAGAAATCAAGCTATACTTATACTCCCTAAAGTGACAAAGTAATCCAGCAATGAAGGGACTCAAAATGTGGGTTGACTGTATCGAGATATTGAGAGAAATGCTGATGAGGATATGTAACTCCTCATCTATCCCATCAGACTAGAGAAATAACAGTATAAACCAATATTTAGGGACTGGCAATAACTAACAGAAGAAACAGCTAAAAGAGATAAAAGAAGTCGGGCCTGAGTAAAGGGACAAAGGATGAGGAAGGATGGGCCTGGGGACCACTGCTTCTTTTTATAGGTCCCAGTGTGCACTGTTTTTTAAACCTTGTACATGTATTACTTTTGTTTTTAAATTAATTTTTAAAGGATAATTTTAAAATCAAAATTAGCAAGGATACACTCTATAAACATATTCTAAAAACTAGTTATACAAAGCAACTAATCATACACCTAAACATTCTAATTTACTACAAATGTTATATGATTTATATCTTAGAACAGAAAGTGGCAAGCTCAGAACATGTATGACATAGTTTCTGCCCTCTAGACGTTCACTCATGTTGTAAATCACGCTGTCTCAGCCAAAGTCAAGGCTATACGGAAAAAGAAATTATCAAAGCCAAGTGGCTTACAATGGTCGTGTTTGCTTTAAAAGGCTGTTTGTCTCACTTTTTCTTTTTTTTTTTTTTACCATAACATTGAGTTCGAAAGCTGGGCATGTGCAAATACCAATACAACTTTCAGCAACTGGTCCCTATTTTGGTTAAGGACAAAAGAAGCAGAACTGTTCTCCTTGGAAAAATAACTACTTAGTTATTAGTATTCTAAATAAAATGGGGCAGCAGGAGGTTTGAGGAAGCCAATGAGAGCTCCAACCCATCAGCAGCTTTCCCCGGACGCTGTTCCCCTGCCTGATGCAGACAAAAGCACTCCATTTTCAACACCGCTGGAATGAAGGATCTTCTGCAAGTAGGCTACAACAGCTGACATAGATACAGAGTATGAAAGCTATGTGTTTGGTAACCTACTAACACCCCACGTCATGAACAGAAGCTGCAGTGGGTCCTGCACCGTCATCCAGTCCCGGACACTCGGCCTTAATGGAAAGAGTAACTGAGGTAACGGCTACACCCCTGCTACCTGATAAAATAATTACGCCTAAATTTAGCCAAGACTTAAAGGCTCAAATCCCCCTTGCCAGCACAAGTTTAAAAAAAAAAAGGACAAGGAAATCCCAGCATGAGAACCACAGACCATCAGGTGCATAAACCAAAACTTGGCATTTCCCGGGTTTTGCTCAGTTACAGTATTTTCATAAATTGTCTTAATGCCAAGATGATCAAATTCCCTTAATGTGAAAGAGTTATTACCAATCACACGATAATCTTTCAAAGTTGCTTTAACCTAGTTGATCTCACAGCCCACAAATGAAGGAGTGGCAGGCATGTGATGGTCTACGAGGGGCCACACCTGAAGGGGAGTAGGAGCAAAGGCTCTGCCAGCTCTGGTGGCCTCGGGAGCTTCAAAATCCTGCCACGCACCTCAGCGTTGGGACACTTTGAGGAAGCCTATGGTAGGATTTGTCTGGTGATTCCTGAAGAAACCAATCCCGTCCCACCGAAATGACGGTGTTTCCTCGGGGGGAAATGAAAGGCCTGTCCCCTCAAGCAGAGGTCTGGAAGAGATGGACCAAGACCTAAGGGCTGGACTGTCTAAGCCCAACTCCAGGGGTCCACAGCCTGGGCAGGGAAACAACATGGCGAACAGCAAGTGGTGGGGAAGAGGGAGCAGGCTAGGGTCTTCTCACCTGCGGGCTGGCAGGAGGAAGGGCTACCGAGGCAGCCAAACTAAAGGAAGACAGGCCGAAGGGACAAGATGGGCAGGGGCTGTCACTGCTGTCTGGGGCCTGGGCGCGGCCACAGGGCGCGGAGGCAGACTGGCTCTAGAGGAAACCATGGAACACGGAGAACAGAAGAGACGGACGGAGATGTGAACTTGACTTTCTGGCCCACCTCCACCCCAACTGTGGCAAAATTAGTAACTTTTTTCCTTCTAACTTTTCATCTTAAAACAATTTTATAAGAGTTGTAAAAGTAGTACAAAGAACTTCCATACGCCCTTTATTCAGATTCACAAGTTTAACATTTTGCTTTATCATCCCCTTTCTATATATAACACGTTTTACATATTTTACATATACTATACAATATCATATATAATTACATTCTTTCTGAACCTTTTGAGGGTTAGCTGATGATCTCCTGCCTCGTCACCCCAAAGTCCTTCATCATGCATCTTCCAAAGATGAGAACATTCTCCTGTATTACAATAAACAAATATTCAGAAAAGTGAACTTTGATTTGATAGGGTTATCTACTCCACAGTCCATATCAGATTTCACCAACTGTCCCAACGATGTCTTTTCCATCCGTTTTACCCGATCCAGAACTCATGCGTTGCACTTAGTGGTCCTGTCTCCTGAATCTCCGTTATTCTGGAACATTTCCTCCACTTTCCTGGTCTTTTGTGACACTGGCACTTTTGAAGATTTCAGGTCAGTTGTCCCTCGATTTGAATTAGATGTAGGTTATGCATTCGGGCAGAAACATTAGGTAGGAGAGGCATTACAACAGGACCTGTGTGTTAAATAGTTTGCCCTGTGATTTGGTGACAGAAACTTTGCTTTGAATCCTTGATTGTTAATATGTGTCTCCCAGGTTTCTTCACTATAAAGTTGCCATTCTTACCTTTGCAATTAGTAAGCAGTCTGTGAGGAAGACTTTGAGACCATGTAAATATCTGGCTCCTCCCGAGAAACTGTCAACCAATAGTTTCAGCATCCATTAGTGATTCCAGCCTGAATAGACCTTTACTCTGACAGTTACAAAGTGGTGATTTTCTAACTCTATTCTTTCTACATGACATTCTGCTTTAAGGAAGAGCTTTCCTTTATTTTCCATTTACCTACTTATTAGCACCATGAACCTGGGGATTCTCATACAATTCAGTGAATTACAGCCTATTCCTGTCATCTTTCATTTTGCCACTCAGATTGTCCCTCCTTTGCAGTGAGAGCCCCCGGCCTGTCTGTGCTCCTGTGTGGTGTCCTATCACCGTGTTAGTGTTTCCTCACCTCCTGACTTAATGAGATAAGCCAGACTCATCTTGTTCTTTCTCCTCCTGGCCCTGAAACCAGCCATTTCTCCAAGGAATGTTGGTTTATTTAGTGGGCATAATATTTAGAAACCAAGCTCTAAACACACCGTGTGCTCATATATTAGCAGCTGCTTACAGGGAAGCATTCAAGGTCAATCTAGAGGGGTTTTTTTTGGGGGGGGGGCGGGGGGTGGGCTTTGCAGAAGGAGTTTCTAACTGGCTGTATATTTAAGTTATATTTTAGCAAGCCCATGGGAAATGTGAAACATACCGTCCCTGTTTTTATTTTCTGATAAATGTTGTTGTGGAGGTGCTGGTGTGGCTGTTATTCTAAAATCCCAGGTGTTGTCTGATGCACAAGCACCTCCAGTCCAGCTGCACTGGCCACTTCCCTGACCATTCATGTAGCCTCTGTATTTGTCAGTAAGAGTAAACTAACCCAAATTGGCTCTTCCTGTACATCGACTTTTTGGCAAGGATGCAGTAACCCAACTAGGGCAGTTGCATTTATCCTGTAAAAAGTATTTGTGTAATCATGGAATCTACCAGAAGCCATGAGATTCAGGTGGCTGAAAGCACTGTCCCCTCACGCTGACCGAGCCGGCTGTCTGAATAAATGGTCCATGTCCTCTAAAGACTTCTTCCAACCACTCACTGATGCTTTTCAATCCCTTCTATGTCAGCCTTCAAGTACAGCTGCATTCCACCTCCCGCTTTCATTGGCTGAATCTCACCACATAAACCCAAATGTTCAGTGACAAGTTATTCTAGCCTACCACAGTAAAATTAATTTGGGGGAAATAAACGAAATAAGCAAAACCTCACGGGAGGAGTTTACTACTGTTGCGTGCCAGTTTCAAAGCTGAAACTGGAAGGATTAGTCCAAATTTCAGCAGCTAGGTGGCATGTGAAAAAGGAAATATTTATTCTGCACAGTGAATTTTTTAAGCATTGTAAAAATTCTGCTTCAACAAACTGTATCTCATGCTGCTTCATTTATAAAACTCTTCAGCCAACTGAAGGCAGGAAAAGAAACTCCAGAGGTTTCGATGGGAAATGGTCCCAACAAAACCCGTTCTCAGACACCCCTGCCTGTTAATTAAATAGAAACTAGAACAAATATTCTCAGCTTGTTATAAAACAAAACATTATCTGCGTTATATCCATAAGATGTTTTTCTACCGGCATGTTAAGAGGTTTTATCCTGAATGATGAAATTATTTTCATACTCTCATCTCTTTTGCTAAGTTTTCTACAATTATATGTATTACCTTTGTCAGAGACTCAAAAGATAATAACAAATAAGAGTTTACAGACAACAGGAAAAGAAAAGTACCAGTACCAGCAGCAGTTAGGAGCCTAACAGGAGACACTTCTGGGGCAGGCCTGGATGGTGGTGGGGAAAATGGCATTTAATTTCACAGTCAGTAAGAAGTTCCACAGCTGAATTTAAACAATTACAAAGAGAGAAAATTTCTTTAGACAGCAACTACAGAAAACTCGTCAGTTTTCCACTTACCAGGGTTTTCTGCCAATTCTCAGCAGAAAAAAGTTTAGTTTTGAAAGACTATTTTTACGTTGCTGAACCCCAAAAGGATATCAGCTTCCTTTCGAGTCAGGAGACCTGAGTCTCCCTTTGTGTGCAGAGAGAAGGGGCTCCAGAGCGCAGGCAGAAACTGCCGCACGAGGGGCAATTTCCGGACAGTCCCCTGCCCTGCCCCACTTCAGTACGTCAAAAAGACGCATTCATTCAACAAACGTTTTCTCAAGACCCACCATACATGCCAGGAACTCTGCTGAGCATCAATACCACAAAGATCAACAAAATGTGGCCCCTGAGCTCAGAAGTTCGGGACAGAAAAGACAGGATGAGGAAAATAGTATATTGAAAGAAGAGAAGGCTTTCTGCGTGGAAGTTCTTAGAAAGAGAAAGAGTGAATGAAAATAAAGAGCAGGAGGGAGGAGGGAGAGAGGGAAAG
>NW_006791713.1:54969-60977 GCF_000442215.2 Lipotes vexillifer
GGGAAAGAGGGAGGGAGGAAAAGAGGGGGATGTCTATCCTGTGATACCACAGCTCCTAAGCACTGATAAGCCAACTACTTTAGTCTAAAGCTCTTCAAAGCAGAGAAAGGGCACACTTCTTTGCCTTAATCACGTCTAATATTAACCCACTACTGCCACCCTAATCTCTCCGGTTAGCACACCACGTTAAGCACTGCCTACAACCTCAGAGCTGAGGGCCCCAGACTGAGAGCTGGAGCCTCTGTAGGAACGTGTGGGTGGTACCCAGACTTCTGACACTGTGCAAAGGAGGTGGACAGCAGACAGTTGGGGTCTGCTGACCCCCAAGCACCGTCCAGTGGCCTGGCCAGCAGAGTAGAAGGGGTCTATAGCAGAAACGTGCGTGTCCTGCTCCTATGTCCTCAGCATTTACCATTTTCCTACAGGCTGGCCCAACTCCCCAACTGCCAACCCCTGTAATCCTCCCGAGGACTTCGCCCCTCTCTCCGGGCAGGCCAGCTGTGCTGGGGAGTCTGCCCCTCTCCCAGGAGTGGCTCTCAACCGACAGACAGAGCAGGAGTCAGTGGGGAAACATGTGCTTCCCCGCCCCGGGTGGGGTCCCGCAGAGGCACAGGACCGGCACTGGCCCCAGAGTTCCTGGCAGGAATAAGGCCCAGATGCCCTCAGTGGCACCTGCCTGAGAACGTGCTTTCCTCCCCGGGCTCACTCCCTTCCTGGGTGTCCTGGGATCACCTCCCAGGGAAACTACTTGTGCTGGGATCCTTATCTCAGAATCCACCTCTGGAAGAACCCGCACTGAGACAGTGTCCAACCACAGACAGCCTCCCATCCCAGCTGGCTGCCAGCTCACTCCCCTCGTTCTGCCACCTTCCCTAATAGGGTGGTGCCCGCACCAAGCGCAGGAGTCCTCACGGGACCTCAAAGCCTGCTCCGAACATTTGTCAAGTCAGTGGAGTCCAGCAACTGGAGTCTGGGAGATCCTTTGTTGATTTTATATTGCTGGCACATGCATGGAATACAGCTAAGGATTTTGGTGTGCCTTGATCATTCAATTTAGATAATATATCACTTATTTCCAAATCTTTCCTTAAGCATTTGAACTTTTCTCACATTCCAAGCCACAATGACATATTCTAGACCCATTATCTATTACAAATTATAACTTTCAAAAAGTTACATTACCTGAAGCTAATCTAATACTGTACATCAACTATACTTCAAAAAAAATTTAAAAATTAAAAAGTTACCTGTAAATAATTTTCTTGTAAATACTTATAAGAAAAAAATGTATTGATTTTACGTAAGAAATCAATAAATAAATTCAGCTTTATCCCTCTGTGGAATATACCTCTTTCAACAATAAAATTCCTACATATTCCCTTAAGAATCTCATGAAAGCGCTAAGCAGAAAAATAAAACAGTTACATATACGTACAAATTTTTGCATTTGATATCCGGGTCTAAAGATTAGGTGCATCTGAGACCTCCAGGTTAAAAATCCTGACCTCATAATTAATATACACAAGCATTTTAGAAGTGAAGCAAATAACACATGAATTGTTTTTCATCATAATTGTACTAATGAAATACACTGTACCACACTCAGCCATAAACACAATTCCTCTATTAAGCTGTATGGCTGCATGCTGCACCTGAGATTAAAAGCCAACTCAGTAAATATTGATGGACTGCCTGCTTTATGGCCCCGGGGAGGGCCATAGGCTCGTTGCCATGCTTACAGCGAACAGCTTACACGCCCCACTGCGGGCAGCCAGGTCACATGCCACCTACTCCAGTCATCACAGCGAGAAATGGCCTCAGTCTCAGCACACACCCCACTCCTCCCAGACCCACGCCGGCGGCCCCAGCTTCTGCTCTGTGCGGGGGAGGGGGGCCCGCCTCCTCTCTCGCGGCTAGATTATGACCGTCTGATACTCAGAGTATAGAACAACATCTTGCATCCTATTTAATAAACATCTGGTGAAGGAATGAACTAATTCATTGATTTTTGAGGTGACCATTTGGAAAAACAGGCCATGAAATTCGAAACAGCAAATGCTACTCTCTCCACGACTCAACCCAGAAACTCGACGTCACACTCCCCTGCTTCCCCCGCCCTGCAAAGCACACGCACCCAATAGGCTCCTTCCCACTGACGCAAATGAAACGCTATCATACACATCAGAGCAAAGTGACTCGACAGGGTGGCCGCTGCACGAAGCCACAGTGGGTGTCAGGGACCCTCCTGCAGGAGGCCAACGCCACACAGACCAGCCCAGGCGGCGCCGGGAGCAGGAAGCCAGGCAAGCCACCCCGCCGCCCCCTCCCCCCCACACCTTCTGGGCGACCTTGGCCTCCACGCTTCACCTGGGAGGCCTCAAGTTCCTTGTCCACGTCGAGGGTAACCCTGAGATGCCCCAGATAAAGCAGCGGACGCATCGCTGTACGCCGGCCGCTGCTACGGTTTATGGCCCCGCCTGTGCCCTACCCACCACGCCCCACCTTCACAGCTCAGAAGCAGCACCGCCGCCTCGAAGTCCGTCACCTCAGCGCCAACCGCAGTGCCCTTCAGACTTGAAAAGAGAACCCCGCGATCCACTTACTGAGCCTTAGTCGTGCAGCAGGCAGCGTGCTGGGGGCTGCGCAGATGACGTCAGCACGCCCACCCCCGGCGGCCGTGGTGCGGTGCCCGGGCTGGGAGAGACAGCGTGCGGGTTCCAGCTGCCCAGGAAGGGACGCAGCAGGTTCCATCAGGCGGGTACAAAGCGGACAGGCCGCTCCCAGTGGCTGCGACCGCGTGCGCACAGGCCCGAAGGGAAGCAGGTTTCCGTGCTGTGGGCATTTACAGCCGTTTCCTGTGGCAGGGGCCAGAACTGGAGGCGGGAGGTGGGCGGGTATGGGCTGGAGTAGAAAGCCCGGCCGGATCCCGCAGGCTTGGAGACCCCATGAGCGAGCTTAAGCCCAGGTACTGCACGCAGGCTGGCAAGGCAGACGGGTGGCAGGTCAGGGTAGGAGGGGCTCCCGGGCTGCAGGGCGCACAGTGGGTGTCCGAGCCCAAAGGATCAGAGGCAGGAGGCTTAGCGAGAAGGCTGCTGCAGGAAAACCAGGCGGGAGCGAACTGCGTGGGGTGGGCGGTGCGGCGGGGGTAAAGTCACAGCCGATGGAAGGGAGAGACAAGGGGAAACTCACGCAGCTCCTGGATCCGGGGTGACCAAGAGGAGGGCGTCAAGATTTCTGCCTTGAGCAACTGAATGAATTCTGTGCAATGGGGAAAACGGGAAGAGGAGCCAATCTGGAGGAGGAGATGATGAGTTCTGTTTCAGACCTGGTGGCGTGGAGATGCCTGCGGACGCGTGAGCGGGCGTAATTGCTGGGCAACCGCGGAGGTGAGTCTGGCGCTTAGAGACTGAATGCGTTTGGGTGGGCTGGCTCCGGGTAGTAACTGGATCCTGGGAGTGAAGGAGCCAGGCCGCCGGGTAGGCAGGGTAAGCACACGCTCAGGGTACTAGCAAACAGGAACCAAGAAAGACAAGATTTGAAAGATTTCACATTTCCTATTTCCAAAAGTGCAAAAAAGCTAGTTCCCACAGTGAAACTCAGTGCTGAGTTCATTGGTCGCTATGTCTGCTTTGCAATTTAGAACGCGTTTGAATTTCTCGTGGCCACAGAGGGGAAGATCTTGTGTTGTTCCCGGGCTAAAGACCCTAAATCCATCCTGAATGTAAGCACTGCTGCAGAAATCTCAGAGCCACCACAAGAAACACGAGCTCCAGGCAACAGAAGCAGTGGCTCTCTGCACGGGTGCTCACGGGGACCTGCAGGTGGCGTGGGCCTGAAGTGACAGGGAGGGCCCAGGCCCTGGTCACAAGCCAGCTGGGCGGTGGCAGCACTTCATGAGGCCCCACCTTTAGGACCTTGCAGGTGACTCTTAGTACATGGTCTGGGTGCTGCTGTGTTAATACCTTCCTCTCTTAAGTGGAATTTTTGCATTTCACAGGAGATGTTTTGAAGACCATGCCCAAACCAAAATGCAGAGATCTCCTGGTCTAAATTTCAGACTCTGAGGTAGGTCTTTGAGGAGAGACACCTACTTCTCAGTCAGGGGGCTGCTTTCCTGGCAACTTCCAAGTCACACTACATAGGTGGCCCAGTTCCTCCGCCCACTCATGTGGAGGAAGCCACAGCATGGCCATCACTCCTCCACTCTCTGCATCCGAGGCCTGGATGGCATTCAGACTCACCCTCTACCAAGTCCCAAAACCACTTCTGGCTCTCGAGGTGCCGGCCGTTTATAGAGCCCCTGAAAAGCCAGAGTGAGGGCCAACTTCAGCAAAAGCTTGAGGTTTTCACTCAAGTGACAGCCCTCTGTTGTGAAAGTCGGCACTGGCAGGAGAGTGCCCCCAGGGCTCATAAAGCTGCTTTTCCATAAAACCTTCTCAGGCCTTGTAAACACTCTGTCCTTTGAGGATGTAAATGTTCTCAAGGTGTATTACTGAAACTGAATCACTTCCAGTTAAGCGAGTTATTAACAGCTGCTGACTGTTCCCCCCAGTTCTTAGACTCATATGGAGAAGAGGCGGTAGGGCGGGGAATTCTGTTTACCTGCATAGCCGGAGTTACTGCTTAACCAAGCCGTGCTCAGCATGTGTGATAAGAGACCAGAAAGTAAGAAACAGTGTTTTTTCCTTGGAAGTTAGCAATTAACTTATGAAAAGCAGAGAGATGTGCTAGGCTGATTTGACAAAGGTTCTAGAAGGTGGCATTCACCTTCCACTAACCCCACGTCAGCGACTTGCAACCTTGCAAATAGAAAGACCAAGGAAACCCAACTGAAATAATTTGGAGATGGGGTGCAGATCAATCGGAATAAAAACAGTTTAAAATCTTCATGTGCTCCTCTGTAAGAGAAGTCAGAGGACCCAATACAAGGATATTCTTTTTAAAATTTACTTCTCGGGAAGTAAAGGGGAAAACTCTTTCCTGGTACAGTTTTCTCCTGCTCCGCGTTGGAGACTGCACTCTAGGTGCTAGGATGTTGGGGGACAGGCAGTGAGATGGAACGGGGTAACAGCCCCGCTTAAGGATCGACACCTCCGCTCTCCCACGGGCGTTCTTTGGGAGCCTCACATTCTGAGACGCGAGCTGCGGGCCGCCGGTGCAGGTCTCCCCTGGCCGGCCCTGCTCCGTTGGCTCTGGACGACCAGTTGTTCTTGGCTGGTGGTACTGCTGGCTTGACTCTGTTTCAAATATTCATGCATATTTCTCTTTCCTCCTATGTTTACAATTGCTTTTTAAATTCGGCTATGTTACCAGAGGGGGTTGTGAGCTCTTAGAGCATCACCATCAGCGGTCAATCTGTGCTCTTCACTTAAGTCCTGGGTTTTAATACCTAATGTATTCATTGAGAAAACGGCTTCGTCAACCTGCTTATGGCCACTCTGCTGCAGCATCTGTACCTCTTTGTTTATCTAGGTGTGCATTTTTGTTTCCACATTTTTTTTTTAAAAAAAGGACATTTTGAAAGGTTGTTTTACGACCATGGTGTTGAGTCCGGTAAAGTCCCACATCTTAACCAAGAATATTATCAATATGCCGTGGATAAAAATCAAGAGCAAACAAAAGCCCAGGTGAAGGGGTAACTGAAACTGAAATGTATAACCCGACGCTGCTTATCCGATGGCCGTGGTTGCCAGGAATCCGTTTCTTGGGTCCTTCCCCTCCGCACACCTCGCATCTCGCTCTCTTCCCGCTTCTTCCCTCCAGCAGGCTCGGCGTTTGGGGAAATGAGAAAGACATGCTGTGGCATCTGTCTTGAAAAGGCAATGAAGCAACCCTGTCTGAGAAGGAGACCCATCTTCTTAGGGCTGGTGGCTTCGTGCCCTGAACCTTGGGGTCGAGTGTGGCCGCTCGCTTCGCCCGCTAACACCCCGGGTAGGAGCGCATCTCGGAGGGCGGCGTCCGTCTCACGCCTCAGGCCAGTCAGACACTCCGAAGAGCAGGAAAAAGGA
>NW_006791713.1:61175-66411 GCF_000442215.2 Lipotes vexillifer
GGACAAAGGAACACTCGACGCTCGGCTTCGGCTTCAACGGTAACGAAGCCGACAGACTGGCTCTTTGAGGTCGCGCACACGCACCTGGGGTCCCGTCCCCTCTCTCCATGGAAGTCAAGACGTCCCGTGCACAGAGCTCGCCGCACCCCCGTGCCGCCCGCAAGGCCCTGTCCCACGTCATGGGAGGGAGGGGCCGTCGTCCCGGAGTCAGTCCTGTGCGCGCGGACACGGCAGGGGCGCCGTCCCCGGGCTCCTGGCGGCCACCTGGAAGCCCCCTCACGCCGAGAACCTCGGGGCGCACCCGTCCGCCATCAGCCACTCAGGTACCGCGCCCTGCTTCGCAAGAACCGGCCTCCTCTTCCGGTTCCCAGTACCGGACCCGCCACCGTGGACGCGCCCAGAGTGCACGTGCGCGTGCACGCATACGCAGGGACGTGCACGCGCGCATGCGCACACGCCTCCTCCTCCAGTCCTCCCTTCCCGAAGTGTCAGAGTCTGCGGGGAAGGCACCAGCGGCGCTTGGGTCCCCGCACCCGCCTCTCCCCGCCCGCAGACGAGGGCCCTCCCTCAGGCTACAGGTCGGGGCTGACGCCCGCTCTGCGGCCTGGCCTGCGTGCTTCTACTAAACACATGGTTCCTGCCTTCGTGTTTGGGTTGTTTCCGGTGTTGCGAGCTCCGGGGCCGTGCGCACACCTGTGGTCTCAGGGGCCCGCCCGCGGCGGGGCTGGGGCCTGGGGAGGAGCCCGACGCTTATGAGGCACCGAGAAGCATCAGGCCACGCACACAGGGACTAGTTCATCCTCATTAATTCCGTGTGTTTATTTTCTGACTGCACTTTACAGATGAAGGTATCAGTGGCCAGAAAGGACAGTTTGACCCAAGCACACAGCTAATGTTGATGGTGACAAGATTTGGATTCAGGGCTGCCTGACTCCAAACTGCATGCGCCTTCATTTAAGTGAAGTTTCCTGAAGATCAAGGTGTAGGCCAGGAGAAGGAAGCCGTCCAGGGAAACCTAGACCAGGAAGAATATTAGGTAAACGATGACTGCCACGCTCTGGCATAAAAGCTTTCCCCAGAGAAGAGGGCCTGCCTCTGGCTGGATCTGTAAGGAGTGTACAGCCTGGCTGGTCTAGTGGTTAAAACCTCCTACCGAGACAGCCCGTGGCTTTTCTATTCCAAGTCCTTGGCACCGGATCCCGTGGCTCAACTCTGGATCACCCAGGATCCAGTGACGTGTGGAAGAGCCCCAAAGCCTCTACAGAGTAACACAGTGTGAGGTGTGAGCCTCTGCAGCTCACCTCAGCCCCATCTCCCTGATGCCAATCAGAAAGAAGACTCCAGTTAATTTAAAACCTACCTCTTTGATGAGATCTAGATGAAAGTCTCACTGCTCCTGCTCTCTCGCTTCTGCAAGGACACTTGGGCCAGATGCTTGGGCCACATTCTACCCTGGTGGTTAGAATCTGGTCCCACATCCGCAAGTCTGAACTAAAACACATTAAGATTTTTCACAAAGAGTTGATTGGGTCCACCGTAAAGCCGTCTGCTAGTTCTGTAGTTCCGACGCCTTAACCAGACAGAATAATAAGCAGCTGCTTATGTGACAACAGTAAAGAAGAAGATCTGGAGTTAGAAATGTGAGTAGTTTTTCTTCTTTCAAGGATATAATCCTCATAATTAAACAACCTGTTAACAATTAGTTCTTTCAAAAAACGCCCCCTTCTATTTAGCATTTTATCACGTTTACTTTCTCTGCAACTAAATAGTCAGACACATGCAAGAAAAATTATATATATTGTCAGGGTCCATTTTACTAAAAAAAAAAAAAAAAAATCACGGTTGTTTCACTTACGTTTTGATAACTGTAATTCTGGTTCTTGGGTGCTGGAGGACAACAAAAGTTTACAGATCTCCACAAATAGTTCTAAATTTAAAATGAACTCTACCCTCCACATGAAAACACAACTTGGCATTTCTTTTTAATCCTCCTTTTCCTACCCTAAACCCTATCTCTGTTAGTTATGCAATCTCTGTAACCCCATTCAGAGCAGGATGCTGCCAGCATCAGATATGACACTTCACAGACTCCTATTTTTCTCGTATTAGTCCAACCTCTAATCCCCACTCAACCAGAGGGAGATAGACAGATAGAAGGCACTGAAGAAAGACTCTATTAATTTTACAGCCTTTCAGTTAAACTATTACTTCTGCAACTTCCAAGTCCTCATCTGACCATCTGGGAGAGTACGCCAAGACATAACCCTAAGACAAACAAGTACAAAGCTTGTTTGCATTTTGCGAAGAGCTGGAAATCAAATACATGTTTACTGTGAGCTAAATTCCATGGGTGCCACAACTAAACATTGTATAATCCTATACCTATATTCCAGCCCTCTTTTGAGAGTGGGAAGAACATTTTCTTCCTCCCCCTTCCCCCACAGTGTTAAAATTCTGTTCAATTTAAATCATCAACAGCAAAAAATTTTGAGGTGCAACACAGCATATCGGTTAAGAGCACAGATCCTAGAGCCAGACCTCCTGGGTTACAATCCCAACCGTATCACTTATGGCTTGTGCGGATTACTTAATATCTCAGTGCTTCAGTTTCCTCATCTGTAAAATGGGGATATTACAGGATACCTACCTCATTGGAAACTATGGAGATTAAATAAATTAACATTTGTAAACCTTTTTTAAAAGGCCCGGAAAAGTGTTTGCTAAATAGAGAAAAGAGAAAAAACTAAGTGCCACCACCAGTCACACATCAACTCCAGCCTTTAAGGAAATCAACAACTAGTTGGGAACATGAGACAAAGGTAAACATAGGTACAAAGAAACGTAACAATTATGACATAAGTATTGGCTTTTGATAGTGACTGTGAGTGAAAATGACTGGAATATTTGCCTAAAAATAGACAATAGTCCACGAAGTCCTTTGAATTGATAAGGTGATATAATATTTCTACTCTCAGTCATAAAAACTAAAGTCATTTTATTCATGACAATGGTTAGGTTTAAAACTATCATAAAAGGGGAAATCATCATCTTGGAACTTCCAATTCTGGATTCCAAATCTGGGCCAGTATTTTTACTGCTGCATTTTTTTCACCAGATAAAGTTAAGAATGTGAGATTCCCTCTGTGTTTCTGGCCTGCGAGAAACAAATTACAACTTATGCTATAGTGTCATTAAATGCTAAACGGTGATGAGAGTGATATATAACAGTTTTCTCACCTTGAACCTTTAAATAAGTGTCAGGTTTGGAGATTCATCAAGCTAAAAGTTATTAACATCTTTATTTTCTTAAGTTTTTGGTAAAAGTGAAAGTCTATTTTAAGGTATCCATTTTTCCCCAGAGCCCACTATGTCCCTGAAATAGGGCTATATTCCACAAAAAGAAAGGACTCAATGAAAAAAATTCTGTTCTAGAGGACTTTGCAGGCACCCTAGAAAAACAAAACACGCTGATATTCTTGAGACAACCAGAGAATAATATCAGGATTGTATGTAAGGAAGTACCTGGTGGGGAGGGTCTTCACTATGGAGAAGAGCCTTACACCAGGTCTCCAGAAAGTCGAGTTTCAGGTAGAGACACACAAAACGTGTACATACAAAATGCCTTTGAAATGAACTTAATGGTTAAGTAAGGAATTGTAATAAATGCCATAGTGCTGTAAACCAGGAGCAGACTTCACTGAGATGAGACCATCTATCAGAGGCAGGTTAGGGCATTCCCATTATCTCACACTACAAGGATGCCATTTCAGTCAAGGTAAGTCTAACTGTCACTTTTTGTGTGATTTACCTGATGAAAATACTGGTTAATATTCAGATTTTGGAGAGTCGATACATGTTTTTTGATAACGAAAATGAGGAAGTCATTTGTATTTGCTTTTGAGCAATAGCCTTGGACAACGAAATAAAATAAACAGGATGGAAAGCTAGGACCAGGAAATTCAGAGATGAGCCAAAAGCTGGCGGAAGCAGGCTCCCAGACTTTAGACTATACTACAAAACTACAGTCATCAGAACAGCAGTGTACTGGCACAAAAACACACATAGTTCAATGGACTAGAAGAGAGAACCCAGAAAAAGTCCCACACACCTATGGTCAATTAATCTGCAACAAAGGAGACAAGAATATACAATGGAGAAAAGACAGTCTCCTAAACAAGTGGTGCTGGGAAAACTGGACAGCTACATATAAAAGAATGAGATTAGAACATTTCCTCACACCATGTACAAAAATAAACTCAACATGGTTTAAAGACCTAAATGTAAGATGTAATACCATAAAACTGCTGGAAGAGAACATACACAGAACACTCTTTGACATAAATCATAGCAATGTGTTTTTGGATCTGTTGCCTAAGGCAAAAGAAATAAAAGCAAAAATAAATAAATGGGACCTAATTAAACTTAAAAGCTTTTGCACAGCAAAGGAAACCATTTACAAAATGAAGCCAATCTAATGAGTGGGAGAAAATATTTGCAAATGATATGACCAACAAGGGGTTAATATCCAAAATATACAAACAGTTCATACAACTCAACATCGAAAAAACAAACCAATTAAAAAATAGGCAAAAGACCTGAATAGACATTTTTCCAGAGAAGACATATAGATGGCCAACAGGCACGTTGAAAAGATATTCAACATTGCTAATTATTAGAGAAATGCAAATCAAAACTACAATGAGATGTCACCTCACATCTGTCAAAATGGCTATCATCAAAAAGAACACAAATGACAAATGTTGGAGAGGATGCAGAGAAAAGGGAACCCTCATACAATGTTGGTGGGGCTGTAAATTGATACAGTCACTGTGAAAAAGAGTATGGAGATTCCTCAAAACATGAAAAATAGAAATACCATGTAATCCAGCAATTCCACTCCTGGGTACATATCCAGAATAAATGAAAAGACTAATTCTTAAAGATACATGCACCCCAGTGTTCATAGCAGCATAATTTATAATAGCCAAGATGTGGAAGTAACCCAAGTGTCCATCAACAGACAATTGGATAAAGAAGATGTGGTATATATAGACAATGGAATATTAGCCATAAAGAAACAATGAAATTCTGCCATTTGAAGCAGTGTGGGTGAACTAGAAAACACTATGCTTAGTGAAATAAGTCAGACAAAGACAAATACTGTATGATATCACTTATATGTGTAAACTAAAAAAATAAAGGAATATATATATATATATATATATATATATATATA
>NW_006791713.1:66421-77667 GCF_000442215.2 Lipotes vexillifer
ACACACATATACACACACAAAACAGGAACAGGCTCACAGTTATAGAAAACGACCTAGTGGTTACCAGTGTGGAGAGGGAAGAGGGGAGGGGAAAGATGGGATAAGGTATCAAGAGGTATAAACTACTATGTATAAGATAACCAAAAAGGATATATTGTAGAGCTCAGGGAATTATAGCCATTATTTTGCAATAATTTGGAGTATAATCTATAAAAATACTGAATCACTGTGCTGTGCACCTGAAACTAATATTGTAAATCAAGTCTACTTCAATTTAAAATAATGAATTAATTAATTAGTTTTTAAAAAATGACCAGGCAGCAGGTCCAGAACCTGGAAAACCCCAGAAGCAAGGACACAGCAGAGAAAACAGAGCAGCATAAGGACAGGACCAAGAGCCAGGCCTGGTCAGAAGCCACTGCAGCCTGAGGCCCACGTGTGGAAATAGGCAAGGGGCCCAGCAGACTGTGCTGGGGGCAGGACAGTTCCCCTGGGGCTTCACACCAAGATTTCCATCAGATATTCTGATTTCAGATAAGGCCCAGAGTCACTTAATTTTTTTTTTAATTTACTTTTTAAAAATGAAATACTTTCTATTATGAAATTGCATACTGATTTTTATTTTGTTTGATTTTTATCAAAACTAGACATGTGCTTTAGTTCAATGTCATATTGTTCTACAAGTCTTGTGAAGAAAAAAACTATAAAAGCTCCCACCCCATTTTTTGCTCCCCAAAGGCAACCACTTTCACATCTTTTAGCTAATTATTTTCACATTTGCATCCATGTCTCTAAATAACTTGCATATATTGCTACTTTATTTTTAGGGATTATCCGTTGACTCTCACCCCAGCCCTACATACACATACATACATTATCTTTCCAAAAGTTTCCAATTTAGTTTGACCAATATTCAGGGATTACATTATTATATCTCTGTAAATCCTATTCACAGATTATTCATGTCATACAATCGTTTCTTTTCCTAGCTGACACAATAATTTGCTTATCTGTTTTTCATTTTCTTTCATTTCTGTGTTCTTATTAACTCAGTTCCAAATTCTCCTCTAGTTCTGTAAACCTCCTCACAATACATTCAAATGCAAACGTGTGCTACCTGCTTTCCTTTTCCTTTTGACCTGGTGGGTGTATGCCTTTTTTAACATTGCCATGTTATTGTCCGTTTAGCAGCGCCACCAGAGAGAGGAGGGGCCACGGCGGGTGTTCACTCTGCCCTGCTCGCCTGGTGCCCAGAATCACTTAGCGCTGCTTGAACCTAATACCTTCACCAGCTGATGGATTAATTGGGGTTAGGGCCCTTGGGAAACTGAAACACAAGGAGCAGAAGAAGTCACTGAAAATGGAGCTGAGGGATTCACTTTCAGCGCCCGGTGTTGGATTTCCTGAGCTGTGCTGCAGATTGACCTGCAGGGCTGATGGGGGCGAGCCTCAGCCTGAGGGAGGAGATGTGGGCACCGCCACCCACACAGCACAGCCTGGCCTCTCTGCCTCGGCCACCACCTGTCTCCTCAGGTGACCCTCAGGCAGACTTCCTTGTGCTTTCCTGCTCAGATTATCCCAGCACCTTCCTCTCAAGAGACAGGGGAATCAGCAAACACAAAGCTAAGGAAGAACCATTTCTCTCTGCCTCTACCTCCCGATAATATTGTGTTTATCACTTGAGGACACATTTTTGGTACCCCAACCCTACAGCCCTGAAATGATTAGGGCTTCAGAACTGGTGCTAGGAAACGCGGGAAGCAGGGACAGTGTGCGCTGGCAAGATCCCAGCCTTCTTTGCGGCCAGTTTCCTCCCACCCAAGGCTGGCTCCCCACCCCAGGCTCCCAGCCCATATGTATTGGGAAGAGCACTGGCTGGAGAAAGACAGGTCTGGACTCCTTTGTTTACCAGCCATGTGATGCTGGGCAAGTCATTAAACCTCTCTTAAGCAATTTATTATTTGCAAACTGGAGATAGCCGTGCTTGCCTTGAAGAACTATTATTATGTTTATAGTTGATACATGGAGAACTTCCATTTCCAACAATATTAAAGATTTAATAACCTGGAAACTTTCCCACTATAACACAATTTTAGATACTACATAAACCATGAGATTCCTTTTAAATGCCTAGCTGGGTTCTCAAAAAAAGAAAACAAACAAACAAACAAAATTGGAACTCCCCAAAGACCAGAAATGAAACTGAAAACCAGAGTGAGAACTGTATGAGCCCACACTGACAACTCCAGAGAGAAGAGGGTAACAACCTCAGTTCCCCAGAGGGACCAGGAGGTGGAATGGAATCTCCCACATAAAGAACCAACTCTTGAAGAATCAAGGAAACAGTGAACTAGGGAAAATTCACCCACAGCACAGGCAGAGAAAGAGAAAGCCTTTTTATCTCTGATAGTTTTCCCCCTCTGAGAATTCAAAACCTCAGGCCAGATCTCAAACAAGTTGGGGAGATTGTGCTACCCAAGATGAGATCCTGGATCACCTAGAAAACCATGCAGAACCTCTCTGGAGGGACATAATTCTCAAACTCGGGTTCATGTACAGCACGAGAAGCAAGAAACCACCAGCAATGAGAGTCAGCAGATGAAATAAACAGCAGGATTCAATTCTTAAGAACTTCTGATAATAGAACTATTGTTTAGCAACTAAAAAAAAAATTAATGATTTAAGAAAAAGTAATAAAAATGTAAGAAATAAGGCACTCTTAAAAGGGAGACAGACTTAAAAAGCAAATAGAGCTTATGGTAATAAAAAGTATAGTCAATGAAATTAAAATATCTCAGTGGATGAGTTTAACACACTATTAGACAAAGTTGAAGAAAGAATTAGTAAACCGAAAATAAACCTGAGGATATTATACAGAATGCGAAAGAGAAAAGAGATTTAAATAAATGGAGGTAAAATGAAAATGTCCAATATCTAGCTGGAATTCCAGAAGAAATGGAGACTGGTATTAAAAGAGACATTGTCTAAAAATGAGGTACATAAGGTGCCTAACAATAAATATTAATGATTTTGTCTTTAGTCCTTATATTTATGTAACTCTGAAGCTTAAATACTATTAACCACAAGAGCACAGAGATTGCTGTAGATCTTCTACATCTGAATTCATATAATATTATAAATGGAAAGAACCTTAGCGGTGACCTAATCATACAACTTAATGGATAAGGCTGAGTTTTGACCCAGCTCTGTCACTTACCAGCATATAACTTAATTCTCTGAGCTTCAACTTCTTCAGCC
This sequence comes from Lipotes vexillifer, assembly GCF_000442215.2. Classification (NCBI taxonomy): domain Eukaryota; kingdom Metazoa; phylum Chordata; class Mammalia; order Artiodactyla; family Lipotidae; genus Lipotes; species Lipotes vexillifer. The sequence continues at coordinate 69,680 of NW_006791713.1, forward strand.
ATAAAATAGGAATAAAAACAACTAGTCTTCAAAAAGAGTTTGTGTGAAGATCAAAAGGAAAAATGCAGGGAAAACATGTAATATAGAGTCTGGTACACTGAGCATTCAACAAACGAAAGCTCTCAAGACTTCTCATCATTCATTTTCACTTAAAATGAGAAAATAGAAGCCAAAAAAAGCTAAATAAGTCTTGAGGGTCACACAGTATATTCCCAGTAGCCCAAGAATTAGAATCCAGTTCTCTCAACCATATTCCTGTGCTCTTCCTGTCATGTTTCACCACCTCAGAAACACAGAGATGAGGGAGGTGTAGGCTGCCCTTCAAAGAGCCACATGAAACTTGGGAGACATGGCCCAAATGTTTTCCATCCTGGCTTGAGATGACTTAACATACTGTGTGAAGACACAATAAGCTTTCAAGACACAAACAAATGAATACTCAATGATGAAAGTATAGGCCTGTGGGGAAGACATTTCAAGCAGAGGAGTGAAGATGCAGATGCAACACTTCAAGGCATATCAAGGCAAAATCAATGGCAGCTCTGCTTCTCAGAGTGACGAGGTGTATGCAGGCACCAGTCCCATGCTCTGACTGTCCCAGGGAACAGGAGCACACAGGCATATCAAAGAGATAGGTGCCTCATCATGATATATTGCAAATAACTTCTGGAGCTCAACTGGAAAAATTAGTCAGTATCAATGTGTGTACTTTAGTAGCATCAAAGCAAATTTGAAAGTGTCCATTGTCAGAGGTATGGTTCCCTGCTGGCCCCAAGAGAGTCTGAATTGGGCTGTCAATTGTGCAGTCAGGAGACTCAACTATAGGCTACCTACAAGAGACTCACTTCAGCTTTAGGGACACACACAGACTGAAAGTGAAGGGATGTAAAAACATATTCCATGCAAATGGAAAGCAAAAGAAAGCAGGGTTGGCTATATTTATATCAGATAAAGTAGACTTTAAGACAAAGACTATAATAAGAGACAAGGAAGGGCACTATATAATGATAAAGGGGTCAATCCAACAAGAGGATATAGCATTTATAAATATTTATGCACCCAACATAGGCGCACTCAAATATATAAAGCAAATAGTAACAGACATAAAGGAGGAAGTAGACAAAAATACAATAATAGTAGGAGACTTTAATATCCCACTTTCATCAGTAGATAAATCATCAAGACAGAAAATCAATATGGAAATATTGGGCTTAAACAACCATGAGATTAGATGGACTTAACAGACATTTATAGAACATTCCTTTAAAAAACAGCAGAATACACATTCTTCTCAAGTGCATGTTGAATATACTCCAAGATAGATCATATGTTAGGCCACAATACAAGTCATAATAAATTTAAGAAGATTAAAATCGTATCAAGCATCATTTCCAAACATAATGATATGAAATTAGAAATCAATTATAAGAAAAAAACAAAAATTTTAAAATATGTGGAGATTAAAGAACATGCTATTGAACAACCAATGGTTAAGGAAGAAATCAAAATACACATTTTATTATTCTTTAATAGAAAAAATATTTTAAAATATAAATTTCAAAATATTTTGAGACAAATGAAAACAGAAATACAACATACCAAAATTTATGGATGCAATAAGAAGTTCTAAGAGGGAAGGTTATAGGGATAAACACATACATTAGGAAATAAGCAAGATATCAAATAAACCACCTAACTTCATACCTGTAGGAACTAGAAAAAGAAGAAAAAAATGAAGTCCAGAATTAGTAGAAGGAATGAAATAACAAAGATCAGAGTGGAAATAAATGAAATAGAGACTAAAAAGACAGTAGGAAACATCAATGAAACTAAGAGCTGGTGTTTTTTTTTTTGGTACGCGGGCCCCTCACCGCTGCGGCCTCTCCCACCGTGGAGCACAGGCTCCAGACACGCAGGCCCAGCGGCCATGGCTCACGGGCCCAGCCGCTCCGTGGCATGTGGGATCCTCCCGCACCGGGCCACGAACCCGTGTCCCCTGCATCGGCAGGCGGACTCTCAACCACTGCACCACCAGGGAAGCCCCTAAGAGCTGGTTTTATGAAAAGATAAATAAAACTGACAAACCTTTAGCTAGACTCACTAAGAAAAAAACAGAGAAAGCTCAAACAAAATCAGAAATGTAAGAGGAAATATTACAGCTGATGACACAGAAACACTAGGGATAATAAGAAACTACTGTGAATATTATATGCAAATAAATCAGATAAACTAGAAGAAAGGAATAAATTTCTAGAAACATACAATCTACCAAGGCTGAATCATGAAGAAATAGAAAATCTGAATAGACCAATTATTAGAAAGGAGCTTGAATCGGTAATCAAAAACCTCCCAAAATACAAAAGTCCAGGACCAGATGGCTTCATTGGTGAGTTCTACCAAACATTTAAAGAATAATTAACACCAATCTTTGTCAAACTCTTCCAAAAGGTAGAATAGGAGGGACCACTTCCAAAATCATTTTATGAGGCCAGCATTACCCTGATACTGAAGCCAGAGAACACCACAAGAAAAGAAAATTACAGGCTAACATCCCTGACGAACTTAGATGGAAAACTACTCAACCAAATATTAGCAAACCAAACTCTAAAGTGTATTAAAAGAATCATACACCATGATCAAGTGGGATTTATTTCAGGGATGCAAGGATGGTTCAACATATGCAAATCAATGTGATACAACCCATTAACAAAATAGAAGGATAAAAATCATATCGTCATCTCAATAGATGCAGAAAAAGCATTCGACAAAAGTCAACATCCATTTATGATTAAAAAAAATTCTCAGCATACTGGGTGCAGAAGGAATGTACCTCAACGTCATAAAGGCTATATATGACAAACCCATAGCTAACATAATATTCAACAGTGAAAAACTGAAAATTTTCCCTCTATGATCAGGAACAAGGGTGCCCACCATAATCACTTTTATTCGACATAGTATTGGAAGTCCTGGCCAGAGAAATTAGGCAAGAAAAAGAAATAGAAGAAAAAGAAATAGAAAGGAAGAAGTGAAACTGTCTTTATTTGCAGATGATATGATATTATTTACAGAAAACCCTAATGAATCCACCAAAAAACTGTTAGAACTAATAAACAAATTCAGTAAAATTGCAGGATACAAAGTCAACAACTGGTACAATGGCTATGGAAAACAATACAGAAGCCCTTCAAAAAATAAGACTACCATATGATCCAGCAATCCCACTTCTGGGTATAGATCCAAAAGCATTAAAGCACAGTCACAAAGAAATATTTGGGCGCCCGTGCTCATAGCGGCACTATTCACAGTAGCCAAGAGGTGGAAGCAGCCCGTCCCTTTGGGTGTGGAAAGGGGAGAGGGACAGCGAGGGGTTATAGGGCACCTGACGCAGGTCCCCTCGGGTGGCCAGGCCTCTCTCGGGTGCGTGACGAGAATGGAACGGGATAGAAGGTTGGCATTGCTGAGTGGGGAACAGCCTCAGTGCCCACAATGTTTGAGTCAGAGCAGTGTGAGAAGCACCGAGGCTGGAGTGTGGGTCTGGTGCTGACTTGTCGTCACGACCGTGTGACTTTCTCAGCACTGCTCACAAACCCTAGTGCAGGAGAAGAGGAAAAGAAGACAGGGCTCTGCGGCTGACCGTGGGCCAGGAGCGAGGGCTGAGTGGTAGCTCTGAGGACGTTTGTTTCCCAGCTGTCAACTCAAACAACGTCCACTGAGCACCTCTTGTGAGTCAGGCAATGTGTCAGGTACTGGGGTAAACACTTTCCCTGTCGTTAGAGAAACCATAGTGTCTTATCAGCTCAGCGGCTACGAATACCACAGATGGGGCAGCTTAAGCAACAGACACTTCCCACAGTCCTGGAGTATGAGAATCCCAGGTCCAGGGTGCCAGCCGGTCCAGTTCTGGTAAGAGGTCTCTTCTGGGCTTGCAGAGAGTGAAGAGAAGCAGCTCTGGTCTGTCTCACTTCTTTAAGGGCACTGATCCCCTCACGGGGGCCCCACCCTCACGACCTTATCTCAACCTCATCACCTCCCTCAGGCCCCACCTCCTAGTACCATCACATCCAGGGCTAGGCCTTGTCCCAGTCCATCCGTCTGCTCTAACAAAATACCACAGACTGGGTGGCTTATAAACAACAGGAATTTATTGCTCTAAAGGCTGGAAGTCTGAGATCAGGGTGCCGGCATGGTCAGGTAAGGGCCCTCTTCCAGGTCACAGACTTCTGGCCGTGTCCTCACATGGTGGAAAAGTGAGGGACGTCTATGGGGTCTCTTTCATAAGGACACTGATCCGATTCACAAGGGCTCCACTCTCCCACGGCCTCATCACCTCCCAAAGGCCCACCTCCTAACAGCATCGTGGTGGGTGCTAGGATCTCAACGTACGAACTTGGAGAGGAAGTGACAGGAGTAAGCCTACAGTGTCCATCCAGCATGACACGTGCTACAGGGACTCTATAGAAACACACCGCAGGGGCCCTAACCCAGCCTTGGAGGGTTAAGAAGCTTTCCACGGGAAACGACTTCTAAACTGAGGACCCCAGAGGGAGAGTAAGCCAGTAAATTGGCCACAGGGCAGAGGGTGTGGGGAGAGGGCTGTAGACGATCAAGTGATGAAGTTGGGGACACTGGCTGCAGAGAAAAATGGGCCCGAGTTGCAAACAGCCCCCCGCCAAGTTAAAAAGTTTGAACTTGGTCTTGAAGAGCAGGTGCTGAGGCAGGGGGCTAAGCAGAGCAAGGCAGCGTCAGGTTGGGGCTCAGGGAGCTCCCTCTGGCTCTGGTGGATTAGGGGGTCAGAAGGCCAGAAGGCAAGCTTGAAGTTATATAAAAATATTTCCAACGCCACTGGGTTCAAAACAACGTCCACCCACCGCCCACCCCCCCGCCCCGCCCCATATTGGGTCAACATTCGAATGTTAAAGATAAAGAAAGTAATAAAGATAAGACAGGTGTGAACCCGAACGCTGGCCTCAGAGCCCAGACAGGTGTGCAGATAGCAAGGCCTTATCCGGAACACGTCTCAAGACACTTTCCTTTTACACCCTCTCTTACAAAACCAGCGGCAGGCTTTTTTTTTTTTTTCTTTTTCTTTATTTATCATTTACAGTGACAAAACAAGCATCTTTTTGTTCCATAAAATAAACTTACAGAACACTGTAGTTTTGATGGTGAAGGAGATAGATATAAGTCAGTCCAGTGCACCCTCTGGGCCGGGGTTACTCCCCGTGACCCTCCACATCAGCATCAACTGGCTTTTTATTAAAAACTCCCATAAATGCCCTCAGAAACTGGGGGCGGGCAGGAAAGGAATATGTATCTTAACCAAGGTCCCCATATTACTGTAGTTTGCTCCAGCCACCATGACAAAGTGCCACAAACTGAGCGCCTTAGCACAGCAAGGGTACTTACCTCGTGGTTCCGGGGTCTGGAAGCCGGAACACAACGTGTGGGCAGGGCCTGCTCCCCTGAAGGTGCTAGAGAAGGCCCCTCACTGCCTCTCTCCTGGCTTCCGGTGAGAGGTTGTTCCTCAGCTTTCAGACACAGCACTCCAGTCTCCGCCTCTGTCTCCGTGGGGCTGTGTCCAAATTTCCCTCTTGTTAAAGGACACCAGTCATTGGATTAGGGCCCGCCTGATCCAGTATAACCTCGTTTTAGCTAGATTGCCTCTGCAGAGACACCATTTCCAAATAAGGTCACATCCATAAGTGCCAGGGATTAGGATTTCAACACATTTTGGGGGGACACCATTCAAGCCGTAATCGTTCCTCTGAGTTTCATGGCTCATGAATATCAGAGCATCCGGGACCTTGGATAACAGATTCATTAATGGCCCATTAAGGCACTAGGCCACCATGGACATGTGGCACCCTGACAGACTGGGTTTCTGCACACCTGGTTTGATCTGAGGGTGCAGGAGGGGGAAGAAGTGGGTGTGGGCAGGCGGTAAGATGCACAGAACTCTCCCTGTGGGACGCACACAGGGCCATAGGCTCCACACTGCAGGCCAGCCTGCCCAGCTCTCCAGCAGCACAGTGCACTTTCCAGGATGGACACAGGGTCACAAAGAACCCATGGAACAAATAAAGGCGTCTCATTTTACCTGAAGATCGAACCCCAGAACAGAGGCCTTTCCCGTCGAGGTGCAGTTTGTCTAGACTGTGGACCTGAGTCTGTAGCTCTGCCTGCGCCTGCAATGAGTGTTTTCTCAGGCTCTGGAGTGAAATGACTTGGTTCAGATCCTGGCTCTGTCACTCACCAAGTGATCTTACACAACGTACATAAGCCTCAGTTTCCTCATCTGTAAAATGGACGTGATAACCAGAAGGACCTGGTAGGATTAAATGAGATAATACATGGAAGCTCTTGTCACATAATCCGAGTTTAAGACATACGAGTTATTCCTCTAGAGCATCACCACCAGGGTCACCGGTGACAAGCTGATATCTAATGGAACTGATTTCTGTCGTTCCACTACTTAGCGACACTCCTCCATATGATCATGTAACTCGAAACCTAATACGTTTATGAACCAGTGATTTCCTCCGATATCAATGAATGAAGGCAAAAAGTCTTGAGACTATGAAGTGCGTTTTGGTCAAGACTTCTTGATAAACCAAAGCACTAATACGTCTCCTTGGGGATTACAGAGGAAGGGCTAGGTCTTGGAATATATATCCATTATATTCTCAGTAACCTACTTAAAATTGCTATTTATTGAAAAGTTTTATTAAATGATCCATGAAATGTAATATGATTTACTCACGCATATAAAAATAAAATAGCAGTGTTCTCCCCAAACTCGGTAGAATCCAAGGAGCATGTTGCCAGGTGAAAAAGAAGCTGGCCCAAAAGAGGAAGTCGCCAGTTGTGACCAAGAAACACCGAGTTGCAGAGGCCCTCGATCTGTTTGTTTGCTCATCTAAATGCACAGGGGTCGGCGTTTGTGAAATTGGTGGAGAATGAGAGCAGACAGCCAGTCCGCCTGGCTTCCACGGAAGCTGCCGTGGGCATTATTGTTGTGGACTCATTGCATCTTCAATCATAGAAATCACCACTGACACATCAGGCAAAGGGCCAAGTTCTCCCAGGAGGCTGCCGCTTGTCTTTTTCACATTGCCACCCACGTCAGGGTACTGTGGCCTCTGGTGTCAGAGTGCCACGGCAGGACTTAAATCATGTCCTTTCCAGGCACAGGCATCACACAGGCTGTGCTCTGCCCACATGTCAATGACCCCCCTTCTGTTGGGGGCAAGATGAAAGCCAGTTACACAACAGCACAGATGTTGGTTTCCCTGGTTGATGCTGTGTGGAGTCCTGCCCGTCACGGGACGAGGCTGTCAGGAACTGTGCTCTACAACCAGACACGCGTACTCGATGCCAAGATGCACCAGACACACGTGGGCTCCTGGAGGTGTTGGGGGCTGGTCACGATCTTGCCTGTCCATGGCCCGGGCCAGGCTGCTGGCAAAGCCGACTGGGTACATGTGTTGTCTGCCTTCCATTTAGAGCTGATAGCAGAATGCTGTACGTGCTCATGCGTGCAGTCAATTATCAGTGCTTTGGTCCTGGCGGATAGGAAGGTGGGGCAGAGGTGCCGTGAGCATTCTCCGTGACACCATCACACCCTCTCCATGATCCTTAAGGAGAGCTGTTGAGACTGGATTCTGATTTGCTGATTAAAGCAAACATGCAAAAGGTGAATAATCCATTTGAGTCAATTCCCTTAAAACACGTATTTTTGTGTCTGTTGCACGTTGGGCATTCTGTGGAGTCGTGGGCGCCAGAGTGGACAAGACACGTTCGCCACAGAGCTGCTGCACTGGGTGCTCAGAGGCAAGCATGAGGGGCTTCAGAGCCCAGGGGAGCTGGGAAGGGGGACAAAGGGAACGTGTCCAGAAGCAGAGCTGAGGCGGGGCTGGTGGGAGCCAGGCTGCCTCCAGGGAAGCGAAGCAGGGTCGTAGGCAGGGCTGGAGCTCGGGGTGGGGGGT
>NW_006791713.1:77991-109813 GCF_000442215.2 Lipotes vexillifer
TGGGGGGCGGTGGCGGGGTAGGGTGGTGCACGGGGATGGAGACGAACCTAGAGACGACTCCAGGTTCAGGTCAGGGAACTCAGATGCCTCACAGAGTCCAGACTCCAACCTGAAGACAGGGGATGTAATTCAAGGCGATGATCAGATTTTCATCAGAGAAAACATCGTACAGGGTGAAGGGCAGATGGGAGGAGCTGAAATCAGGGGCAGGAAGATCCCATGGAGAACTAATCCCCACAGAGCCCAGGACCGAGAGGGTCCGGCTGGAGGGATGGAGCTGAATTCTGGAGGTCTCCAGGCTCCTAGGGACCAGCCAGCAGTTGGCGGGGGGGGGCGGGTGGGGAGCACCACGCTGAGCACGGGAGGTTTAAACATCACTAGATCACAGTTAAACAAGAGACGCCACCTCTGTGTGACCAGTGTCCTGTTCAAGGAAGCTTGTGGGCACGGTGTGCAAGAGGCAAAAGAGGCTAAAAGTTCCAGGGCGCAGTTCTCGGTCCTTCCGCGCAGTGTACAAACACTGTCCCTGCCGAGGGGCCGCAGCTGCTCCGTCCTGCACCTGGCTCTGCTCGTCACCCACCCCAGACCCACTCGGGCAGAGCCTGGGCTCCAGGAGGCCCCCCCCGTCTCCGCTCGCTCTGCTGGCCTCGGCTCCACCGCGCCCCCATCTTCACCCCAGGACCCCCAGAACTGTGGCTTCAGAGGTGATTCCCAGTGCCTTCAGGCTCACGGCGCCTGCGCCCTGCCCAAGTGTGTAGCTTTAGCTGTTGGCCCAGATGGAGCGGGGCCTGACTCTCAGGTCCATCCCCTCGGGCAGTAGCTACTGAAGACCTCCTGTGTGCAGGTCGTCACCCGGCACCATGTCTGCAAGACACACAGAGGTGCATCAGACCGTCGGCAGGAGTGGGACCAAGGCCACCACTAAAGGGTGTGAGAGACAATGCGGGGTGAGACCCCCAGGCAGGGGGCCAGCGTGGCATGGACACTGGCCCACAGACACCAGGCACACTCTTAAGGGCTGGTATGCAATTTTCAGTGGTCAAATGTCCAGGAACTTTCAAAGGCAGTTGTTAAGCTGAGGGTAGTTTGAGATCAGCCATGATGAGAGTAGGTACACCATGGAAATCAGCAAACCCTATAAATCAGGCCTCCCCCATCCCATCACCCTGCCTGTCTCCTTGACAACTGCAGTGGTAGCTCTGTGGTGCTGCCCCCTTCTCCCCTCCAGCTCTGGGGTCCTTCAGGGAGTGTAGACACCAGCCCACATCACCATGGAGTCTGGCAAACCTTGTGCTGAACCTCGGCTTGGAACTGGACCTTGATGCTGTGAACAGCAGAGGATGGGATGCGGGGATCCCAGCCACAGAAGTGGGGTGGGGGTGGAGAAGGGGATTCGGCTCTGTGCCTACAGATGGTGAATAAGAGATCAGCCAAAGAGGAAACCGAGGTGGGGGAAGGAGGGGCCAGCCGGGGTCCCTCCCTCCCTCCAGGACACGGCTGTGTCAGGCCTGACAGCTCCATGCCTGGTTCCCCATTTATAAAGTGGAGGTGCTAGCGTCTGCCCAAGGACTGTTAGGACCAAGGGGCGTGGTGCCCGGAGCATCGCAACAACCAGGCACAGAGCAAGCCCCGCTCAGCCACTGGCGTCTTGTCCTTGGACGTTCTCGACATCTTCACGGGAGAAGCAGGAGAGAGGTAACGTGGCCTCATCAGGGGCTTGCTTCCCCTCCTCTGAAAATCCCAGGCATGTGTTCCCACGACTGGACTGGATTTCCAGAAGTTCCTAACCAAGAGCTCCCTGACTATCTCGGTCATGGGAATCTTCTGGGAAACCCCTTCCGGCACAGAGTCAGACTCACTGAAGAGTGCCCTGGCAAGCCCAGGTCGAGCCTGTATCAGATGCTCTGGAAGCCCTCCACCACCCAGGCTGGGGAGCCCCTCCCACCTGTGGGCCCCCAGGTGTGTGCCCCCAGACTCAGGTGTTTGGAATCTGGAGATCCCGGATGGGGCTGATCCCATCACTGAGAGGGTTTTTTAATCTTAGAATCGGGAGAGCTTTATTGCAATAAACAACGTGTGCCTCCTTACAAAGTAATGTAAACCAATAACAGGCTTCAATAATGCCATTTTTTAAAAGGCTTTAAATAACTTTCTCAATGCAAAACAACCCACTCAAGCAGACTTAAGTCATTTTATGGGCCAGCTGAACCATCGGCGCTCCAAGAGCCGCGCTGAGCCCCGAATCGGAGCAGTTTCATCCGCCACCAGTCGGTGCCCAGCGCTGCGGGTTAGATGCATGGGCTCCACGTGGCACCCACCGAGGGATACTGTCTGTCGGGTCCCTTACTGCCTCCCTTCGTCTGTCCTCCTAGACTTCCCTTCACTCTTAACCGCGCCTCTATTATGAACCAAAGAAAAGGTCTCCTGCTCAGCATCCCCTTCCTGCTGAACCAGGAGATCCATTCAGTGGCCGTGTTTTCCCTGATAAATTAACCTAGTCCTAAGGTCCTCACAACGGTGACCTCCAATCCACAATGCGATCGACAGCGGTTCAGCCAACGCTGCCAGCCTGATAGCCCACTCGATGCCTTTTAATTAAAATTCCAGGTTGGTGTTTTTGTTTGCAAAGGAAGGATGGCACGCATCAAGGTCACTCGGTGTCGGCTGCTGGGAAGAACGCCTGGCCGCACACTTACCCTCAGTGGCTCCGGGGAGGGCCGGCTCGCCGCAGCAGGAAGGGTTTCTGACAACTTTCAGCATGTTTTCCAGATATAAATAGCCTCTACGACATGATCTATTCGAGCAAGGAAGACTGGAACAAAAGTAGGTTATTGACTGGCAGATGCCTGCCTTCCACTGGGCACCGGAGCATCAGAGATTGGGTGCTTTCCAGCTAAATTTAGCATCGCGTTAATGTGCTGGCGAACAATGCCCTTTAGAAAAACCATATAAATCAGAGGAGGAAAGATTACTAAAATTTATGAAGCAATCACTGTGAGAAACCCCTGGGCACAATCGCTGTGATAAATACCTTGTTAAGCCCCCTGCCCATCCCCACCTTATGTTTCTTGTTAACACGAGGGGTCCATCACTGAGGTTGCCACTTCCCCAAGGAGAAGCCATCTGCATTTAGGATTGTGCAGCAATCTGGGCCCAGTCCAGCCTGACAAAACCCTTCCTAGAATTACAGAGATGGAAGAGCTCTCTGAGCAGGCAGGCTCCCCAGATTTTCCAGGACGATCTCAATTATTTTTTTTCATTTAGTTCTTTTAAATCGCCAAGTCATTAAACATGGAAGCAAGTAGATTTTCATGTTCACTCTTGGCAAAATTTTCCATATAAGTAAAGGCACAAGTCAGAGAACAATCATTTGTCAGACCAGGCAGCCTGGTTCTGGGGTCAGAAATTAGGATCCATCGTTGGTTTGAAGTCCCCCATTTTGCAAATGGAGGTGAAGGGACATCCTCCCGCGGAGAACGAGCCAGCGCAGGTGAGAAGCGGATCTCTCCAGGGTGCCGTCCTGCCTTGGAGGAAAGACTGGTTGATAATCATACTAGTCGATTCTGCCCCATGGTCCCTCCTGGGCCAGCTGACCCTGTGTGGGCACACGGTGACACAGGGAAGAGTCTATCTAATTCCAGCTCAGTGGCTGACGGTGTGGCCTTGGGCAGAATCCTCCAGGCCTCTCAGCCTCTCTGTTTCTTCATTGGTAAAGTGTAAATAATAAGCATGCCTACCAGGAGGAGTTGTTGTGAAAATAAAACAAGGAATTGTCGGTCAAGGCACTTACTGTGGTATCTGGCATGTAGTAAGTGCTCAAGAAATATTAGATCTTATATATATGCTAGATGTTGATGATTCCCCAAACGGAAAAAAGGTAAGGGAAATGGGGGGATTCTGAGAATGTTGACTCTGCACTCTGTCTTCATCTCCCCAAAGCCAGAAGATGCAGGGTAGATGGACAAGTGCAGAGCTGTGATTTTCCACGAGAGCACCTTCATTCATTCAAATGTGTTTGGAGGGCCTCATGTCTTATGAGGAGGTATTGTGACTCTGTCCGCCTCTCATGAAATGGGTTTTGGTCAGTGCTCTGACCTGTACTGGAAGATGATAATGAACTAAGTCCAGACCGCGGATCGACTGATCACGGAACACAGATCATTTTCGTTTTTCATGGTGATAATGTGGATGTTATTCATGACACACAATTTTCAGAAATAAACTGAGCCCTAGGAGAGGTTTGTGTAATTGGGACAAAGCAAAGGCCTTTCATGTATTGAGCAATATGACAAGATTCAAAACAAGTTATTTTCTCTTAAAAACTTAATGTTGGGCTTCCCTGGTGGCGCAGTGGTTGAGAATCTGCCTGCTAATGCAGGGTACACGGGTTCGAGCCCTGGTCTGGGAAGATCCCACATGCCGCGGAGCAACTGGGCCCGTGAGCCACAACTACTGAGCCTGTGCGTCTGGAGCCTGTGCTCCGCGATAGTGAGAGGCCGCGATAGTGAGAGGCCCGCGTACCGCGATGAAGAGCGGCCCCCGCTCGCCGCAACTGGAGAAAGCCCTCGCGCAGAAACGAAGACCCAACGCAGCCAAAATAAATTAATTAATTAACAAACGCCTACCCTCAACATCTAAAAAAAAAAAAACCTTAATGTCTTTTAGCCATTTCAGAGCAAGACGTGACTGCTGGCCTGAACAGTGCTGAAAAGCAGTGAGAAAGGTCTCCCACCCACTGGAGGGGTGACCCAGGCGGGGATTAAGTGCCCGAGAACCACCCCAGGTGGGGTAAGTGGCTGGTGTGTGAGAAGAACGGGGGTGAGAGAGACCACGTTCAAATCCCCACTCTAAGCTCTGTCACTCTTTCAGTCCCTTGAGCACATCCCAAACCTCTGTAAGCTTTAGTTTCTTCATCTGTAGAAATGCAAATAACAAGGCCCACCGCCAAGGTTGTCATGAGGATTAAATGGGCACCTGGCCCTGAGTAGGTGACACCCCCTCCTCCCTGGAGGACAGCCTGCTCGCCTCCTGCCTAGCCCTGACCTGGGCTCTCACCAGGCGAGGGAGAAATTTAGAGCAAGGCCAGTCCCAGGTGTGCCCACCGTCCTCCGTAGCCCAATGTCTTTGTGCAGATGAACTCAAATTATTACAGACATCAAGCAGCACTTGCACGTGACTTGGGCCCTCCCGCCGCACTGAAACTCTGCAGACCTTCGAATCCCTAGGCTCCGTCACGGCCCCTTGTCCTCCTGATTCACACACGTGGGCTCCCCCCACCCCCCACTGCTTCACCTTCAACTCTCTTCCCCTCGTAAGTCTCACTCGTGTCCACGCCTCAACTCATCTCTCTCAAATCACAGCTCCCAAATCTGCATCTGTTGCCCTGACATCTTCTCCAAACCCCAGAATAGGGGCTGAACACCCCAGTACCTACAGGGGCCAGGTGGGTGGTATAAATAACTCTGACAGGCTGGACGGGGGTGGGGGGCGGTAGGGAGCCGTGGGGACTGCAGCAAAGTGGGAGCACACACTCACTCCCAACTGCAGCTGACTGTTGTCTTGGGAGAATGAGCGCTTGGTGCTCCAAATCTTAAGATTTTTCAAAAGAAGTCAGAAGTGCAGATTTTTATAAGCAACTAATGAGCTACTAATTCATTTTTTAATGGTGCGGGTGAAACCCATACAGGGCAAACAAGCCACACCTGGAAGCCAGACATGACCTGTGAGCAACAATTTATGCAAAATTCCAGACCCACAAGTCCACCTGCTCGTTTTAAGCCTCATTTGAAAGCCTCTCTGGACCCTCAAAAGTAACATATTCGGACCCACCATAACCTCCCCCAAACCAGCTCCTCTCAGTGGTCTGTAATTTAGACATCACCAACCCCACTCTCCCGAGCACCCAGGTGTGAAGCCTCCACATCCGCGTCAACGTTTTCGCCCCTTTTCTCTCAGCTGGCCAGCTCTGCTCTGTTACCTTTGCAGCGGGTCTTGAATCTAAATCCTCCTTTTATCCCCTTGTCACCGTGAATTCTCTGCTGCGACACTGCTGTGGGCTCACTGGCCTCCCAGCCCACTTCGTCTCCATCTTAGTCCATCTACGCGCTACGGGCTGGTTAATCTTCCTAAAAATGCTCCTTTTCAGGTAACTCCCCTCCTCCAAGCTTCACAGCCTCCGATAGTCTCTGAAGTTCCATATGTGCTTCTCAGCCCAGCATTTGAGGTCCCCAGTGACCTGGGGCGAGTACAACCAGTTGTCCTTTAACAGCTGTTCTCTCCTCCTCCTGTGGCAGCAGGACCCCCGGTAGTTTGCCAGGAACATGGGCCCCTAAACCAGAGTATACTTCCCAGCATCCCTTGCAGCTAGGTGTGGGCACATGGCAAGTTCTCAACAACGGAATGAGTGTGAAGTCCTGGGAGTCGTCTCTGGGAACCTCCTCTAAGAGATGAACACATGCCCCTCACCCCTTCCTCTTTGTCCCTTTCGGCATCCTGACTCCAGGACATGATGCTGCATTCTGGGACCATCAGCTGAGGGCCCACGCTGTGGACTAACATGACAAGTATGGGTCTGGGACACAACGTGGCACTGTGCCGGCCCTGGGGACCACCGGGCCCCACGTGTGTTTATCTTGTCTAAGCCATCACTCCCCTTGGTTTTCTGTCTCTCTCGGCCAAACCTCACCCTTGCTAACACCGATCCCACCTAACATACCTCTTCCCACTCCCCAAACCATATCCCAGCCATCATCCAAACTAAGCTCGTGCTGTTCCCCGAAATGCATCTGCTTTCCGGCCTCTGCCCTTTCTCATGCTTCAGCTGGATGGCTTTTCTCTTGATGAAATTCTATCCCTCCCCCAAGACCCTCTCAAATCTCATATTTCACTTCCACCAAATCATTCTTCATCCCCCAAATAGCACATGATTTCTCTCTCTAGATCCCATCAGCTTCTCATTTATTCCTCTCTCACTTCCTCTTGCATCACACTTATCCTAATACAGTACATACACACACGCGTGCACACACAGCCAGCTGTGTGCCCAAACGTCGCTGCCCGATACCTGTGGAACAGCGGGTCTGTGACACAATGCGTTTCATTGACTTGAGGAGGAAAGTCACCAGCAAGAGAACAACAAACGGGCTAAAGGTGTGGGCAGAGGGAGTCCCCTCACAGGCCTCGGGATGCTGGGGACAACGGCGGGGTCGTGGGGAGGCTCTGTCTGCATGTGAGCTCGACGTGCTGCTTGAGGCACCAGCAGACAGGGCCATCTCCACGTCACCCCTCAGAGCCACGTCACCCCCAAGTCTAGGGACCAAGGACTTGCATCGAGTCACCGCACTTTGCCGCTGGCTCTCCCTCTGCCTGGCTCCTTGCCGAGGATGGTCCTGACATCACCACTGATCAACGGGCCGTTGTCTTTCTATTGGACCAGGAGCGCATTTTGCACCTTCTGACTTGGGCGTAGCCTCCGCTGCACCTAAGGTCCACAAGCCCTGGATTTGTCTTCTGGAACCCGCCTCTGAATGACAGCAGGGATCGCTTGGCTTGGCAGAGGTCCAGGTTAGGGTTAGGTGACATACGGCCCTGTTGGATGCAAGCCACGCACCAGCTTATCCGGGGGCCGGGCTGTGTGCCTGTGAGCTGCTCACCTGAGATCCCCCTTTACCCCTTGTCACCACCAGAGACCTTTGATAAAGGAGGACGTTTGACCACAAACAGGAAAGAAGGGAGCTGGGAAAGGAGACAGAAATGCCCTGTCTCCCCGAACCCCGGCTTCTGAGACTGCGCCCACCAGGGACCAGAGGCTCCCTTCCAATGAGCCCATGTTCGCCTCTCTCCCGGGGCAACATACGTTCCGTGAGGAAGTGTGCGGCCCTTCGGCTGATCTGCACCACCTCTGAAAAGAGAGGCTTCTTGGCCTCTGTCCTCCCCACTGTACATCCTGGGTTTCCTAAGCACACAGGTTAGCACCCAGGGGACCACAGACAGGAAGGCAGGAGAGTGTCTGTGTCACAGGCGAGGTGCCAGAGATTCCTGCCCGCTGGGACAGGGCTGAGCGGGGAGGAAGGGCAAGGGACGGGGGGATGGAGAGGGCTCGGTCTCCCTAAGTTACGAAACAAGTTCCCCGCACGGCCCGAAGGCCAGCCTGCCCGTGGCACTCTCACCCCTCAAGGCCTCTGGTCCCGGTGACTGCGCTCTCACTACAGACACGGAGCGTTTCCAGGCACTTTCAGAGGGACTCATTCAGACAAAGACCTTGGCTTGGACCTTGGGTCTGTTGTTTTTGAACCAGTCCTTTGTTTTTACTGCTTTTTTTTTTCTTTCTTTTTATGTGTTACTTTTAACTTCGTCTTTATTTTTATTAACATTTGTTTCATCTTTTACTTCCTTTTTTTTTAGTGGGAACAAGAAGTGACTGCTTAAAGAGCCTGCACCACAGGACTGTGCCTCTGAGATGTCTCAGGCCTGGGGTCAGCAGACTTTCTCTGCCAAGGGCCAGAGAGTAAATGTGCTCGGTCTTTGCAGGCCACGTGGTCTCTGTCACAGTGACTTGCTGCCGTTGTTGGAGTGTGAAAGCGGCAGTGGACAACACACAAACAAATGAGCATGTCTGTCCCCCAGTAAAACTTTAATTACAAAACCAGTCAGCAAGCAGATTTGACCTGTGGCCTCAGATCCAGAGCTGATCCAGACAGAGAACCCAAGAAAAGAGCCCAGGGAGGGAACCAATCTTATCAGCCCTTCAGCCAGGCACACGTTCCTTGTCCCAGCCTCCCAACACCCGTGGGACCTCCTGGCTCTCACCTGAATCTCTCAGGAACCGTAGCTCTTGGTCTTCAATAATCTCCCAGAGCCCTACTGGGAGACCACGGATGGGACGTTTCCTTCTCGCCTGTTACCAGCACTGACCCTCACATGCCCTAGTTTTATCTCCTCCCAATGCCAGACCACACTCTTATTCCTGGACAAAGTGCTAACAGGAGTCTACGAGGACACAGCAACAAAAATTATTGGTGGTGTCACAAAAGAGGTCACAAAGATGACATATGAGCTAGGTGTTTGCCAGGCAAAGAAGGAAAAAAAGCACGTTCCAGGTAGAGGAGCGGAACTGCTCAACAGAAAAGTGGCACGAGATTTTCATCTTAGAAAGACAAACAGCTTTAAAAGGGAAGGACGGAAGAGGCTGGGACGAGAGGCAGAGACACAAGGCTGGCCTAAGAGGCCAGGCAGACCGGGATGAGGTCCCTGGGAAGCCAGGGAAGCAGCTGGCATCATGGACTGTGTTTTTGTGTCCTCCCCAAACTCATGTGCTGAAATCTCAACCCCCAGTGTGATGGGGTCAGGAGGTGGGTCCAAGGAGGTGATGAGGTCATGAGAGTGGGGCCCTCGTGAGGGGATTGGTGCCCTAAGAAGAAGAGATGGCAGAGAGTTTGCTTCCCCTCTGCTCCCTCTGCCACGTGAGGACACAGTGAGAATCAGAGGTCAGCCATCTGCTCCCCAGACGCCAATCTGCCGGCACCTTGATCTTGGACTCTCAGCCTTCAAAACTGTGAGAAAAAAATGCTTGTTGTTTAGACCATCCAGTCTGTGGTATTTTGTTAATGGCAGCCCAAGATAAGACAACTAGGAAGTCATCTCAAACATGAATCGTTTCTACTATGATATTAAAAGACTTGAGTAATCAGCTGGGTGGACAAAAGGAAGAGGATAAGCTTGGCTTAAGATTAGGTTAGCTGTGGGGTGAGGTAACATTCAGGTTAGGATTAAGGTTAGGGTTTGGCCTAGAATTAAGGCTCCCACTGGTTTGCTTCCCATTTGAACACACGACCCAAGAGG
This sequence comes from Lipotes vexillifer, assembly GCF_000442215.2. Classification (NCBI taxonomy): domain Eukaryota; kingdom Metazoa; phylum Chordata; class Mammalia; order Artiodactyla; family Lipotidae; genus Lipotes; species Lipotes vexillifer. The sequence continues at coordinate 87,832 of NW_006791713.1, forward strand.
TTCTCGTGACCCATCGTAACTCACCGAGTCTCAGACGCATTCTTTTCACATTTTACACATCTATTTTTTACACATTTATTTTTCACCTCTCTAAATCTAGGAAATATCTTACGAAGGCTCTCGCATTTTTTTGTAATATGCTGAATGTGTTCAAAATACAATGGAAAATCAAACGGTTCATGTTACTTCAGAGGAAACACAAGCAACGTGGTGTGTCGTCTGTTAGTCTCGTTTCTAAATCTCATCTACTAAGGAAGCTTTTAGACTCAGAAGGATTTTCTTGAATAAAAGCTAATCAAGCTCTCTTATGCATTGGGTGCCGTGTGTTTCCTGAAGGGACCACAGGGGAGCAGGGCGAGAGCTGGGTGTGTTCTGGCAGCAGCTCATAAGAAGGCATAAAAATTAAAGAATAAAAACCGAGGTGGCCTCTGTAGAAACTGAGAGGGGAGTTCTTAAAAAGTCTGAAAACAGAAAATATAGGAGAGAAAATATGAGAGCAAGAGGTATGGAGGTTTGGCTCAGGAATCTAGCAAGCAGGTGGATTCAGTAAACAAAATAGCTATTTTTAAAACAACTTGTGACTCATTACCAACCTACTCTATGATTTGAGTTCATTTCGGCCTTTTGCTGTCATTCACACGGACTGTGTGAGTTATCTTAGAAACAGAGTGTCATGTGAACATGTTAATTGCCTGAGTCTGCGAAAGGGCTTGAAATCCCAAAAGGTGCCTAAGCATAAGAAAATAGAATCTCCCTGGAGAGGAGTCCCGGTTTCCCTGCCTCTGGCCACACTTCCGGAAGAGGGCAAGCACCTCCTGGCCAGAATCCCCGACTCTGGTCCTTCTTTAGCACCGTCTCCCACACCCCAGGTGGCGCCCTAGGGCCTCCAAACTTGTCCAAATGTTTCTGCTCCGCTCACAAGGCCCCTGAGCGGGCAGACGCAGCTGGTCCTCTCCTGTGTGTCCTCTGCTGCCAGAAGTTCGCTTCAGTCCACGCTCCGTGCCTCTCCTAAAGGTCCGGCCCACCGGGTCCCACCCCTCCATGGAGGCTTCCTCGGCTGCCGTCAACAGGCCAGGGAAGGGGATGGCCACGCCAGAGCTCCTGTGCCAGGCACCTATGTGACCCAGTCCTGCTGACACAGCCCTCCTGGGGGGTTCCTGCTGCCCCCTAGGTGACCAGCTTCTGTATGACTAAGACTCTCTGGCCAAAGCTGATTGGATGAGAATGGGCTCCTAACCTAGGCCGACGGTCATGGGCTGGCCGGCGGCTGCTGAGTGTGACGGGGCAGGTGCAGAAGCTCTGCTTAGAGAAGGCTGAAGAGTGTACAGAGCCATGAGAGCCCCGCGCTTCGAAATCCGGGCGGGAGAGAGAGCTCGCGACTATAGGAGCGGGGCTGCACACATACAGCAAGTGGGCAAGTTTCCTTAACAGCAGAGCCTTACGGAAGGAGCCCAAAGTCCTGCAGCTGCCAGGCCACGAGGCAGCCCTGTCAGCAGAGCAGACCTGGGTCCAGGGCAGCTTCCCGAGCCCACTTGCTACGGAGCCAGGTCTAACTCAATTTCTGCTTTGCCTAAGAACCCAGTGTGCTGAGCGTTTCCTGGATTCTTATGAAGTCTGAATCACAGACATTCCTGTTTCCCACGTGTATCCCTACAGTACTCAAGGGAATCTGAATAGGTGTTAATCCCATAAAACAAAAGAACCATTCACACACAGTGAGCTTCACCAGCCGCTGTTCCCTGAACATCTGCAGCATTTCCAGCCTGAACCATGCAATTTGGCGCTTACTGCACAATGTCTCTGAAGGTCAGCAGTTTTGCATATGCTTTAATTTTGCTTCCCACCAATCCTACACTTCCTCGGGGCAGGGCTCATGCCTCATGTGTCTCTTTTATCTCTCATGTCCTGTACGACCTTGAATAAGTTATTTAACCTCTCAAAGCATCAGTATTCTTGTTTTTAAATCTGGAGTAACCACAGTACCTACTTTAAGGGTAGTTCTGAAGAATAAATGAGAACACGTCTGCCAAGTGCTTAGCATAGTGCCTGGCACACTGTGAGTGCTCAGTAAGCACTGCTGGAGGTGGTGATGGCAGTGCTGGTGATGCTGGCGGTGATGGTGGTGGTGCTGGGGAGGATAGTATACATCATACGGTTCTGAACATACAGTAGGTAACTTAGAAGTATTCACTGTCACGTGGGTGACCTGGCAAACCACATGCTCAGGGGCTTTCAAGGGGAATAAGAGGTAGAGACAAGAAGAAGTGAAAGCCAACACCTGTGGAGCAGCTGCGGGACACCAAGCCCACCACACACGACTATTATCTCATTCATACCTTACAACAACTCACTGGTAGAAATCTTAACTTAAAGATGAGACAAATTAGGCTCAAACAAATTAAATGACTTGCCTGATTTTATAAAACTAAGTAATGACAGTGCCTGGGACCCAGATCTGCATAAGCCCAACTGCCAGGCCTTTTCCACAACACCAGGCTGCCCTGCAAATGAGCCTTCGAGGACTAACGGGTAGAGGGAGGGGCAGCCCAGCGACACTCTTCCAACGCAGCCGTGGTTTCAGAGCATGGACTCTTGTCTTTTCTCAAAAAATGCCATACTGGGCTTCCCTGGTGGCGCAGTGGTTGAGAGTCCGCCTGCCGATGCAGGGGACACGGGTTCGCGCCCCGGTCCAGGAGGACCCCACGTGCTGCGTAGTGGCTGGGCCCGTGGGCCGTGGCCGTTGGGCCTGCGCGTCTGGAGCCTGTGCTCCGCGATGGGAGAGGCCACAACGGTGAGAGGCCCGAGAAAAAAAAAAAAAAAAAAAAACGCCGTACTTCTGCACACTAAATATGCCATTTGCACCCGCATTTCCCCCGTCAAACTGCATGTTTCATTGACCCCTGATCAAGGTTTACATAAGGATCAGGAGAAATAAAGTCGAATTACTCCATTTGAACTTTGACCTAGAAAGGAGGAGGAAACAGAAGTGAGGTGTCAAGGAGCAGTACCGCTGCTGAGGTCGGCGATGGGCCTTTAAGACGCTGCAGGTCAAGTTCCTCTGAGAAACGTCCTTAGCAGTTGGCTGGTTCTGAAAGGTCTGCTCTGCGGGGTCCCCCTGGCTGCGCTTTGTGTCCTGACTCTGGTCCAGAAGCTGCTTTCCAGGTGATGGAGTGGAGGTAGGGGGAGGTGATGCTTTCTGAGTGTCCACTACGGCCAGGAATTAACCTCCACTCACTTGCTAGAAGATCTGTGGTCCTCTCTCCTCCACACTTGAGGACGATGTGGAAGGGGCCCGGGCAGGGACTCCTCGGTGAGTAACGCAGAGACGGGACTTGGGTCCAGCACCCGGCCCTGGTGCCTCGGGCTCCGGGCGGCACCGTCACCCCACCTGCCCCGCATCCCCTCGTGAGAGGCGCCAGTTCCCCAGAGCAAAGGCTTTGTGGTCCAGCTGCCCCGACTCAAACCCAGCTGTGCTGGGTGACTTCCCGCTACTTACCCAGCGTTTCTGGGCCTGTTCCTCAGCCTCCTTGCCAGAATGACGTGAGCGAGAATGTGTGGCGTGAGCAGAATGTGTCTCGAATGCGAGACACACAAGTCCTGCAGCCCCAGCACGCACACTATCCACCTCCCCGTGGCCGGAACTGTCACTGTCATTCATCACACTACGACACCTGCTCTCTAGGGCTCTGTTCTCTCTCTTTCCTCCTCCGATTTTTGGTGCTGATGCCTGACTAAAAGCTAGAAGTTAGTGAGAGCATCATAAGAACACCAAAGCCCATTCTGTCCAGTCAGCAGCTGCCGAGGAAGGGTGATGGTGAAAAGAAAATGAGATATGAGTTAGTAAAGCTGATACAGCAGCTAAACGGCTAATGCAGTTTTGGGCTTTGTTCCCAATGGTTTCATCAGCAGAGAGCAGAGGTGAGAGTCCCTCTTTCATAGCCTTTCCCAAACCCCACCTGGAAAATTACATTAAATTCCGGGCACTTCAATACCATAAAGATGCAGAAAAGCTGAAGGGAGTTCAGAGCCGAGTAATAAAAATGATGGGGAGGTAGGGAGAATTGATTTACTGGGAAAGATTAAAATAACTAACTATGTACAGCACGTCTGGGTGGTGACTGGTGAGCCCAGGGAAAACATAGCAGCCTATAAATAATGGAGGCATGCAAACAGCCGCAGAAACCCTCTTTAGCTGGTACCAGGAGGCACAGCCAGAAAGGAGGGTAGCATGGAGGAAAGGACAGTTTATGAAGAACGTACAGAAAGCTGTGTGGGCATTTTTTTTTAAAGGCAGAGAGATGGAGACAGAGAAATTAAAGATACCATGAAGTAATGTTCCAGTCCGGCAGGAGGAAGTCCTACTTCTCTAAGTCCTACTGGTTTCCAGTTCACCCTGCATGACTCCTACCCCAACTGCTATAGCCCTAGGCTGTCACCCTCTGTCCCAACAAACGGCAAGCTTAGCAGAGTGGAAACGCACCAGGTTCTCTCACTGGTGGCTGCCAGCACCTGAGGCAGTGCCCACTTCATAGTCATCATCCCATAAATAACAGCCGAATGAAAGCGGGGTGAATGACCAGTGTGCAAAGAAATAAATGAAAGAAAGCATTTATTACCAAAAATGACACGTAGTAACAATAATGTTAAGGCACCAAAGGCCTAGCAGGATCACTGCTATGGATTGTAAGATATAGAATTTTAAGATTAAAAGGGCCATTAAAAATCTTATATTTCCTATAGGATGGATGAACAACAAGGTCCTGCTGTATAGCACAGGGAACGATATTCATATCCTGTGATAAACCATAACGGAAAAGAATATGAAAAAGAATACATATGTGTGTAACTGAGTCACTTTGCTGTACAGCAGAAATTAACACAACATTGTAAACCAATTATACGTCAATAAAATTTCCTTTAAAAACTCTTACATTTCAGGGCTTCCCTGGTGGCGCAGTGGTTGAGAGTCCACCTGCCAATGCAGGGGGACACGGGTTCGTGCCCCGGTCCGGGGAAGATCTCACGTGCCGCGGAGCGGCTGGGCCCGTGAGCCATGGCCGCTGAGCCTGCGCGTCCGGAGCCTGTGCTCCGCAACGGGAGAGGCCACAACAGTGAGAGGCCCGCGTACCGCAAAAAAAAAAAAAAAAAAAAGTCTTGCATTTCAATGATTCTCAATTTTTTCCCCAAACCAGCTCCCGTGTGCGCCTGTGTTTTTGCACAATTCCCAGCACACTAGTGTATGTCCATCCCTGTCTCTCCACCGTGAAAATGCCTATCAGAAAGCAGCTGCATGAGGAGGACATTCTCACACGGAAAACCGCGAAGCCACTCTGATCTACTATAACAAAAAAGTGAATAACCCTCGACCGTCCTGGGAGGCCCTTCCCGAGACCCACGCGGGGCCCAGCACAGTCCCACATGCACACGAACACTTTCTGGGTTTTTAAATTTTGAATTCAAAAGTATCTGCTCCACTGCTCACACCTGGCTGTAACCTGCGTGTAACTCAACACCTCGTTTGGTGCTTACGTAGAGTGACCTGCCCTGGGTCACCCAGTTCATGGTTCAGCCAAAACTGCTCAGGGGTTTACTGAGCTTCCCAGGGGCCGTTTTGTTATTTACAAAGGCAGAGACTGAGGCTTTAACTTAAATATCTCAAGACGGAAACCACACAGGCCACCTGCCGAGCATCCCACCCCTCTGGGCCGCCTCCTGGGGGTACCCAGCCACGCCCCAGATTTCTCTGCAGCAGCTCATCCGACAAAGCTACAGGCACCAGTCTGCCAAGATCTGTGGTGAGGGCAGGATTTTCTCGGTCAATTTAGCCAAGGTTGATGAGCTGTAGTTATGAAATTTGGAGGCAAAGTCCAGACAGCCCTTGATGCATAAATTTGTTTCTGGAAAAGTCAACTTCAAAGCCCAAAGTCCATCTGTGGAATCCCAATTCCCCCATTAACACCCAAAATAAAAAGTAAATGCACTTCAGGGAGAAAGCAAGCAGAGGGAACCCATTTCTCGATTGACTCCACAGAGCTGCTGCTGCCCCCGGGCTCCGGGCACATGGGGGTGCAAGGTGGGGCACTGTGGATGGAGCCCAGCACCACTCAGGAGCCCGGGGCTCACGCAACGACCAGTGCCTGGGGGGATACCCTGAAGGAGGAGGTCTGAAGTGGGTCTGAGCACGTGCACAGCTTGGGGGGACCCCAGGCAGGAGGAACGGGAAACAGCTGGGTGCATGGGGGCGTTGGTGGGGGGAGGAGGGTAGGTGCTCCCCATGGAGCTGGGAAATTCTACTCGAATCTGTCCCAAGGGCCACAGGGGCCCTAACAGTTCCCAAAGTGGAGAGAGCAAGACAGAGAAACAGCGGAGAGCTCACACCTGGAACCCAAGACGTTCGGCGCGCAAGTTTAACACTTCGGGTGACAAAGTCTGAACTTAAGGCCACAAAGCCTGACCTCCACGGGTCTGAAGCTATGTACAGACTTTAACCACTTAATGTGATCAATTTTTCTGGGCAGAAATACTAATGTTTTGGAACTTGAGGTGCTACGTCAGACCCTGCTGGGGTGTCACCTAATACAGGGTACGTGTACCGTATCCCCTTCCCAAACTCCAGAACATTCCAGAACACAGCAGGCCCAGGACCATGGAGCTGCAGGGCTTACCATTCCAGCAGCTCCGGGAGGATGGATGGGAGGGGCCATGACGGAGGCGAGGAACCAGATCAGCTATCCAGGCGGTGAGGGAGGGTCTGCACTGTGGCGTGCTGGAAGGAATAGAGGGAAGGAAACGGTTTGGGGATAAATCAGCAGGATTTGCTGATGGTGAGAGGTAGGGTTGGGGCAGGGCGGGAACAAGGACTCCCAAGTCTCCTGGACGCCAGCGTGGGCGGTGGTGTCACCTCTGAGGCGGTGCTGATAGGGAGCAGAGCAGGATTCAGGCTAAAATAATAGGTTCCCTGTGAAGCTATGTGCTGAGTTTGAAGTCGCAATGAGCCATCAGACAGAGGCATCCAGCAGGGAGTTGGGAACACGAGCTGCCAGCCCCAGGGAGACGTTTGGTATCGCGTGGTGGTAAATTAAAATCTCAGAGAGTGATCTGGAGCAGAGGCCATTCAGATTATCTTCCACCCAGCAAGGGGGGAAGGGCAGGGAACGTCTGGCCATGCTCTCCAGAAACCCCCTTATTAAGGTCGTTCACACAGTTGAGGCAGGTGCAGGAAAGCACAGAAAAGGCTCCCGAGTTGCCCTGGTGTCCGTTCCTCCTGCTTCCCTGAGCTGACTTGGCCCCCGAAGCTGCGGCTCCCCTTGGGCCCGGTCTCCTTACACAGCCTCCCCTACTGCCCAGGGGTTGTCTCCATCCACGTCCTCTTTCGCTAACTCCAGACAGGCCAGTTATTAGGGGAACCTTGTGGTCGCAGTTCAAGCACCACCATACAGCAATAAAACAGAAGCCCGCTGTTGAGTTATAGAGATGGGAGGATGTGGTTTGTGCATCTTCTGAAATTAGTGTCATAAGGGGCTACAGAGCCCTCTGAGCTGAGTCGTTATTATGTTTGGCAGATGTAATACTAAGACAATCCCATATACCTCCACCACCACACTTTTCCTAGTGCTAGATTCCGTATACGTATTTTTCATCTTCTCTGGGTAATCTCTGAAATGGTTTCAAAAGTCATTTCTAAAATGCAGGTGTGGCCTCTAGCGATAAACCACCAAATTCCCAACCAGGGAGAAAGCCTAGCAATGTACCTAGCCAACAGTCACTAACAAGGTGGCTTTGCTCAAACGGGTAGTCCGGGAGTGGAAAATACACGGTGGAATTACGAAAGATTGAAAAGCCATTTTCCACGAGACAAATTCGTCTCACTCCATGAATGTAGATGGTAGCGCAACTTATGGGCTATTTTCTGGTTTTATCTTTAGGATTTGTTACTCACTTAAAATACCCAGCAGAAAGCTGCTGAAGGTGGACAACTAAGGCCCTGCCCTGATAGGGGATGTAGAGGTGAGGCAAAGAGGCCAAACCACAGAGGGTCACTGATGCACTTGCTTCTTCTGAACAGCCCAGAGGAGGATGTTTAAGGAGCTGTCCCACCAGCCCCTCAGACATTGGGCTTGTCTACATGGTCAAAGTTGAGTCTCAAGGTCATGTGGGAAGGAGAGAGATGGGGGGATGATCTGTGACGTTTGAGGCCAGGTCTAAAAATGCCATAAATCTCTTCTGCACTTGTTCCATGGCTAGAAATCACTTGGGTGGTCCAGCCCAGCTAGAAGAAGGGATGCTGAGGTAGCTGGCAGGAGGGAAACCTGCTACTGAACGTGTTGACCAGGAATCACAGCCCATGGTCTTCCCCCCATCGAGCCCAGTGACAGGGGCAGCCCAGACAGGTACGTCTCGGGGCTCCTGGACCACTACCTGCCAGGTCTCCTCTGCATGAAGACAAAATAAACCGAAAGAGAAGCCATGTTTGGGGGTAAATAAAGTGAAAATTAGATCACTGGTCTTCTAAGGCAGACTGTCCTTCACTCCCAGTGGAAACTGAACCAAATCAAGCCACTTCGTTTCTCTAGCTCCCATTCGTTTCCAATTCCAAAGACGGAGGAAGAGAAGATACAGAAGCAGCAGCAGCAGCAGCTACAGCTCTGGGCCATGGCTTCTCCCCCCTGGACCATGGCAAAAGTAGGTGAGGTCACACTCATCCTCAGCTTTGCTGTCCGGGATGCCCTGCGGCTTGAAAGGACCATAGATTTCGTGTTCGGGCTGCCCAAGCAGAGTCAGGAGGTGCACGTGGAAACTCACTGCGATTGAAGGAAAATGCTAGGTGGGCGTTTCCAAAAAGTAGAACTCCTGGTGGGCAGCACCGCTCCCGTGCTGTAATACAGTATGAGGAGGAAAGCTGGGGCCAAGGTCAGAGAGCCTAGGTTCACTCACAGGATAGCGTGAACTAGCCAGTTTGTTTTCTGTGAAACAGAGATAATTAGTTCCTCCTAGTGTTATTCTAAGGATTCAAATGTAAGGTGTGGAAGGACAGCCAAATCCGGCTGCACGCTGACTGTGTGCCAGGCACTATTCAAAACGCTTTACAAACTTATTTCATCCTGACAACGGTCCTTACAGAGGCAGAGCTAGAGGACCAAGCAAAAGCACAACGAGGAACATGGTCGTGTCCCAGGATTCAAATTCAGGCCACCAGACTGCAAAGCATATGCTTGTAGACCTGTGCTAAACGGCTTGGTGGAGAATGGGTATTTAATAAATGCAGACAAATGACACTCATGTAACTTCCACTCTTTTGAAAATGTCGATCAGCCTCATTGATCTTCCATGTCATGTGACGATGCAAATAAATATTCTTTATAAGCTGGCATCTCCCAAATGTGAATTAACAGCAGCATAAACAATTACTATTTCCATGGGCTCAATCCCTCTTTAAACAGTTAAGCAGCACGGTGGGAATGTGTAATTTTTAAGTCCAGTAGATTCCCCTTCAATGTAGGCACAAACTGGCCTAATTTCTGTTGAGACAAACCATAGCTGGCTTCTTTGCTGCCCCTCCAAAAGAAAAGTTCTCATTGTAGTTGTAGAAACAAAGCATTGACTGGTCCTCCTCTCCTTTATATAGAACTTGTTTTCAGACCATTAATCTGAAATCCTACGGTCTTGACCTTTGTATCTATCTTCAATATAAAGTCCTACGGTCCCAAGCATGGGTGATTCAGTCACTGGATTACACATTGTATTAATTCTTCCCTCTAATCTCTCGTGAACTTCAGGCATTCTGGCATTTGCTTCAAATGCTCAGCCCTCTCTGGAGAGCAGTAGCTAATCGAAGGAGTTGGTACATACATTTGTCACACGGCCCTTAAAAGAGTTCCCTGAGTGTGCTCAGAACCATCAGGTGTGGTTCCCAATTTAGCCTCATGACAAGTTGTCACCAGATAAAAAGAGCTAAACAGGAATTTGAAACTTAACTCCTTTAGTTCTGAACTAATCATTATGAAGCAAGCCCAAAAGGGTATTCTATCTGACACTACATATATGTCTCGATTGTCTTGCTGTTGTTTTTCCGTTTTGCTTGCACGCCTCCTTCGTCACATGTTGTAAGTCAAGCCACTCTCTCCTGCCGACGGTGTGCTGTCCCCACACGGAGGTTGTTTGGGATTGTGGGGGAGGGCTCTCTGGGCCATCACCCATCGAGAGCTGCTCTCCCCTGCCCCCAGATTCATCTGCCTCTCTCTGGAAGATCACCCCAGTCCAGAAACTGAGTTTTAGAGAATGGTGATCAGGGACAAATAACCTCATACTGTTTCCCTTCCTCAGCGTGCTCCTTTCCCTGCTGTGTAGCAGCCGTGAGGACCTCTTCCCCGGCGGAAAGGCATCAGGCTGTGTCTGTAAGTAAGGGGAGCAGACTGATGTGCCAGGATCACACCACCCCCATCATCTCATTTCAGCTACAGGATAGCTCTTTATATAAATAGATTTTATATATAATATATATATTATATATTATATTATATATATTATATTATAATATATATTATATTTTATATAATGCTTCTAAATTTTTTCACTGTGGTATAATTGCCATGCCATAAACTGCACAGAAATGTAGAATGTGATAAGTTTGACATATCTGCACACTCAGTAAATCAAGATCATTAACAAATCCATCACCCAAAGGTCTCCTCATGGCCCTTGGTCGTCCCTCCTCCCACCCCTGCCTGTCCTGCACATCTCCGGGAAATCTCTGATCTACTTTCTATAGCTGTGTGTTAGATCTAATTTTCTAGCATTTTATGCAGATGGAAACATGCAGTACGTACTCTTTTGTCTGGCTTCCTTCATTCAGCACAATTATTCTGAGATTCATCCATGCTATAGAGTGTTTCAGTAATTCACTCACCTTTATAGTAGAGCAGTATTCCATTGTCCGGGCATATCAGAGCTCATTCATTCACCTGGAGGGTACATTTGGGTTTTTCCCAGTGTTTGGCTATTATTTTTTTTTATTTTTTTTATTTTTTGCGGTACGCGGGCCTCTCACTGTTGTGGCCTCTCCCGTTGCGGAGCTCTCACTGCGGGCCTCTCACTGTTGTGGCCTCTCCCGTTGCGGGGCACGAACCCGCGTCCCCTGCATCGGCAGGCGGACTCTCAACCACTGCGCCACCAAGGAAGCCCTTTTTTTTTTTTTTGCGGTACGCGGGTCTCTCACTGTTGTGGCCTCTCCCGTTGCGGAGCACAGGCTCCAGACGCGCAGGCTCAGCGGCCATGGCTCACGGGCCCAGCCGCTCCGCGGCATGTGGAATCTTCCCGGACCGGGGCACGAACCCGTGTCCCCTGCATCGGCAGGCGGACTCTCAACCACTGCGCCACCAGGGAAGCCCTGGCTATTATTTTTAAATCCATGTTCATGATGGATATTGATTGGTCATTTTCTCTTCTTGTGAAGTCTTTCTCTGGCTTAATTTATAAGATAAATTTTAAAATATTTCCTTCTCTTCAATTTTCTGAGTTTATCTTAAAATGATATGTCTTCCTCCTTAAACATTTGGTAGAATTTACCAGTGATGCTTCTGAGTCTAGAGTGTTTATTTGTGGGAAGGTTTTTTTTTTTTTTGCTGTACACGGGCCACTGTTGTGGCCTCTCCCGTTGCAGAGCACAGGCTCCGGACGCGCAGGCTCAGCGGCCATGGCTCACGGGCCCAGCCGCTCCGCGGCATGTGGGATCTTCCCGGACCGGGGCACGAACCCGCGTCCCCTGCATCGGCAGGCGGACTCTCAACCACTGCGCCACCAGGGAAGCTCTGTGGGAAGGTTTTTAACTGCAAATTCATTTATTAATTTTGTAATTAATATTAATATCTCATTAATGTTAATATTTAACATTTAAATATTAATAGCAATAATATTAACCCTATTAGCAGAAATAAGGCTATTCATGTTATTATCTAGTTCTTTTTGAGTAAGCTTTGGTGTTTGGCAGTTTATGTTTTTCAAGTAATTTGTCCATTTAATATAAACGTTTTATTCAATATTAAACCGTAGCATCAGTTGTTCCTAGTATCGCCTTATTCTGTAGAATCGTAGTGCTGTAACCTCTCCATTTTTATATCTGTAACTTGGGTCTTCTTACTTTTTTCCTGATCAGTTTGCCTAAAGGTTTGTCAATTTCATTGATCTTGTCAAAAAAAACAGGTTTTTTTGTTGTTGCTTCATTAATTTTTTCCTGTTGTTTTTATATTTTCTATTTCATTCATTTCTACTATGATCTTTATATGTCTTTTGTTCTTCTCACTTTAGGCTAAATTTTCTCTTCTTTTTCTAGTTTCTTAAAATAGTTCAGATCATTGATTTGAGAACTTTCTTCTTTTCTAATAAAGGAATTTAGTAAATATCAATTTCTCCCTAAGTATTAACTTAGCAGTGTTCCACAGTTTTTGATCTGTTGTATTTTAATTTTTATTTAGTTCAAACTATTTTATAATTTCACTTGACTTCTTCTTTGACCCATGGGTTCAAAGTTAGAACATTTAGAAGTATGTTGTTTAGTTTTCAGTATTTGTGGATTATCCAGAGAACTTTCTGCTAGTTGGTTTCTATTTTGGTTAGAAAACATACTTTGTATGATTTGAATCCTTTTAACTCTATTGAGATTAATTATATGACTCAGAATATCTTGGTAAATGTCCCTTGTGCACTTGAAAAGAATATATATTCTGCTATCGTTAGGCGGAGTGTTCTAAAACTGTCAATTAGGGGGACTTCCCAGAGGGTCCAGTGGTGGGACATCACATTCCAATGTGGGGCGTGTGGGTTCGATCCCTGGTGGGAGAGCTAGGATCCCATATACCTCACAGCCGAGAAAGCAAGGCGTGAAATGGAAGCAATATTGTAACAAATTCAATGGAGATTTTGAAAATGGTCCACATCAAAAAAAAAAAACTTAAAAAAGCTTAAATTAAATTAAAAAATAATAATAAAATTAAAATGTCGATTAAGTCAAACTGGTTGGAAGTATTGTTTAAACATTCTATATTCTTAATGATTTTCTGTCTACTTGTTTCACCAATTATTGAAAGAAGGTTCTTGAAATCTTAAATTATAATTGTGAATTTGACTATTTCTCCTTGCAGTTTTATCACATTTCGCTTCATGTATATTGAAGCTCTGTTTATTAGGCACACAGTTTGGATTTTTCTGTTCATTTAATGAATTGACCCCTTTATCATTAAGAAATGAACTTCTTCATCCCTGGTGACATTTTTTGCTATGAAATTAAGTTTGCCTGATGTTAATATAGCCACTCCAGCTTTTTTTTTTTTTTTTGTAGAATAGTATCAAAGTATATATTTTCTCATCCTTTTACTTTTAACCTACTTGTGTTTTTATGTTTAAAGTGTGTTTCTTGTAGAGAGTATACAGCTGAATCGTGCTTTTATAATCCAATCTATCTCTGTCTTGTGGTGTTTAGACCATTTGCTTTTTTTCTTTTTTTTTTTTTTGTCCGCACTGCACAGCATGTGGGATCTTAGTTCCCCGACCGGGGATTGAACCTGGGCCCCAACAGTGAAAGCACTGAGTCCTAACCACTGGACCACCAGGGAGTTCCCTAGACCACTTACTTTTAATGTGACTTTTAGTACAGACAGGTTTAAATCTATCATCTTGTTATAACTCTTCATTTTATTATCTTAGTGGTTGGTTTAGAGTTTATACCACACATCTTCAACTTATTGTGGTGTTAATACCACTCCACCTATAGTATAAGAACCTTACAATAATGTACTTCCATTTCTCCACTTCCAAGTTTGTCTTATTATTGCCATATGTTTTACTATTACAAATGTGATAAATCTCACAGTGCATTGTTATTGTTTTTGTTTAACATCCATCATCTTTTAAAGAGATTTAAGTAAGAAAAAATCTTACATTTACTCATGTAGTTATCATTTCTGGTACTCTTCATTCTTTTGTATGCATTCCTATTTCCATGTGGTATCTTTTTCCTTCTGCCTGAAGGATTTTAAGGTTTTAACATTAGCAATTAATACTTATAATCTTAACATTTCTTATAGCATGAGCCAGCTGATGATGAATTCTTACAGCCTGTGTATGCCAGAAAAAAGTCTTCACTTCACCCTTGTTTTTAAAATATATCATTGGGGCTTCCCTGGTGGCACAGTGGTTAAGAATCCGCCTGCCAATGCAAGGGACACAGGTTCGAGCCCTGGTCTGGGAAGATCCCACATGCCACAGAGCGACTAAGCCCATGCGCCACAGCTACTGAGCCTGTGCTCTAGAGCCCGCGAGCCACAACTACTGAGCCCATGTGCCACAACTGCTGAAGCCCACGCGCCTAGAACCCATGCCCCGCAACAAGAGAAGCCACCACAATGAGAAACCCGCGCACCGCAACAAAGAGTAGCCTCCACTCTCAGCAACTAGAGAAAACACACGAGCAGCAGTGAAGACCCAATGCAGCCAAAAATTAAACAAATAAATTTTAAAAATAAATAAATAAAATATATCATTGGTGGGTATATAATTCCAGTTTGACAGATTTGTTTTTTCAGTACTTTAAAGGTATTATTTCATTGTCTTTGTGTTCACATCATTTCTGACAAGAAATCTTCTGTCATTCTTAACTTCGTTCCTCTGTATGTAATATATGTTTGGTTTTTTTAACTGGCTGCTTCTAAGATTTTCTCTTACCACTGTTTGTCAGCAATTTGATTATGATGTGCCTTGGTATAGGTTATTTTTTTCATGTTCCTTATGTTTTAGGTGCAGTGAGCATCTTGGGTCTTTGTATTTATAGTTTTTATCAAGTTTAGAAACTTTCTGGTCATTATTTATTTAAATTTTTTTGTCTCCTCTCTCTTCTTTTTTGGGGACTCCAGTTACATGTATATTAAGCTTCTTGAAGTTTTCCCACAACTCACTAACGCTCTGTTTCAATTTTTCTTAATTCCATTTTCTCTCTGTCTTCCATTTTAGATAGTTTCTATTACTGTAATTTTGAGTATATGCATCTTTTCTTCTGCAATGTCTAAACTGCCATTAAATCTATCCAATATATTTTTCATCTCACACATTGTACTTTTCATCTCTAAGAAGTCAAAGTTGAATTTTTTCTTGTATCTTTTCTTGTCTCACACTATTTTAAAATACAGAATATAGTTATAATAACTATTTTTCTGCTCATTCTAACATCTTGGTCACTTCTGGGTCAGGTTGAATTGAATGCTTTTTTAATCCTCGTTTTGGGTTGTATTTTCCTGCCTCTTTGCATGTCCGGTGATTTTTGATTGGATGCCAAACATTGTGTATTTCATCTTGCTGGTTGCTTGGTGTTCTTTATTCCCGTAAATATTATGGAGTTTTGTTCTGGGATAAAGCTAAGTTCACTTGAAAATAGTTTGATCCTTTTTGGTGTTTCTTTTAAAATATGTTAGGTAGAATTGGAACCATGTTTAGTCTAAGGCGAATTATTCTCCACAATTGAGGTAAGACCCTTCTGTGTTCTCTACCTAATGCTCTATGAACCTTGAGCTTTTCTAGTCTGTCTGGTAGGAGGAGGCACTGTTCCTCACCCTTTGGGAGCGCCCAGTACTGTTACCTCTCATCCTTTAGGGTGGTTCTTTCCTGTCCTCATCTAATCTTCTTATATTCATGTACTAATCACTACATAGCCCCTTTCTAGAGAGCAATTACTAATCAAATGTATTTACAAATTGTTCATACATTTGTCACATGCTCCTTAATATAGTTCCTTGAGTGTGCTCAGAACCATCGGGTGTGGTTCCCAAATAAGATAGCCTCATGACAAGCCATCACATGTTTCTGAGATAAAAACAGTCACACAGGAATTTGGAAACTTAACTACTGTTCTGAGCTACAAATAGAGACTAATCATTATAAAACGTGACCAAAAAGTATGCTAAATTACATCATATTGACTTTATGCATGTTTTATTTTTCAGAGACATTTTTCAGTTCAAAGTCAAACCAAGAGGGAATTCCTTTGAGAACAATTGTAAGCATCCAGTTGAATGGGAACCAAAAGATCTCCAAATGGCACAAGTCCACTAGAGTATAAAGTACCTGCTTTAAAGAGATGACACTCTGCTTTAAACCACATCCCAGTCGTCTTCTCCAGGGAGAAGTGATATTTTATATAAAGGAGACAAGAAGAAAATTATGACAATAAAATCATGACACTTTCACAAGAGGTAGGCACAAGCTAAGTGAGTCAATACATAGTCACATTGCGTACACTGCATATGAAAACAAATTTTAACAATTCTGTTTTACTTTATAATCCCCAGAATATGGTATATATCAACATTTGCTTGCTTAATAAGTTAATGAGCTTCAGGGGAAAGTTCCCTTCACTTAAATTTTGGTCAGGTTCTAAATAATCCACTGGGTATTATATAGACATGTTGAAAAATCATGGGTTTCTCTAAGAATAAAACTCAATAGTTGACCAATTTTAAACGGCTTAAAAAATTTAAAGAATCAAATGTGACCCATGACTACAAAAAAAATCTTTTATTTATCCCAACTACAATAATAATATTTATTCTTTCTATTTTATTTGTAGTTTTCCTATAATTTGAGCTCCTACTATTTGAAAAAAAACATGACCCAAGTGTCTATAGCAACCAGCTAATTAGGAAACAGAACAGCTCGTCTGAGAGAAGTCTGGCCATCTCAAGGAACTGATGCATTTGGGAACACGTTTAGGACCATGTGGAATGCAGAATGGGGCACTGGCTCACATGGAAAAGGACTTGACGTGACTAGACTGTATTTTCAGGCAAGTTAATTCATGTAATTCAGCAGGAAGCATCGTTAATAATCTACATTTTAAAAGAAATAGCACTTTGCATCTGGAACCAAATGAAAGCTCTGAGATGAGAATAGTAGAATCCAGCCTTCCTGAATAGGAAATATGCCAGAGGAAGAAACAGGAAGCATGGGTATAGGCACACTAGAGTCACCACAAAATTTTAAATTGCTTCTTTGAAGCAGATCATCAGAAGAAATAGTCTGATTTCAAGCTTTGCACCCATCTACCAAAGTAGCATTCATAACAAATTGATCTGTTGATGGCACGACATTGGGTGAATGGCAGCGTCAGGGAAATGTTCTGCCCCTAGGTTTCTCCATCCAGGGACAGTCACAGCATATCTCCTGAAGGACAGAGAGTTTCTTTTCTTGCCAATATGTCCTGCTTTGAATGCTGCTCTAATGCAACTAGCCCTCGTTCCCTAAACCAAACTCAACATCATAAAACTCTTCTGGAGAAATTCTAAAGACCACCCATCACATCCCACCTGTTCTACTTACTCTGCAACAGGCACCGAAGCATCTCTACTCTTCAAATGTAGGACAGAGAGGGGAAGACCCAAGAGAGTGGGAAGCCAGGACACCCCTACAACTAGAAGAGGAAACCAAAGCCACAGGGGAAGCCGGAAGCTGATTAACTACAGATTGTTAATTCTGGTGAAGACAAAATGAAAAGTTTTATCCCTCTAACCGAGACGTATAATTTCATCTCTATGGTATAAAAGCTACTGTTACACACCCATTTATATTTCAGTGAGGTGGGTTGTAAGGGAGATGAGGTATTTTCCAAAGCTTCATTGGTTCTTGTAGCTTCAGAGTCCTGGTATCCTTAAAAGACAGCCAAATGTGTAATTGATAAACTTTTGGAATTCCGGTTCCTTTTCCTTTGGATTTTCCCAAGGAAGGAAAACTGGGACGGCCTCTATTTCAAACGGAACTCATTTACTGCCAAGGAAGAGATCATCTACTGAAAGAATCATCAGATTTGAGGACACATTTTTTTTGTTTTTTTTTTTGGCGGCACGCGGGCCTCTCGCTGTCGTGGCCTCTCCCGCTGCGGAGCACAGGCTCCGGACGCGCAGGCGCAGCGGCCATGGCTCCCGGGCCCAGCCGCTCCGCGGCATGTGGGATCTTCCCGGACCGGTTCGTGTCCTCTGCATCGGCAGGCGGACTCTCAACCACTGCGCCACCAGGGAAGCCCAGAGGACACATTTTTAAAACGCTGTCCCGGGGGTGGGGGAGGGATGGAGTGGGAGGTTGGGATTAGCAGATGCAAACTATTACGTATAGGATGGATAAACAACAAGGTCCTACTATAGAGCACAGGGAACTATATTCAATATCCTGTGATAAACCGTAATGGAAAAGAATATTTTAAAAGGTAAACAAAATAGAAGACGCTGTCCTACTTAAAACAATAGGACCTGAATGGGTCTGCATCTAACTGGGTTCTTATATATTCATGTAAATTGGATACATAGCTGAAGACAGGTGAAGTCCATGGAAAATTGTCAACATTATCCTAATTGCCTTATAATGTGGGCATCCCAGTCCTACAGTATCTTAAACTGCATGTTGATATAACAATTGACATAGAACCCAGCCTGGTATTAAGTAGCAAGATCAAAATATTGTCTTTTTTTCCTCTACTATATCCTTAGCATTGTTCCATGTCATATAGCAGCTGCTTAATACATATTTATTGAAGGAATGAAGTGGATATTTTAAAGATTATATTTTCACCTCTTTTGTTACCCTATATTTTCACTGCTAGTCTGTTGTGAATTCTGCCTGTGACATGAGGTAAATGTGGAAAGGGAAAATTAAAGTGAGTAATATTAACAAAAACTAATAGAGTCACCTTCCTCTGAATAGCAATCAAAAGTAGCCAAAGAGCATTCTGAGCATGGCCCCTGTAGGCACAGGGCAGCAGAGATGGGTCTGACTAAAGACTTGTCCCCTTCATCTCCAGGAACCAAAGCCACGACGGATGCTGGCCAATCAGCCAGCACTTTTCATATCCTCAGCGTCCATCACAGGCATCCAGGAAAGATCAGTAAAAGATCCAATGAGCCCAGATTCTCTAGGAACAAAGCACTTAATCATGACATGGTTAGAAAGCCAGTGACTATAAGCTCTCTCTCTTGTAACTCCTGCTCATTTGCATCTCAGCTCAGACATGATGACCTCAGGCCCTCAAAAGTCCATATGGGATGCACGGATGTCCCACGGCCCCCCGTACCCTCCCATCCCAGGGTCCATCACACTACCTCAGGATGCCTGTGGTTTAAGTTCCGTGTACCATCAGAGACCATGCCTGTCCTTTTATTGCTGATGCCAGCTCCACAATACGACAAAGGAAGGAGGGAAGGAGTGAGGAAAAGAAAAACAGGGAGGGAGGGGGCAGAATTTGGTCAGCCATGGAGGAAAGAGATGTTCGGAGTACCGCTTCCTTCTGAAAGAGCAGCTATAATTCTAACAACTTCATGGACTAGGAGAAGCCCTCTTTTTATGAATCAGAAACAGAAATCTCCCAAAGCTGTCATGGACCAACCCTGTACGCCCGCAGACACTAGAAGCGAGAGGCAACAGCCAGGTGGAGTTTACAGAATGCTTTGCCACATCCCACAAAATGCTTAGGAAAAAGCCTGCGTGAGTGTGTTTCCGATAAGTCTCTCCAAGCCGGGCCATGAACGTTGTCAGTAATGCTTGCGCTTCCACTGTGTGCGGAGGGCAGACTCAGATGCTCAGCTCTGAATGTCCCCTTTACACGTTGTCTTTTAACTCTTTCGTTCCCAGGACCAAATGTTCCCAGCTAAGTCCACTAATAACAACAGGAATCATCACCAAAACCACAAACAGAAGGATCTTCAGAAGGGGATGGGAAAAAACAAGAGCCAGTTACCAGCACATCTGGCCAAGAGGTACTGAGATATCAGGGATGCCTACAACTTGTTTTCATTAAAGTTGTCTTAAAAATGTTTTCCAAGATATATGCCGGAATACAGTTGGAGAGAAACGAGAAACCTACGTATGAATTTTCTCCTTGACGACCAACCGGAGTAGCAAAGGGGCCTCTCCTTGGTGTTTTCCTGGCCTCACTGGTGGCCCTCACAACACCGTCCGACCTTACAGCCGGCGTCCACCAACCTGCCGAGAACGAGCTGGTGCAGCGCCGAGGCGTAGAACACACACACACACACGTGAAGAACACTCGTCATCATTTCTTTCCAGAGAAAATTATAGAAGAGGCCATTTCTCATTTCTGCATATGCTCCCCCCGGTGAAGAAGACGTCACAAGAAAAATTCTTCTGAAGACCTAAGGGAGGCGGCTGCCAAGGAGCGGGGCAGGTGGAGCGGGGAGCCACGTGGGGCGCGGCTCTCGCCCGCAGTCAGGCCCGCCCTCCACACCCAAAGCCCGGAACGCGGGGCTACTTACTGACCGAAACGTAATTCCTCCCACCCCACCTGCAACTGCAACAATAAAGTATCAATTTTCAAATGTGAAATGTCTATGGATGCCCGTGGGTATTACGTCGCGTGTATCTCACACACACACACACACACACGCACACACACGCACACGCACACGCAGACACAGGGGCTTGGCGAACGCATCTTTTGAATCCATCTGGCGTATTCCCCGACCCCCGCCGCTTCATTGCTCTCTCATGCAAGTGACCACAAACAGTGGATCTAAATCCGGCACATTTCGAGGTCAAACGATGCAGCAAACAGAATTTGACCTCGGACAATATGCCTCTGTCCACTCACCATCCACGTCAACGTGCGTACACACTGCGTTTTGCTTGATGCAAGTTCATCAATCTTTATCCCAGAAGCTTCCGCGCTCCCTCATCTAACGCTCACAGACAAGAAAGGGCATCCGGATGCGTCTCTTCCCCCACACACCCCCTCGTCCCTCAACACACACGCAACAGCTGTAAGCGCAAGGAGATCGTGTTTTTAAAATTCCATCGGTTCACGTAGGCACAGAATCGGAAGCAGCTCCAACATGGACATCAAGTAAAAACTACCAGTTTTCAAAAGTCTGTAATTATGTATTTACACAAATTACATAATCCTTTATGTATTTACATACAATTACAGATTATCAAGTAAATAACACAATGTTGTGCTAATGAGATGAAATCGAATGAAAACCATAAACGGAAGCCGTCCACTTATCCACAGAACAGGACCTGGCAGGGACAGGTGCCCCAAGGTGACCTGGCACGTCGGCACCGCCTGGGGACATTCTCATGACAGATGGGGGGGGTGGGTCAGTCCATGCCTGTTAAGTCTGTGACCAAGGTGCAGTGTTGGCACAAACGACATAGCGGTTTGGCTGGCCGGGCTTGTGTTTGTGAAAACTGGACCCATCATTCCACAGAGGCTTGAGCAGCCACCCACAGCCTTGGGTCCCTTATGACAAGAACCAGTTGCAAAGCCAGGAGCTGGGGTGACTCGCTCTGCAGCCCAGCAGGACAGCACCCACACCAAAACCCTGAGCCATCTACTCTCCCAGAACACTTATGTACAGAAATTGCATAAGTCAGTATTTATTTATTTACAGACCATTACAGTTTATCATATCAATTGCCAAAAGCATATAACATTTTGTTTTTCTTTTTTTAAAAAAAAAAGTAACCAAAACAAAATAACTCCAAAAGTCAACATTAAAGTAGCATTTTCTAGGAATGCTTTGAGAGTTTAGTCTTTTTCACAAATCGTTTTCTTTCTTTTAGGCTGATTAATCTAGCATCTCATGCTACTTTAAGATTACTTTTGGCTATCTCCTAAAATCAATTTCTTCGGTGCTAAATATTGTACCTACGACATCCTAGAAACTTGATTCTTCCCTGTGATCAGATGTTTAATGTTTTTCAGCCAACAATATTAAATGCCTTTTGGAAAAACTAAAGCCTGAATATGTGCACATTTTAGCAGCAGCAAAGGGTTAAATAATAAATAAGAATACTACCTCTTGGAATTAAATGCAGTTTCTGTTAAGAAAGTTTTAAAAAAAGAAACAAGAAAATAAATGAAGAGGACATTCTGACTTTTACCACAAATCAGCTATTTTACATTGCTTCTGTCGCCCCCCCCCCCCGCATATTTCTT
>NW_006791713.1:109844-114409 GCF_000442215.2 Lipotes vexillifer
CCCCCCCCCCCCCCAGCATATTTCTTAATTCCAAATGTTGGACTTAGTTTTTCTTTAATGCACATCAACAGGAGGCCCTGTCCATTCTGCCCTTTGGACCAGAGATGGGCCCCCGCGCTCATGACAATCAGCCATGTGCTTCAACTTTGAAACAGCTTTGACTCACCAGTGGCACTTTTACTTGTCATAGAGAATACGCGCATCAGAGCAAAGCAAAGTTGGAATATTAAATTTTAAAATCAGTTACATAAATCCCAACACATTTTTTAACTGTCACTTTCAATTTCCCACACAAATGGCTAGAAAGTGTTATATGTGGTATGAGAATTTGTTATAAATTTCTTTTTCTTAAATATTGCTTTAAGAATTTGGCTCTTTTCTCCTTAGTATATAGTAAGAAATAGTCTCCCTTGCCCAAGGGCAAGTTTCAAAATTATTGCTACTAAACAAATATGTATTCTTATGCTTTTCAGCATAAAATGTTATAAAAGCCTTGTAAAAGGTAATCTATAGAGTAACCTCCCCTCTAAAAAAATTGAGTGCTTGTGAAGACCATTTTAAAAAACAAAACACAGTCAACAAATATATACTTTCCCCCTCATTGTCATGATTGATGGAGATTTATTAGTTTCATTTTGCAAGTTTTACTTGAAGGGTGCTTTTACCAGGTATTATGACAGGTCACACCGAAAGCAATTTTCTATAAAAGATGTTACAGTAACTCCTATGGTACTTGTGTAATTTCATATTTGAGAGCCAAGTGCACAAATAAAAAGTTTATAAGAATTACCCTGTTGTTCTGACTCTGATTCTTGTCCCCTAAAAAAAAAGAAAAATCTGTGCCAAGTAAGCATTTTTTTTTTTTTTTTTTCCCTTTCTGAGAACTCTAAACCAATACAATGTTTGATATGAGTCCTGTTGTTCTGGAGATCGACTAAAATAAAAGCACAGTTATCGTTTAGCTTTGGTATATTCTGCGATACATTGAGACAAGTAGAATATATACCAACCCTTATATTTTCCAACCGTGAAGTTACAATGAGGGAGGAAGTAACTTAGGAGAGAGAAAATATTACAGACACAGAATAAAAGTTTGAGACCCAGTTTATCTTTAATCCTCTGGGATAAGCTATGGAACAAGCAGTCTGAAGAGAGGACACTCAGTGTCATGAACGGTATATGCATCAGTTACAATAACACGGGCACAGAAGCGATTGTCGCCTTTAGGACACTAGGGCCATCTGAGTGTCTCACATCCATGCACGCCACGTTCGCTGCATGAATATGCCACAGGTTTGTAGCGGACGTTGCCATTTAATGCCTACAGAGCGTAAAGCTTCCAAAGTGCCTATCTGGCCTGTACATATTTCATTAAAAATAAACTCTATAGAATAAATAAATATATAAAATAAATAAAATGTTGCCTTTGGAATTTCTATAAATAAATTTAACTTTTTTTCTTTTTTTTTCTTTTTTTTTTTTTAACTAAGAGGTCTTTGCTTTAAATTCACTGGGATGACACCCGTGACAATGAACCGAGAAAGTCTCGTCGGTCAGACCGCACCCTCCTGCCTGTGAAAATGCAGCGGGGCCCCCCTCGGGCCGCCAGCCAGATCCCGATGCGTCCAGGTGTGGCAGCTCTGCTGATGAGGATGAAGGACAAGAGGTCGGACGGGAAAGCGCATCTATCCCCACATGCATCGGCTGGTCCTCTCTGCAGCCCCACTCACCCCCTCACCCTGCGGCCTCCTGCCCTCTGCTCACCACCCACCCGGCAGCAGTGTGCAGGGGGTCCCGAGAGAGGACGAGCCTGGAGAACAAAGTCAGCATGTCCCCTCCACGCCTCCGTCAGACTATGCATGCGACAAAGTTTGGCAACAGTGGAGCTGATGTGATGACACAGCAAATCAATAAGAACCCACCGCGTGAAACCTTTATAGTGGTTACTTTTTTAAGGGCTCAAGTGAAGAAACGGTCTTTGTCAACTTTGGCTTAGGATACCCTTATAGAGTTCGGGTACTTTGTCGGGGTCCACTGGTCTGGGTAAAAAATGTGTGAATTTCTGGTGCCGTTTAGTCCTCGTTCCTTCTCTGGGGGTCCCGTCCTTATTTAACGCGACATAGAACCGCCTTCCAGTGTCCACGTGTTTATACAGATTCGAGGAGTACGTGTTATACCAGTTTTCTTCAAACTGTTCTCTGAATACACACTCTTGGGTTAGTTTTTCCTGTTAAAAAACAAAAGCAAATATTTTGCAAAAATTAGCTACTTTCCGTATTGAAAGCAATTGCTACATAACATAACTGGTGACAAAATATCAATTTTAACCCACTTTAAGTGCACTTTGCAAAAACTGCTTACCTCTATAAATTTAATACCTCCTAATTTCCTTTCATAATGATTAAAGCACAAAAGAGTCTCATTTTTGCTAGTTAAACTTTTCCACATGCCAATTATCTGAATGAGTCAGTAGGCAAAGGCAGCTAACGCCATGAGCTGTTCCCATTTTCACCACAGCAATGAGGATGGTGACCATCCTGGGGGAAGGGCCTTTTCGAAGAAAGAGTCTCAAAGTGACGCTTCATCTTCGGTGTGTTTGTCATAAAGTCCTCGCCACACAGACCAACACCACCAGTGACGTCAGAGATTTTCTGCCCTTTGACGAAGTGGAGGTTATTCATTGCACTAGAAGAGTGCTTTTCAAACTTCAGTGTGCAGAAGAATCACTTGGGGATGCTTTTTTCTAAGTGTAAATTTCCAATCCCCAACCTTTTTGAATTCTGATCCAGAAAGTCTGGAAATACGCATTCTGAACAGGCCTTGTGTAAGTCCGATGCAGCCAGAGTCCACATTTTGAGATACGATGCTTTCTATTAGGTCTGGGTCTTCCTGAGTACAAAGAAGTAAAGACCAACATCCTCCTTGAACTTAGAAGAGCCACCACACGCTCCCCCCCAGTTTAAAAGCAGAAAGGTTCCACATTTCATAAATGTATTACACTTCACCCTCCACCAGAGCTCTATGAAAGCCTGGGTTCCCTGGAACCCCATAACCTAGAGCCCCTGCAGCCGCGTGTCTCGAGGGCAGTAAGGACCAGAAGCGATGCACACATCACACCCCAAACCGTGAACGCGTTCCAGGCACAAACACGTGCTTCTAGCTGTGCCTGGAGAAGTGAGGCAGCGGGTGGACCAGCTCCTCTTTCTTCTTCTTACCATGTTGAAACTTTAAGATCAGCACCTTCCCAGATGGCAGTGCTAAAAAATAAACACTAAAACGGCTTCTGAAAACATTCCCTTTGCTCTTGCCCACCTGGCCCCTTATGTAAATAAGAAAACCTACAAATACATGTCCACGCAGTTACACACTTGAGGACACAACTTAGTGCACTGATTCACAGCCAGCCGGGCAGAAGGCATCATCTCCAGCTGCCGTGGTCGCGTCGGGAGAGCGAGGGTGGGGACGGGGGGCGTGTCAAGCTGAGGATGCTGAAAACCAGCGGCCAGCGTGAGCTGGCTTCCCCACGTCACTCCTCCGCTCACGGAAGGCTTAAACCACCCAGAAACACAGGGGACCTGCACCTCCTGGGAGCTGCTCTTCTAGGCCAGGGGTCCCCAACCCCCGGCCACCGACCGATACCGGTACTGGCCCGCGGCCTGTCAGGAACCAGGCTGCACAGCAGGAGGCGAGCGAAGCTTCATCTCCCGCTGCCCATCCCGCCCCCCGGCCCCCCCCACCCCCGTCGCTCGCATCACCTCCCGAACCATCGCCCCGCCCAATCCGTGGAAAAACTGTCTTCCACGAAACTGGTCCCTGGTGCCAAAAAGGTTGGGGACCGCTGCTCTAGGTGATCAAAATGTACTGAGCAGGTTGGTAACAAAATCTTATCTCCTTGGACCAGTCTCTGCTGAGCTGGAACAAGGGAAAGCAACAAAAGCAACCAAAAGCATCGAGCAGGACAGAAAAGGTTGGGGCTGCTCTAGGTGATCAAAATGTACTGAGCAGGTTGGTAACAAAATCTTATCTCCTTGGACCAGTCTCTGCTGAGCTGGAACAAGGGAAAGCAACAAAAGCAACCAAAAGCATCGAGCAGGACAGAATGATGGGGAAACTCTGGGCAGCTGATGCTGGGTTTATAGGGACAAGGTGCGTTGCAGGGGGCGAGTGGCACCTGCAGCTCCCCTCACCCGGGCGCTAGCAGAGAAGCCCCTCACCTCCCTCCAGGAGCAAACCTAGAGGAAACCCCCTATGCTGGGGAGACCAGGCTGAACGTGATTTCTGTTTCAATTCCATTAAAGTGGACAAAATAAAAATAGTGTTAAAGACTTTAACAGCTATTTCAGACTTTACTTCCATCTGTACAATAAATATTCTCCCCACAGACAAGATTATTCCTGGCTTAAAATGTCTGGCTTGAGTTTGCAGTGATTAAGTAAATTTTCTAAACAAGCGATGTTCATTTATTTTCTACTTAATAAAGGTGGACCGAAGTAGGGAATTGTAGAGCCTTCAGTTCTACCAAGGAGATGAAAAAAGAATTCAAATTAAGCTTTCTTTTTCTCAGC
>NW_006791713.1:114477-123154 GCF_000442215.2 Lipotes vexillifer
AAAAAAAAGGAAAAAAAAATAAGCCTCGGCTTCCCCGGTGGCGCAGTGGTTGAGAGTCCGCCTGCCGATGCAGGGGACGCGGGTTCGTGCCCCGGTCCGGGAAGATCCCACATGCCGCGGAGCGGCTGGGCCCGTGAGCCATGGCCGCTGAGCCTGCGCGTCCGGAGCCTGTGCTCCGCAGCGGGAGAGGCCACAGCAGTGAGAGGCCCGCGTACCGCAAAAAAAAATAATAATAATAAGGCTCTCCCTCCTCCTTCTGGATCCCAAGGTCTGCCCCAGCTTCTATCTGCTTTGTATACAAGTCGCACCTGCAGGGTCTGCACACCATGAGGGGCCTGGCTTTGGAGCCACAGCCCCTGCTCCGGCAGCCTCACCTGCAGCAGGTCAGTGTCACACCTGAGGCGAGGCCATCACAGGTGCGTGGCCGGGGATCGGCACCCGGAGCCCAGGACACGCCCCCAGTCACCGTGGGGGCATGTCAGAACCATGAGTTCAGAACCTCTCAGAACTGGAGCCAATCTCAGCCAAAAGGTATTGCAACTTTCCCCGGAAAATGCCCGAGACAGGGGGGCCTGGAAGGGAGGTCACCTGCCCCAGACCCCGCACCTTCCACTTCTCACTAATGGAGGGTTCCTCCAGACACCCCGTCCGTCCAGGGACTTCCGAGGCCCCTTCCAAAGGGCCGGGAGGGGGCTCCACGGACCACGTTCCGGAACTCGGTGCAGCCCCTCTGATTCTGACAATCACATGTGCTGCCTTTCTTCTTTACCTCAAAATGCAATTTTTTAAAAACACTATTCATTTTGCAGGAGGAACGGGGGGAGGTGGAGAGAAAACAGAGCGTATGCACAGAATTCTGCAGTGGGAAGGACGCTGCACGCTAAGACTGAAACACTAATGAGTCCAGTATCGAAGATGAGCCTCAATTCACATGTTTTGGGGGTACTGTCAGTTTGCGGGGGAAAAAAAAAGCCTTTTTAAAAAAGTTGAACGAGGTAAGAAACTAAACTAACCTTTTCACTGCTCAGCAAACACGGCTCTGTTCCCCTTATGAGGCTGCTGTAACATCGTTTACACACACAATATAATGCTCTAGGTAATGCGGAAAATGAAGTGAACTGTTCCACGTAGAACACTGTCATCTACAGACAGCAGCTTTTGTGATGGTTAAGAGTTCAGTCCTCTCCTTCACGGGAGGGCTGGATAGCCTCAGTTAACTAGTTAAATGAGGCTGTGCAGACATTACCTTGCAAAACCCCTGATCCAGTTCAGTCCTGTAATTATTACACAAGGGGTATAACGCCACTCAGATAAACCTGCAGACCTTAAAAAACTTTTTTAATTCAAATGATCATAAAAATTAAAGACCCTGATACCTTTCTATACCATGTATATGCTTTCAAATAATTTCTTCTTGCTATTTGCGTTTATGTTAATGTGTGATTTTTGTTTCAGACAAAGGTAGACAAAGCAGCAAGATTTACAGAATTAATCTCTTTATGATTAGACTTTAGTACTTAGCGATAAAATATTTAGTTGAGGTGAATATATTTATGTTACATATTTGTACTCCAAAGTGATTTCTCTAAATTAAAAATAAGAAAGTGAATGCAAATTGGGACAGCAAAAAAGTATATTAAGCTGTATTCTTATATATACACAGAGGAGAAAAAACAGTTTCTGCCTTCAAATAAACTATACACTTTAGAATTATAAAACTCAGATGTTTTAAAACTCACCACATGTTTCCAATGCAGACAGTTTATAGAGTATTCCACTATAAAGTGATCAATTCTTCTTTTATTGTATTTCCATGTTTTAATATTTTGGGGGGGATTATTTAACTATAGCTGTTTATGGCATACCTATCTTTGAACTGCTGGATTATGTCACTCAGCTTGGGTGGAGAATGTGGATTTAATTCAAAAGTCTCCTAAAGCCCATGCTTTGGAACAAAATCTGGTGAATGTCAGCAACTATGGAAACCCCTTTTCATTTTATATCATCAAATTCTGAGCAGTGGGAAAAACTGAAATTAAAACTTCAAAACTTTTACCAATCCTATTAAAACCAAAGTATGAGATAATAATGTGAAAATTATAGTATACCCCAGAGAATGTTTAGGAATGTTATACGACATAAACTCATATGGACACTAATCTTAACTATTTGACAATTGGAAAATGTGTAATCCACATGGGCGTTACCATGCCTGATTCCTATCTGTACCCATTTAAAAACTGAAATCAGAAGTTTTCAAAATTTGAGATTCAAGAGTCCTCATTGAAAATGTATAGACTTATGCTGCTATTTTAAAACATGATTTCCATCTTTATACATATAAACATATGGTGTAGCTCTAACCATACCATCCAAATGGTTGTTTGTGTTCAACTCAATGGGTTGTTTGACCTCCCTGCATAAACTCACAACACATAAATCCCAAGGTCAGAAACTGCCTTGATAAGAGTTCCCGAACCTTTTGTAAGTTACTGATTTGATGTAATCGCTTGTTCTCTGCCTACCGTTTACCCCAGTCATGGTATTTAAACCTCCCTTAACTACAATTACTCGTAGAGATGTACCTTCCTCATTAATAATCTAGCAGTAAAGTCTTAATGGGAATTGTTGCAAGCATCAGGGTGATTAAATATAATAAGAAGCTAGGTATTTTAACGCTTCTCTCCTGGGACAAGTCCCCAAACGGAAAGCAACAAACACACAGAACAGGCAGGAAGGCACTCTTTCTCATTTTATTAGAAGCTCCATTCAGATCCAGCCCCCTTAAGCCCTCAACACGCCTCACTCAAGGCCCATTTTTCAAAACCTCTTTAAAATCCCTACCATTCCCACGGGCCTGCTTTTATACCCATGATCCTGGCCATCAAAACTGCCACTGGAATTGTGGGAACAGTTCAATCAGTTGTGTCTGGTCAACGTACACAAACGCAGCAAGTGGGCGGGCAACGTCTGTCTCATCAAATACACAAAAAGGTACGAATTCCTATGTTCTCTCCACTCCTCCCCCACCAAACCAGACAAAACAAGACAGAATTCAGCTTCGCTCCAGAAGCTGCGTACTTAGGTGTACCTGTGGACTCGAAGGTAGGGCCCAGTCTGAATCTGATCCGGCCTTGGACATCTCCTATGGTGTGGGCTCACCAGCCACATGGGACCCACCACACAGCCAAGGACAGAGCCCGCCACGTGTACCACAGAGCAGACCAGACAACTTAGATGCTGTCCTTAGCAGCCACCCTAGAAACGGACATTTGTTTAGCAAATCAAGTGAGCTCATAAACTTGCAATATCTGTTCAGAGGTGGAGCCCCACAGGGGAAAGGAAATCCTGCCCAAGGCTGAACAGAATTCAAGCGGAGAAGTTTAATATTCACTTTATGAAATATTTTTGCTTCTGCCAATGGGTAGACTCCGCACATCTGGTGCTTCTGCCGCGAGCCCAGGAAAAGTTTGTGAAGTTTCTCTTAGGGTCCCAGAGCACAGGTAACATTTCTTATCATAAATGATCATCTGATAAGAGAAGTAAGTCATTCAGTGACCACTTAAAATGCACATCAGAGATTTGCAAAAGCTGAAAACACTTCAAGCTAAATATTACTCTTTGTAAAAACTGAAAGTAGAAGGACAGACCATGGAGAAGAAGTGGACAGCTTCAAGGCTGGGAGGTGGAATGAAGGAAATAATTCCTATTATTAAGGACACCAGGCAGAGACATTGGAACCCAACCACCGTGTCTGCAGTATACTCAGCAGGCGCACCGCAGGAGGGAGAATCGAAACAGAAACACGTACCAGAGGTCTTCTATGGTAGACAAAGCAGGCTGAATTCAGGCCTTGAGCGCAGAAATAAAATTAGACCAACTGAAAGATTAACAAAGATGATGGCAAAGTAAGCGCAAAGGCAATTTCTGAAGAACTAAAAGATTCACGGAATTTCTATGGCAAAGGAATGTCAGCCTCCTACAGACACACACAATGGGGTTGATCAGCCACCCTGGGCCTCAAGCTCCTCCTCTGTGAAGAGAGGAGACTGGACTCAGGGATGTCCACGGTCTCTGAGTCTAAGGCCGAATGATCCGGCCTTGGAGCATCCAGTGTGGAGCCACCCACAATGACTCGGGAAAGACGCACTGACCAGGAAATGGAAAAGAAGCTGCAGTGTTGCTGGAAAATAGGGGAAGAAACACGCCCAAGTGTTCAGCCTCCGTCACCTCTGCAGAGACGGAGAGCTAAGTAATGCTTCCAGGAGCGGCCAAGCGGGGAGGCTGCTGTTTCGGGGAAGAAAGGACGGGGGAGAAGACACAGCTTCGGCACAAGGGGCCCCTCCTTCCCCCCCGGGAGACCGACAGGATGCCCCCCGGTGTTGGCCTCAAAAAACACGGCTCACAAATGAACGTCTGCCTGACCAACAAACCCTACGTCATCAGCTGCCCGAAGAGGACTTACTGGGAAGAAAAACCAAATCCTGGAGGAAAATAAGAAGTTATCAAAGTCACAGAGTGCCCAGAGCTGGAGGCAAAGCTGGACGTGTGCACAAGACAGATAAAAGGCAATGTTGAAGAGAAGCGACACCAGGGCTCCAGAATTTCTCAGACACACAGTCACACCCCGCTCCGAGGTGCACAGAGAAACCCCGAGTGGGCTCACGAGCACATGCGTGTCTCTGGCACCTCTCGACTCCCCGGGGCCCCCACTACTGCCCGCCACCAGCTCCAGCTGGACTCGCGTCAGCCCAGATTTCTCTGGAACCAGACTCTTCCCCCCAGCCCCCGCCTAGCGCTAGAGAAATGGCCCCACGCTCGTGGAAAGTGACCGGTGCTGCTGTCCCTTCCTCACACGTGGGTAGCTGTCCCATTCTCTCGGGGCCCCTCTGCTAACGGCCCCCTTCCAGGACGAATCCGAGCTCATACCACCGGCCAGTCAGCCTGCTTCCCCGAGGCACCGGAGCCATACACCAACATGGGCCGCTTCCAAAACAGCACCTTCACCCTGAAACGCCGAGTCCGGGGGAGGCCACTGCAGTGGTGCCACAGCCTAGTGACTTCACCAACATGTGGGCATGAGAAATCATGCTCACCATCACCACGATGGGAACTAAGCCCTTAATAAGCAGTCCAACTTTTTCATTTAATTAAGTGGGTAAAATCGTAATGTGCTGCATTTGAGAAGGCGGCGTATAAAATTAACCTTAACAAATGAAGCTTTACGGTTAACATTTTCAAGTATAATGCAAGGGGCGCCATAGTTCGATCTGAAGGGAAATGTTTCTTTACTTTCACAGACTGTGTCCTAAATCTTAACTTCTGAATTCAGACTCGCAAGAAGCACAATTTCCGTGCGCCTCCATGCAGGCGTCTCCTTCTGGGGCCACACTTATCTCTGAGGAAGGCGAAGGAGCAGCTGCACAGCCCCGGGGGCCAGGACAGCACCGGCCGCATCCTGGGCCCCGTCTCCACTGTCCTCGTTACCCTGGTTCCTAGTCCCAGCCCAGCCAGTCTGAGGAGGTCGCCCAAGGCTGCAGAGCCCACGCGCCACGGAGCCAGCGGCCCAGGCCCTGCGCTGCCCTTACTCGTCTCTGCATCTCCACGTTCAAACTCTTCGAGATGCAAGTACAGGCTTGAACCTTCCATCAAAACACAGCAAACTGAAAATCTACTCAAAAGACAGGGAGAGAAATAAAAGGAATACAAGCCACCCCAGCAGGTGCCACACCTGCCACACAGCGATTCACAAGGAAAATGGAAGAGAGGGAGGGAGGGCAGAGAGGAGCCACGGGCTGGGAGTGGACAGCAAGAGTGTGCACACGTGCAGGGCAGTGTGGCAGCCACACGGACAGAGCCACTCCCGGCCACAGCAGAGCCAGCCCAGCACGCACCGGGGAGGCTGCCCTTGGCATGACCTTGGCAAGTCCGAGCTCAGAACACTGCACTGAGCCGTGGGCGGTTCCCCACAAAGGAAAAGCAGACTGCAGCAGAGAGCTCTCTGAAAAAATCACAACAAAAGATTGAGGAAGGAGGGGATGCATATATGTCAGGATCGTCAGCATTCATGGAGCCCTTTGTGGGGCTCCACTCCAAGCCAGAACCTCTCCGTCCTTGGGGAGCCTCGGCGGTGGGGTGCTGGGAAGGCAGACACTCTTGTCAGCCGCCTGCAAGGATGCTGCGGGACGCCCAGGTCGACGGACACGCAGCGGACAAGCCAGTCCTGGCAGGGGGCAGGAGGGGGGCAGCCCCGGGGCGAGCGGGTGGGGCTTTCTCTGGGAGGGGGTGTCTCCCGGGCCGGGACACAGAGCAGCCAGGCTGCAGCACCCCCGGATGGCAATGATGATGACAGTGGAGGACCCTCCAAATGTCAGTGTCGTGGCCTCTGGCAGCAGCTGAGAGAAACAGAAGCAGAGCCAGGACCACTGGGGCTGGAGGGGGAGTAAAGATGGCAGAATCAGGCTCCTCCCGGCAGCCACGGCTCCAAAGCCTGCAGCCCTGGAGCTGCTTTCACGCCAGCCTTTCCTTCCCCGAGACCACCTGCCTACTTTTCTCCATCTCCTCTGTGAGTAATCCTGACGTCCCCTCCCAGGCCAGGGTTGAAGGTCCCTCCCCCATGCTCCCCAAGGCCTTTCTGTATACAATTCTGTCACAACACCAATCACACCAAATTATAAGCCTTGGTGTGCACGTCTGACTGCCCCCCAAAGCTGCAAGGTCACCCCAGGAGAAAAGAGCACTTACCTGCGCAGGGTATTGTGTGTGGATCGGGGCCCTGAACCGCGGCTCCCGGGGAAACACAGGGTTAGAGTCCTGTGAGCCTCTGCTCATGACATTTTTGTCAACAAATCAATACATAACCTTGTTTTACGCCTGTTTCTGTTTCAAGTTAATAGTGTTGGCTCATTAGCCGTGGACGCAGGCAGTGACTCAGGCCAATGGAGGCTCCTCTGAGGTGCGCGTATCCTCCGTGAGGCTCGCCCAGCCTCCGGCACTTGGGACACCAAACAGCATCTCAGCACTCGGCCCCGGGGGCATTCTAACCAGCAAAACCACCACCAAAAGCACAAAAACATGAGACCCGTGGCAGAAGGGGCGCTTGCCCAGTGGGAGCTGCCCCCTCGAGACGCGGCTTCTGCCTCTCTGCGCAGGCCGGCGAGCGACACAACTGCAGGGTCACGCAGCAACTGCAGCCGGCAGACAAACGTGCGCGCACGCAGCCTGCAGTCACGAGGCCCAACTGTACTCCTGGCAGCCAAGGAAGGGCCGGCCTGTGTGAGCAGTGACACGGTCACGTCCCCTGGCTTTGCGAAAGCAAACGAGTGTGCGAGCGAGGGGAGCCGAGTGTGGCGGGGAGCGTGCGGGGAGGTGGGAAGCAGAAGCGGAAGCCCCGCGTCCCCAGCATCCAAGCAGCGGCCTGGCTCTGAGCGCCCGACAGACGACCCTCTGCAAAGAGGCGCGATGTGCGCGGGGTGCAGGCAGGGGCGGACCGGAGACCCCGGACCCTAAAGAAAGACCCTCCCTGCGCACTGAGCACAGCCCCGGGTCCTGGAACCACCCCCCGCCCGCCTCTCCTGCCACATGGGTCTACTGGGCCCCGCCCGTGAGCTTCACCATTAAACCGGGTCCTTCCCGAAGCCCACGAAGACCTGTGCTGGGTGACTCCAGTCACCTCTAACTTGCGAGGTTTTCCACGCACCTCAGACCGTCAGGGGAGGCAGCTCCCATGCTTAACAACGTAAACGTAAGTAAACTCAAATAAGTAGATATGTTTTTTAAAAGATGATTTTCCACTAATTAACGGCCAGGAGTATAGATGCTAAGGAAACAAATGAACCACTAAATAGAAACTAGTACTAGAAAGAAACAATTGTTTCAAAGTCCTATCTGTGAAGCAGAGACTACAATCCTGCTCTAACACGGGGTCATTTCTGGCAAAAAAAAAAAAATATATATATATATATATATATATATACACACACATATATCTTTTATTCACAAAAACGGCTGGGCACTCATGCATATGTATCAGGCAAGATTTACTAATTCACCTATGTTCAAATAGTAAGTCTTACGTACTCTCTGTGTTACCTTGACTCAGTCGCTAAGCCACTAAACTCTCATTCCCATCACCTCTAGAACAAGGACACTCTATGAACGAAATCAGCTCACATAGCAGATGCTCTTCTGAGGCGCTGCCCTCCTGTCCTCAAAGTCACCACTTGATCCTCTGAACGATGGCAACGTACACTAGCAATTGAAGGCCTTGCTCTATCACCCGAAGTATCTATTTAAAACCGCCCACTTCCAGAGCACGCCTGCCATCAAGGAGATTACTGCACAAATAACCCTTTACAGGAACGACATTCCTTGGAGACTCGACGTACAGGCCACGCCTGACCGTCCACCATCAAAGTCATCTGAACTGACACAGCACAACGACAAACTGCTAAGTCCGGTGTGGACAGGCCATCGGGTACGGTGTTCTGTTCCGTAACACACACGTTCACTCTGCTTGTTCCAAAGCCCCTCACAAGGGCACCGCAGCACCTAATGCAAACAACAGGGACCCTCCCTGCCAGGGCCTCCCAGCCCCAGGTGTTTTCACAACTGGCACCTACGGATCCCAGGAGGATAAAGGACCAAATCTGGGGGCAACAAGCTTCCTGGAAGAGCG